>NW_008824865.1:1507684-1518215 GCF_000699105.1 Pygoscelis adeliae | reverse complement strand
AATATCGGGCAGTAAGAAAAGTGAGAAATAAATGGCTGCTATTTAAGAAATGATGGCATTACTGAGGGTTCGGTGCTCCCCGAGGGCTGCTCAGCGTGTAAAGCAGAAGTCGGGGAGCAGCTCAGGGAGGCACTCAGCAACCAGTACATCAGCCCGCCGGCAGCAGGCAGCGCTCGGCAGCGGCACAAGCACCGCCTGAGTTTGAAGGCAAGACAGAGCTGGGCCAAGAGCAGATAAAGCCAACAGGGATCTCCGGAGCAAAGTCTACTGCTGGAAAACTGCAGCACAAACTGCACAATCAGCTGAGGCTGAGAAGACAGACAACGTGTATGCAAGTAGGTTGTCCACCTGGCCACCCACCATCTTCCCAAATACAGCAGATCCAGGCTGGAGGTACGAGGTCCTTTGGATACAGAATGAAAAACCCATCAGTACTGCAGCTGCAATCAGCAGAATAAATTTACTGATGACACTTTATGGTGCAGTGTAGAAAATAAAAACTATTTTTTCCCCCCAAAGATGGATATATTGCAATCTTCCTTTAATAGATATGCAATGCAGCTTGGATAAAGTTTATCAGAGGGCTGAACTGCTTGGTGAAACTGGATATGCACAGGTTTAAAGAAAACTATTTTCAGGCATTTATGGGAATGATAGCTATCTGTGTATGAAAAAAATGGTACAGTAGCAAAATACACTAATCTGAATGGATCCCGCTTTCCTATATGTACTGAGAATGTATCTGAGGTTACTTGAATAATCCTTAAAAATTGCTTGGGTGTTGTGCTTTGAATAAATGCAGGACTTTTTCTTGACTGGTTTGTGTTCATCATATCCTGGATAAGAAAGATCATGTTGTTCTGGCTGATTTGTGTGATTTAAAATTTTAAATTCAAAACACACATACAAACCCATCTTTTTTAATAGAAGTTTTAACTGAAATATCTTAAAATCAGCTAACAAAGGGATCATCTCCTGCGGCTGAATATTAAAGTTATATCAATAGGAGTGTATGTATGACCACCAAGTATTATCTTCCCAGAGATTAAGTACTGTGTTGTGCACATCCTCCTGTCACAGAATCACAGAACAGCTGAGGTTGGAAGGGACCTCTGGAGGTCATCTGGTCTGTCCCCCTGCACAAGCAGGGCCACCTAAAGCAGGTTGCCCAGGGCCATGGCCAGACAGCTTTTGAGTATCTCCAAGGATGGAGACTCCACAACCTCTCTGGGCAACCTGTGCCAGTGCTCAGTCACCCTCACAGTGAAAGGGTATTTTCTGATGTTCAGAGGGAACCTCCCGTGTTTCAGTTTGTGCCCATTGCCTCTGGTCCTGTCACTGGGCACCACTGAGAAGAGCCTGGCTCTGTCTTCTTTGCACCCTCTCTTCAGGTGTTTATATACATTGATGAGATCCCCCTGAGCCTTCTCTTCTCCAGGCTGAACAGTCCCAGCTCCCTCAGACTTTCCTCACAGGAGAGACGCTCCAGTCCCTTCATCGTCTTCGTGCCCTTCATTGGACTCTTCTGTATGTCCATGTCTCTCTTGTACTGGGGAGCCCAGAACTGGACACAGGACTCCACATGTGGCCTCATCGGTGCTGAGTAAAGGGGAAGGATCACCTCCCTTAACCTGCTGGCAATACTTTGCCAAATGCAGCCCAGGATACCGTTAGTCTTCTTTGCAGTGAGGACATACTGCTGGCTCATGTTCAACTTGATGTCCACCAAGACCTCCAGGTCCTTTTCTGCCAAGCTGCTTTCCAGCTGGGTGGCCCTGACATGGACTGATGCCTGGGGTTGCTCCTCCTCAGGTGCAGGACTTTTTGTCTTCGTGTTGAACTTCATGAGGTTCGTGCCAGCCCATTTCTCCAGCCTGTCGAGGTTCCTCTGGGTGGCAGCACATCCCTCTCGCATACCAGCCACTCCTCCCAGTTTGTGTCATCAACAAACTTGCTGAGGGTACACTTTGTCCCATCATACAAATCATTAATGAAGATGTTGAACGCACTATTGACCCCTGGGGTACACCACAAGTGGCTGACCTCCAGCTGGACTTCGTGCCACTGATCACCACACTCCGGGCCTTACCATTCAGCCAGTTTTCAACCCACCTCACTATCTGCTCATCCAACCCATACCTCATCAGCTTCTTTATGAGGATCTTACAGCAGACAATGTTCAAAGCCTCACTGAAGTCCAGGTAGACAATATCCACTGGTCTTCCCTCATCTACCTACCAGGCCAGTCATTTCATCACAGAAGGTTATCAAATTGGTCAAGCATGACTTCCCCTTGGCGAACCCATGCTGACAGCTCCCACTGTCATTGGAGATGTTTGTCTCCTACATTTTCTCATGCTGGGCTATGAGCCTGGCACCTTTGTCTTTGTGTACATTCTCATTTGTAACAGTACATACCACTGACATGAAACTTTCTACTAGTCTTATACTACTGATGATATTGTGTACTTCTTCTCATTTTCTTTATGTGGTCTTCATTTGTGGTGGCCTTCCCAGTTTCCAGTCATCATTTCTTGTACCTGTTTTATGTAGCCAGCTACTTCAGAAAGAAAAGTGTTTATATTCAGCATACTTAAGGCACTGCAACAATGTATGTGGCAATAAAGACTAATACAATTAATGAAATGGGTCTTAGGTTGAATTACAACTGCCCAAGTATCAATGGATTTGTACTCAAATTAGATCTGTACTGGTACACCACAGGACGGATACGGGTCTCCTCTCAAGCTACTTGCTTATGGGGCTGGCACTTACAGCCAGATGACAACTGCAGTTTATAAACTCATAACCAACACCTTGGGTTTTTTACAGTCTTTAATTTCACTACTGCTTTCCACGTAGCTTATTGCTGTACAGTTTCTGTATTTTGCTTTCATTGTTCCCTGCCTGCTTTTTTCCAGACTGAATCTCATTTTATTGCCTACTTACATCTCTAAATTCTGTAGGTCCCTTTTTATTATTTTGCTATATATCCTGGGTTTTGCAACACCTTACAATTTACTATGATCTGTAAATTTAATTAATGTCATGTTTGCCAAAGACCATAAGGAGCCAAGTCAATTACACAGCCAAAAAAAGATAAAAGGAAACCTTTATTATGCTATAAATGCTCTGCTAAAAATCCTGCTCGATAAGGAAACATTATACATTTCTTGGCCTTCATAGATGTAATCACAAAGGGGCCTAGATGTTTTACCCACGTCATTTGTGTCATTTTAAAATTTAAAATATATTATTATCAAAGTAAATAACAAAGAAATGAAAAATAGCAACTTAATTCCTTTCTATGTAACTGAAATGTGCTGGACAGGGTTAGACAAACATTCATAGTACACATTTTGCTATGACATCTAAATTAAAGTTACCACAGTTTTACTTAAGCAGAATTGCCTCAAATTGGTTTATCCATTAAGGGCAAATGCAGGCGGCCAATTAATAATTGATTTTATTTAGAATGTCTTTTTTTTTTTTTATTTCCAACGTATGTTATGTATATAGTGCAATTGTGTGATGTCTCAGCCCAGTCTGACGACATTTGAGCAAAGTCTATAATTCTCTGTCATTATTATCTCCTGGCTATTATGATACTGGTAGGAACTAGAGCAGAGCAACCTCCATCATTTGACTAGGAACAACAGCAATTACTACTTTGGTCTCTGACTGAGGTTAGAACAGATAAATTGAGCTAGATAATTATTACCCTTTCTCAAATTCATCATTAGCTGTAACTGCATTTCTAATGCAGAAGGCCAGATTATTGGGCCTGACTGTGATAGCTGCTCCTGACTTACGCTACAGAAACATTACTAAGCTCACTCCCTCTTTAATCAGGCCTCTTATTCTTAAAGAGTTCCACCTGAGATACACTAATAGGCAATAACTTTTACGAAGTAATTCAAGGCTTTGAAAACCCATTTTGAATGTTCAGCCTGAGCACCTGATTTTCAGGCAGGACTGCTCTCCATTGGCAGAGAAGAAAAGAAAAGGGGAAAAGTTTACTCCTCCTTTAGTATTTAAAAAATGAATCCTACTTTTGAGTATAATAAAACATATGCAGAATGTAATTTGGTTAATGAAAGTATGTGAACTAAGATGTGTAATTTAGCAAGTTTTGAATGTGCCTTAGTCCCACTGACATGAATGTCTTGCCCATAAAATCAGAGTGCATGCAGATTTCTCCACAGAAAAGTTGATTTTATATCCTTGGTTATAACCTGTAATTAATTGCTTTTAGATTTTAAAGATTTGTTTCCTCAACCTATTTTGCCTGTAACTATATTCCAAACACCGGTGTTGTATTGATGGAGCGATGCAAAGTTACAAGTGTGAGAGAAGACCAGCCAAGCGTTGGGAGCTAAGTGAGGTCAGGGCACTGGTGAGCTGTCTCGGGAGCCTGAGCTCCTGTAGCTGCTCATGTCAATGTCTGTCTGTCCTGCAAGGGCTGTTGGACAGGACGTAAAGAAAACCCCTTCCATACTGTCAAGGGTGCCATGGGTCAAATCTAAGACTTTAGTGGCTTGATCCAGTTTCTGAAACGCAGGTATCCAGTGCCATGTAAAAAAACCCAAGGGTCTGGGGAACATTCATATGGGGCCATGGGGATGACACAAGGTCCCCTTTTTCCTCACAGATTTGTGCTTCTCTGTGGAGGCAGCTGGATGGTCTAAGGTGGACACTCAAGGGTACCGCAAAGGGTGTTCAATGGCTGTGTTTAGAGTTCTGAGTAGTGCTCCAGACATCACGATGGCCGTAAAGATTCAGAGCATTCAGGTACATTAATTTTACACTTTTGGTAAATGTTTTATCCTATTTTTTAGAGAGAGATAGCTGACACAGACATAGAATTAGCAAATTGTCCTAATCGATACAAGCGCCTACCATCAGCTTAAAAACCACTAGGTGTTAATTATGAGACACTGCAAACACATCACTCAGGCAGCTCCTCGGCAGAAGCGCCTGTGCTCTGCTCAGCTCCCAGCCCACACGCTCTCCTTCCCTCCCTCCCTCCTTCCCTCCATCTCACCTCTCAGTCGGTAACAGCTGCTTTTGTGAGATGCTCGTCATTTCACTGTTTCAAGTTTCTGACTTGAAGTTCTGCCCTTGAAACTCTTAAATGAAGTGATGGCTAATTTCTGCTCTCACCCACCTGTGGTACTGTGTAAACAGTGCTTCTCACTCCAAAACTATTCAAGATTTCTGCTGGGCTTTGATTTGTGTATGTTTATCAACCTGTCATGGAAAGCAGTACAGATGTTGGGCACTAGGGAAGGAGAGGTTATCTAGGATGTGTGAGGGGGAAAACGTTTAGAAACTATAGCACAGTGGCCTCCAGGAAAGGAGGTATCTTGAGGGAAATATAAAGTGAAATGGTATAGATGAGAGAGAAGGGGAGAAACAGTGAAACCCATGAAAGACAGACACTGACTTTATCATGTATTGTCTTTCTGGAAGGCATTCAGATGCTGTGGTGATAGGCATGATGATCAGGGTAGGTCAGAGAAAGATGTAAACTAAAACCAGTCTTTCTGCAGGTGCAGCCTGCTCTGGAGGGTCCTGGAGGGCTCTGGTGCGTTCAGAGGCTGGAGGAGCAGCCAGGGATGGGAGATGGCCAGAGGCTGGGTGAGACCTGCCATCAGGCACACACGGAGCACAAAATCAAGCACTTATTACTTTCCTTCATAGACAGACACAACACACATGAGAGACAATAGAAAAATCGGTGTGTTACAGAATGGTGTGATGAAAATGCTGCTGCTGTCACTCAAACATCTCTCTGCTCAGAGACTCGCTGGCTGCAGTCAGCGGTTGTGCTGAGCTGCTGCACTGCGTGAGGGGGTTACAGTCAAAGTTCAGCATAAGCTGAGTTAAATGTGTTTTCAGAAATGACCATCTAGGTCTAGCGTGGGCAGAGCCACAGAAATGTTATGTGACTTGCCCAGGTCTTCAGGTCTGACATGTGGAAGATGAGGTCCTGAAAGCCTCAGCCCTCCCTGCCACCTGCTGAGAATACAAAAATGATTGAAAATGATTTACGCATTGAGAGAACTGGCTTGTTTTATTTTATAGATAACAATAATATTTTAGCTATTCTGATTACAAGTAGTAATTAGGCAGCTGGACCAGATCAGCATTGGAGTACAAACACCTGCTTATGTGCTTCCAGCTGTTCTCCACTAGAATTATTAACAAATACATTGCATAGACATTTTACAGGCATTTCAAGATCACCAACATTTTCTTTCTCATCTCTTCTGAAGAACTCGCTCTGCTCTAGAGCTTACTCAGAGAAAGAAAACAGGTGCCTGGGCAATGATAGCATTTAAGAATTCCCCGGCCTTTCTTTCTTTTGCATAATCAGTTTTCACACCTGAAGGAAACATAACATGAAACGGAGGCAGAGTTAGCAGACAATGAAACAACAGCTTAACTCAAATGGGTGAAGGCGGTTTATTCATTTCTAAATGAGAGAGGATGCCAAAAGTCTGCCGTAAATCTGAATGTCAAAATGGCTCAGAGCTTGGTTTACCTCCACACCAGCATCAAGCTTTCTGTGCAGCTTTCTGACACTTACAGAGCTATTCACAAATATTTCTAAGCAAAGGTTGCAGTCACCTATTATCCTGTTTATTCCAGAAGTGCTCAGGGGCTGGCTGAAAGCAGAGCCCTGTTGTGCCATGCTTTGTACAGACAAAGCCATGGAGACAGCTACTGCCTTGCTGGCTTTACTCAGCTATTGTTTTGCTGAAATGCAATTTAAAATGTGATGCAATACTTCTGGCTATTAACAAGAGGAGAAAATACTGTTTCTTGATCTGTATCAGTTTGTTAGATGGGTTTAGGGCAAGCAAATACAAATGAAGCTACATATTTTTGTGTATTTAGGACAAATGTTTAGTTAAAATCAGTAACTGATGTGAGACTCAATTCATTTGAGGTTGGAAGCATTTATTCAGAGAGCTGCAAGTGGGGAGGTGATGGAGGTGATGGGGAGGGATGGTGATGTTCAACCTTGTGCCTGAATGACTCCCCATTTGTTCTGCCCCAGGAAGAGCTCCAGTACACCTCATGTGAAATCTCTGCAACTCATTTCTTCACTGAAATACAAATATTTTTCTACTCTTCTTTTTCATTGGGACCAGGAGTCCTGGTACCAGCAACGAGGCTGAAGAACAAGGTCAATGTGGCTAGATCCCACCTCTCCGACATGCCTCCCAGAAGTGTCTCAGTTTTAGAGATGGTCCTGTGTGTTTCCCTGAAAGCAACAATCCTATGTTCTAGCATGAATGACAGCATCTATCTCGAACTATTTTTAGACCAGGTCCTTTGGCATCGGTGGCAAAGGAGATAGGATAGAGGCACACGGGCAGATTGACCTTACTGAGATTTACACTATAGGCTTTCTTGTACTGACAGTCACTCGGCACTGGGAGACCTGAGCACAGAGCAGAGCTTGCTGTGCCCTCAGCCAGCTCCTTTCTCAAGGGAAACCAGGAACCCACGGCGGCCAAACTCCACTGGCAGCGCAGGGCTGGTGGAGGCCACCAGGAGTTCAGCTGAATTTTGTGCTGACCTCAGAGGCGAGTGTCAAGAAGCAGGAATCTGAGTTTTGCTATTTTATTGAGGCGGAAGTTGCAGGCACAGAGAGATGCTGTGAAGGACAGTGTATTTTCCACGTTGCTTTTTACTCTACTGTTTTTATGTAATGGTTTTTCCTGCTGTCTGACTACACAGAATTTAAAATAAGAACAAGTTGCATAACCGAGTGTAAAACTTGGGATGGGGAAGGCGTCCAAAAGGTCTTTCCGTTATACAGTTTCAGGCACAACTGGGTGAGGGAGGTGCCAACGTCTCACTACCTGAATGTTGCATTTCTTTAGTTAGGGAGAGAAAGGAACCAAACCTCTACCCTCCAAACATCTTTTCACTTTTTAATGTCATTGTCTTACCTGCTTTCTTTACACTCACCATGCCCCATCATTTCTTCACATTTGCATTTCTATTCATGTGTTGAGGGGTGCCTGGCCCACCCAGCGGGCTCAGAGCAGCTGGAGCTGCAAGCCTCAGCCCTGGGGACGTGGACGTGGTGACCATGCCAGATGTGAAAGCTGGTTACTGGATGTGAACTTTTCTCTTGGGAAAGGTGCCAAGCATCCCTTCCTGAGCAATGTGGTGTGCCGGGGACTCATGTCAGATCATCTCAGCACCTGGGACCTTACACCTCAGCACCCTTTTTAGCAGAAACGTAGGGACAGTCTGACAGTGCTATGGCATATGGGTAGAAAACAGATCTCAAAACTCCCTGCTAGTTAGTAGGCATCTAAACTTATTTGACAGAAGCACTCGGATGTCTGTCAAACTGCGGGAAGAGAGCACTGAAACAGTCTAATCATCTGGGGAAACAGGTATCTACAGAGCCACAAGACAGTAACAGCCACCACTTCCAACTAGCTGAAGGCACGTCCCCATGGGATCTCCTGGCCAAAGAAACACGCAAGGCAATAATTCTGGTGCCAATGCCCTGGTAATGCAGATCCAGGGCACGGAGAAGAAGGGAGTTTCTCTTGTTCTGGTGGGCAGGGTACCAGGGTGAATGACATGCCTGTGCTGGCTCGGCAGTGGCTGTTTCTGGCCATGGAGAAATCATTCCTCTTCTCTGTTCCATAAGCAAGAACTAGGCTTAAGGCAACTGGGTATCAATATTGACCAGGACACTGCAGGGGAGGCAATTTTTAGGGTGACAAAACTCACTGCAAATCATCACTTTTCATTACTTCTTACAATATCTGCCAATGAAATACTATCATGATACGGTTTCTTAAAATCTCTACCATGCAACTTCTGGCACAACAGTGACCCTGGCAAGTTTCTCAGACAGGAGGATTTTGTTCAATAACTTTCTGCTGTATATCAGTTTGTCATGAAACGTTGAACATGTGTTGTTTAATGTCAGGCAGAAGCACAGCTTGGATACTGCTTATGCTCCTTCACCATTTCCCTTCTCATCAAAGCCTGCTCATTTCGTGAGCAAGTGTTCATTTTGCCCATGCGCTTGCAGTAAGCACTGAGCAAAATCTACCCCTTCTAACAAAACCTCTTGGGAAAAACCAACACAATTATAATTTTATGACTAATGAATCTAAAATGAGCCCAGGAGAAGTTGCTGGCAACATCAAAAGGAAAACTGGGATGTGTGATGACTTTCTCTTTACCTGCCTTTGCAAAGTGTGTTGGGATATATCCTCTAGCAGAGGTATCATCTCCTTTGGGATTATGAAGGAGAGATGCTAAACATTCACTTCAGATTTAATAGAGAGGGAAGCTTGTCCCAGGTAGTGGATCTCATATATATATATATATATATATAAAAATATATATATATAAAGTACTTGTTTGTAGCCACCAGAAGCAATGAGTTCTGCACTTGTGGGATTTCTGTATGTTTTTCTTCCTCCAGAATAAGGCAAAGTAAAAATGTTTTGACTTTGTGAGATCCAGGAACACAGGCATCTGTGACACTGGAGAAAGATGAGTTCTAAAGAAAACCTTCTCAGAACCAGAGAGGGATAATCATGAGAAATGAAGTTTTTTTTGTTTTCTAATAACAAATGGCAGCTGGATTAAGACATCAGGTCACCCATGCCCGGAGCATTTACTCAAGTCTTTCATTTCCTAAAGTTCAACTGGCAGCAAGGGCCTCTGTTTGAGTTATTTTGATGTCTTGGGTATTAATCCTTGTGGCATGCAGTAAATATTCTTTTTGCAAATGCAGTTCACATTATTTACCCACGAAAAATATTCAAACCTCGGTTCTTATAGTCTGCAAAGTGTATTCAAGGTGGCTTGGAGTCATATGACAAATTTATCTTCCAAAAACATCTGTGCTTAAATTGCCCACTAAGGTAACGCACGCTGCTTCCTATCCAACAACTTTTGCAAATTGCTTTCCTGCACTAAAAACCCAAACCCACAGAAATGCTGATTATTCTAAATCCGAAAGACATAGTGAAAACACATTCTGCAAAATGACAATTAGGCAGTAGAGCTTTTTTTATAGTTGTGAAATAAACATCAGTTAATCATCACCAGGAGCACCAATTTCTAACCTCCGTTTAGGTGAGATTTCAGATGCCTAACTCATTATCAGCTTTCAGCAATGCCTGCTCATCAGCAGCAGTCACATTAGACAAAATACAATGCATACGATATGGCAGTAATTAAATCATACTCCAGGGAAGAGATAACAGTGAATTATAAGATATCTTGAGAAGTGATAATAATTACTCCATAGGGGTTCTATTCTATTAGGGTTTAAATACTTTTAAGACTTTGTAGAAAAGACTTAATTTGAAAAAAACCTGCTAAAGATCACAGAATCATAGAATCATTAAGGTTGGAAAAGACCTCTAAGATCATTGAGTCCAACTGTCGACCCAACACCACCACGCCCACTAAACCATGTCCCTAAGTGCCTCATCTACACGTCTTTTAAATACCTCCAGGGATGGTGACT
>NW_008824865.1:1477325-1507564 GCF_000699105.1 Pygoscelis adeliae | reverse complement strand
ATGAGGTCTCCCCTCAGCCTCCTCTTCTCCAGGCTAAACAACCCCAGTTCCCTCAGCCGCTCCTCATAAGACTTGTTCTCCAGACCCCTCACCAGCCTCGTTGCCCTTCTCTGGACACGCTCCAGCACCTCAATGTCCTTCTTGTAGTGAGGGGCCCAAAACTGAACACAGTATTTGAGGTGCGGCCTCACCAGTGCCGAGTACAGGGGCACGGTCACTTCCCTGCTCCTGCTGGCCACACTATTTCTGATACAGGCCAGGACGCCATTGGCCTTCTTGGCCGCCTGGGCACACTGCCGGCTCATGTTCAGCCGGCTGTCAACCAGCACCCCCAGGTCCTTTTCCGCCAGGCAGCTTTCCAGCCACTCTTCCCCAAGCCTGTAGCGCTGCATGGGGTTGTTGTGGTCGAAGTGCAGGACTTAGCACTTGGCCTTGTTGAATCTCATACAGTTGGCCTCATATGAAAGTACAGATGAAAGTAAACAAAAGCTAAGTGCTGTTAGTCTTATCTATCACACACATCTATGGCACTATTTCAGCACTTTTGCTTTAACTTTAGCCCCAAAGTGCTTTAGCTTGCCTTTCGAAACCACTATATTATTCACCAAAATTGAAGCAGACACATGAGTCTATTTAATTGTTTGTGGCTTGATAGCTCCTGCGCAGATGAGAAGCTTGGCCAAAGCCAAGAACACTCAGCTAAAGGGAGAAACTCCACTGGGGAGTTTGTGAAGAGCCCATTATCTAGAAAGATGATCTAAAATACAGAGCAATAAAGAACTAGGAAAATCCAGAGCCTGGGAGATGGAAACAAAGGCCAAACCTAACATTTCCTAATACAACTTAAGTTATTCTGATCTGGAAAAAGAATGAGACTTGTCCTGAGTCCCAGCTCTGTGGAACAGCACTGGATTTCTAAGAGATGCTCCTGCATTCAGCAAGTCAATAGGAGTTATGGGTCTCATCCTACTCCATTAGTGTCAATGGGTTTGGGGCCCTCATTTGCTCTTGGTTTCGTTCAAAGCAAAACTAAATGCTTAAGGAATTATCATAACATGAAAATTAGATAAGACTTTCATACTCGTGTCATTTACGCAATGTTCTAATATATAGCAACTGCACTAGATTCATATTAGTATCGGATATTTCATATAAAGTGTACAATGAACGTGAAAGAAAAAATACATGTGTCTTTTGTCAATGTTTATTGAAATGAATTTGAGAAGCTCAGATCTTACCATGGCTCATTTGATCTTTTTCATAGAGTCTTTTTCTGGTAGAGAAATCAAACTTGGCTGTTTCAAAGACCCAGAGCCCTGAACATATTTGCCGCCTTTTCTTTCTCTGCTACAATGGACAATTTGTGACTGTTACTGCACAACTCTTGGACAAGCACTTTGTGACCCTGGTGATTCACTACCACTAATTCTGTCAGTTTAGTTTAAAATCACCTTGATAATTAGCATTTCAATGTGAGATGATTCCCCTTCCATGGTAAATTCTGATGCAAATAATCCATTTTGTTCTTCTGCTCTGTCATCATTTACCCTGAATGAAAGTCCTTTTACACTTTGATTATCCATCAGGCCCACTAATTCTTTGGTTGGTCAAAGGTAAATGGTAAAAGCAAGTTAGCACAGATAGTCCCAAAAATGTGCAAGAAGTGTTGCTCCAATTATTTGCTTTCCAGCTTTATGAAGTAATGTGTTTCTGTGGGACTCTTTGCACACAATTTAAGTGCATTTTCAGCCTATGAAGACCTGTTAACTTGAAACTATACCATCTCCTTATGAAGAATTAAACTCACTTAACACTCTTTTATAACAAATACAAACAGAGAGGAACTTACAATGAAAGAAAATATAGTAGAGCCCAAACAGGCTTGAATATTGGATATTAAAGTAATAAAAAAATCCATACTATGCTTTTTTAAGAATATAAAAGAAATACAGCGCACCTTCTTCTGAGGCTCTCCTCGGGACATGAGCATTTTGAAAATCACATTCCTCTGATGATACAGCAGTATTTCACATCGCTGGCGGCTAGGCTGGATCTGGCTTACTAACATTGCATGATAATAGGTAAACTCTAAAATGAGCACAGCGTTGTATAGGTATAACTTTGTGCAACTTACCAGCGCCTATAATGTTTGTGAGATAGCATGGACTACGCCGTAACGCTGTGGCACTTGCCAAATAATGGACATCAAACAAGTCTAGGTAGATGAGAAACAGCTATGGGGCAATGCGGAGGACAGCATCCATCACAACTGAGGTGTCAGCCAAATGCTGTGTTACTTCCACTGTGAGCGTTTTGATGCCGACTGCGGACCTATGTGCACTAGTGGTGCCAGCACTTAAGCTTCCGCTTAACTCTGCAGCTACACCAGACAGTCTTCTGATAACTCTGACAAGAGACACACACATCTAACACTGCCAGAAATACAGCACCATGTACACACTTATGCCAAGCTCTGTTGACTCTCCAGGCATGTACTTCTCTCAAAGGGTCCTCCATTGCCATCTAAAAAAGATTTTTTTTTTTTTTAAGTTAGTAGTGTTGTTCTCTAGGCTCATGTATGATTCCAAGCTGCTGTAGCTGTGTCAGATGCCAGGCCATCAGAATGCATTTGCACCTGATGGACATGGTTACTGGCTGGTCCACACAGAAAATAATAAAGTATTTTAAACTCTGAGGAGATGAACAAGTCTTTTTATTCCTTAAACCCACACTACAGAAGAACCAGGAAAGGATGGGCATAGCAAACACTGGATGGCTCATACACAAGTATGCACAGATGCTGAGGTTCTTTCCTCATACCCGTTTAATGACTCTGTTTAGAGTCATTAAACTGTGTTTAGAAGCACAAGTATCAAAATGCAGAGAGAGATCCTTTACTTTAATATTTTTTTTTGACTCAGAAAACATCAAAAGAAAACCTGATCAAAGCAGCACAGATAAATGTCTGTAATATTACCGTGACTGATCTCCTTCTGAGTTGCCAACATATACACATTACGTGCTATCTGAGCGCACCCTTGCGCCTTGAGTAGATCTAATATATATTAGTACATACTTTCAGATTGTCATATCTGATTTTTCCCTAGTATTTTTTCATTAAATACATACTTTCCCCCAACTGATATTGAAGTTGCATTCATTGTTCTGGGAAGATCCCCAGATCAGCAGAGCTGGGGACCGAAAGGAGCGTTGACTACACGCTCTCAGCAAATCACATTTGCCCCGGTGTCCACCCTGCACACTCTACAGGAATGGGTTCATCATTCAATCATTTAATAAACTCTTAACTGGACTTCTACTCAGGATCTTTATATTTTGAGGGGGTTTGTGGATTACACATGCATTAACGCATTGTTCTTTTTCTGGATATGAGGCGTCAGGTAGCAGCACTGATGTGGGGTGCATGTGAATCTTCACTTGCGAATGAAGTCTCCGTCATCTATTACCAGTGACTCCATACTGCTGATCCCCGTTTTCCCTATTTTCAAACTTTCTTTTAATTTTTAAATGTCAGTCCAGCTCAATTCTCAGTACCACTGCTGGACATTTGACTTACCTATAGGCAACTGGTCATCATTCAGTCCTAGCAGCCAGCTGTCTACATTTACAGCTCTTCCTTTTTTCCATTTCATATTAACTTTGGTAACACCCATGGTTCAAAGCTGTGGTGGCCATCCAGCGTGGCCCTCTTGTCCCAGCTGGCTGGGCAGGTGCTGGGTGCTGGTCTCTGGCTCTGGCCCGCAGCTCAATGGGGAGCACAAGCTGCCCTGTTTTTTCATCCCTCTGCAATGCTCTAGTAAATAAACTTGGGCAGCTGATGGGAACCTCTGTGTAATACTGAGGATCGGAAACAAACCCAAGCCCAGGCATATGCAGCACATCTGCTTTTGTCTCAGCGGTGGGTGGCGGGCTGGAGACCACACTCAGCAGATTTAACACATGAGGGGAAGCTCAGGTTTCTCCTTCATTAGCAGGGTCAGCCCTGGCTTTCCATACCCTCCTCTGGAGTGCATGTAAACGGCATTTCCTCTCCCTCCTTCCTGCAGAGAGGTGCCAAAGTCTGTCTCTTCGAATCAGTGCATCTCCCTGTCACCAACCAGGCTGTGTCAGCAAGAGTCACCGTCAGCGCTGCTCTGCACTTGGGCAGCCTCCTGGGCAGGGTGCTTCCCCAGCACGCCCTGGGCTCTGGTGGACCCCTCAAATCCCAGCTCCCTTTGCAAAGGGGCTAGAAATTTCAGCTGAGCATTTGCTCTGCATGTGACCCAAGCTTCCTCCTCCACATTTCTGCCTGTACCCATCTCCCTTCATCAAAAAGCAAAATGGGTATCACTGAAAAGGCACTTGCATTCAGGTGGCCGTACAGGCTGGCTGCAGGATGCACAGGTTGTCAGTCAAAGGCTAACGAGACTTGTTGGCCAGAACACCTGCTATTTAGCCCGTTTCTGGGAACATGTTCTCTCGATGGCTGCAGCCCAGCCTGGTGCAGCTCCAGGCTCTGCCCTCACTTGTTTGCCCACTTGAGGAGCAGGGTCTGTGCCTTTCTGCCAGGTCAGTGGCAGGCAGGGCTTTGCCTCCTGCCCCCATCCCCAGCGGGGAGCTCTGCCTGTCGGGGATTGCAGAGATTTTGAGCCCAGACCTCAGCCAAGCATCACTCTGTATGGCACCCAGGGGTGCACTGGGCTGTTCTTGCCAGCGGCATTAATTAGAAGACGAACATTAGTCAAAAAGCAAAACTTGAACACCCTATCTCCAAAATTTCACCATTTACCCAAAGTTTAAATTTCATGCTTTAATCTTACTCCCACACAAGATAATTTCAACCAGGCAGGAGCAACATCTTTTTATTTCTGTTGCAAAGTTGCTGGAACATTTTCAGGAGTTGGGAAATAATGACAGTCAGGGTTAGCCCCTGTGCAGGCAGCCAGCTGGGCAGGCAGCAGTTTGCTGCGGTACCCGTGCAAATGAAGTAGCATGGCCCCATGGCCGAGGCCAGGACAAACCTGTAACCAAACCTGCTCAGCTTGTGGCCTCTGTGTGAACATAGGGATCTTTATTTTGCCATTCTGCAATGGAGTTTTCCCAGCCATAAAATGAGGATACATGACGTTTTTGCAAATGTCTGGCTACACGCACATAAACAGCGCTCAGCATTCTTGGCCCTCCCTGCATTTGATTAACATGTATTTTAATGACTGCATTAACACTTGTTCCACTGCCTCACTCCCACTCTTTAACGCTTTTGTGGACCATCTTCCCAGGATAACATTTCTCAAAATCACCTTTCCAAAAGAATAATTCCTGCTTTTGGGGAGGTGCAGACAGGTTTGCATGTTGCTGCGGTCCCTCCTGTCCCCACATCCCCCCGGTTCCCCACGCCACCAACAGTTTGTTCAAATTGGGTGATACCGACTGAGTGCATTTCTTCAAAACACTACGCTCCCAACGAGGGCTATTTATCAAGCCTACAAGATTCAAAACTGCAAGACCCTGAATTTCATAGTCATTTGCAGCGTCAGAAGCTGCTAATGGCCCATAAAATTTAGCAACTTCTCCATAAGCTGCTGGTTAATGAAAAATCGGTTAAATTGTTCACAGATCAGCTGGCACGGTGCCCTCTGATTCACGGGATGCTTTCCCTGGCAAAGGTTACATTAACTGTGCTGGGGAAGCAGGGAGAGGAATCGGGGTGGTTTGCCGGAGGCTGCGGCTTTTCTCAGGCGGGGTGGGAGCGTAAGACCCCCATGCCAGCAGGACGGGCGCAGAGGACCCCTGCACTGGCCGCGCAGGATGGGACCCTCTCAGCCATGGCGCGGAGTGGTCTCCGGCACTGCCCCGGTACAGGTGCCCAAGCTGCCGATGCCACTTCCCCGATTAAAGCCAGGCTGCATGATAGCAGAGGATTTCAATTTAACAAGGCAGTTTGGTTTGTTGAGACAAATGCACACTCAGTGAATCCCTATTCTGATTTTTAACTGAAACCATAAGGCAGAGCCGACTTTCCCCTCTCTGGGAAAGCTGCGCACTGAGCAATGGGGAGTCCCTGCCTGCACATTCCTGCAGCTCTTTGGGTGATAGAGGCCGAGACAAAAGGACGTTGCAGCACTTAGCCAGCCTCCCGCAGAGCCTATATTCGCCTTTTACTGCCCCTGCTGCTGCTGCTGTTGCCTCTCACAGCAACTGCTGCTGTAACTTGTGACAGTTTCACATGAAACACACGCTGCCCTGTGTTTGGATGCAATACTCTGGCTGCAGTACAAAGTCAGGATTTAGCATCCGCACTGAGGAAGTGGTCTGATGTCAGCACAAATTAACACTGCTTACCACACTGACATTGCGAGGCCTCAACTGTCAGTGCTGGCATTTATGATGCTGTGTATTTTAACTAATTAGGCACCCACAGCCCAGCAGGTGCAACCCATCCATCTTATGAACCCTGGATGGTTTTGCACTGGCATATGCTACAATAATGAGAATCAATGTTGCTAATGACTGCACAGCCCATTTTTCAGTCACCTTTGCAAATCCCCATTATGCTGGGAATGCACAGAGGAGAAAACACTGGCATTGAAATGCCAAAGGTGCATTTCTGCAGGACGAACCCCGGACTCGCCTCACTCTGGCATGGCTGGAGCACTGTGGAAGAGGACCTGCTCCAACCAAAGCAGCTATGCAACTCTGAGAAAGCAATTTCTATTGCAGGCACTAGAACAGATGAGATTTTGGGGGTCAAAGCCCTTAAACATGTTTCACTGAATTCCCTCAGAGTCAGTCCTTCTTTTCCTTGGGCAAGCTTTCACGTTTTCTCTGTTGGTGAGTAGCTGCCCCTTTTTCTCACCCCAACCTGCAAGTTAAAGCTGTCCTCTTTCCCCAGTGGGGGAGCAGACGTGGGGCTAGCCCGTTGGGTGGTGAGGATGCTGGCTACATTTCAGCATTAGGGGCTTGGAAAAGCAGCAGCTGCCTGCAGCAGTCAAGAGAATTCCTTCCTTTGCCTTCAAAAACACCACCCCCTCCTCAAGAGATTTACCAGATGTTCTGATTAAGGCAGTTCAATTGCAGTGTTTAAAAGCCTCTTCCACCTGCTCCCCACAAGCTCCTCTCTGTGGGCAAGAGTAGCTCTAATTAAAAATTCCCTCCTGCTGTGACAACTCCTCCCTCACCTTTCCAGAAATCAGCGAATTCCTTCCTTTGCCTTCAAAAACACCACCCCCTCCTCAAGAGATTTACCAGATGTTCTGATTAAGGCAGTTCAATTGCAGTGTTTAAAAGCCTCTTCCACCTGCTCCCCACAAGCTCCTCTCTGTGGGCAAGAGTAGCTCTAATTAAAAATTCCCTCCTGCTGTGACAACTCCTCCCTCACCTTTCCAGAAATCAACATTGTACAGACAACCCTGGGGACTGCTCTGCAGAGGACGACTGCTCTCTCTTTTGTTTTTTTCCTCCCCTGCAGTGGAAATCAAAATTTAGGGGACTTGAAACCCAGACAGTGTGGGACAGGAAAGCTCCTTCTTGAAGCTCTCCCTCCAGCACTGACCACCGTTCAGTAACACCCCTGCCCAGCCTGAGGTAACATCTGCCCTAGGTATTTTCAGCAGCCACTACCCCCTAGAAGTGCTCTCAGCTTGTGGGAAGAAGCCTGAAGCCCCATAACCCTTCACCAGCCAATGTGCAGTCTAACTTGTCAGCATGGAGACTGTTTCATGGCAGTCCCCACCTCACAGCAAAGCACCACTTTCAGGTGGTGGCTCTTCAGAGACCAGGCTAGCTGGCTCCTTTTGGGGTTGACTCTGGAAGGCGGGCCTGGGCTGTGCAGGACACCAAAATGAAGCGTGAGAGCAAAAGGAGGTAGAAAACCCAGGGGCAAAATCTGCTGGTACAAAACTCAGGCTGCTCTTGACTTCATAGGGACTTCCCTGCTCTGGCACTGTCAGGAAGAAAAACTATAGCCCTTCCCTCCTGAGGAGCCCCATGGCTTTGATGTATAAACAAACAGATAATAGAGAGTCCTACCCATCTTGCTGAAATAAATGGGCATTTACCATGGGTATTTACCAGTCAGAGCATGCAGGGAGCCCACCCTGTAAATCCATCCATGCCCATCAGTTCCTTTTTTCACATATTCCAACAGAAATCAGACCTGTGTTTGCTTTAGAGGTGCCATGGAGACCCTGGTTCTTGGCCTGTGAGGGTTCCCCTGCCACAGAGGGGGATCTGGCAGGATCAATGAAAAGCCATCCCTGGCCTCTCCCCCCCCCCACTGCCATAAGCCACAGCTGGGCAGTCCCTTGCCTCCAGGCACATTCGCTGGTGTCTCATCATTAGTTGAGCCTCCATTTTTATTTGCCTTGGCGGACAGACTTCCCTGAGCTGCCCACCAGCTGCTGGTGCAGCCTCACCCCTCCTCGAAAAGGCCAAGATAGAAAATCTTCTTAAGCGAATCCTGTGTTGATAAGTGCTTCTCAGGTGATGGGATTAGTATTTTCCCTATTTTGGAGCCACTGGTGCATGCAGGTGAATATATGCCCATTTAGCATGTTTTTGAGCGGTAAATATGCATCCCCCCCTCAAAAGGGTTCTCTGCTTTTTAACCCTCCGAGGATCACTAGGTGCAAGCCTGGGATTTTACTGTCATAGGACTCGGCGGAGCCAATCCCCATAGTAACAGGGGATCCACCCACGAATCCAAAACTACAGCAGGTCCGAGCGCTGCAGCATTCAGTCTAGGCACATATTCAGCATCAGGGTATACATGTGTGTAAGTATATATAAAATTAATCTGTGCTTGCTCAGCAAATACAGTATGTGCACAAGACAGGTAAATGTTGGTAAAATGCAACCCCCTTCATGTGCAGAGCTTGCGCACGTGCCGTGGCCAGTAACGGTAAAAATGGCTAAGGAATCGGACACTGCTCTGTCAAACATGCCTATCACAGCCCTAAAATGATCAGAGGATGATTTCCCAAGTTGTGTTGTTCAAACAGTTTATATTTGCATATTTTCATCAAAGAACATAGCCCTTTAAAATGGGACCGGCTGTAGCTTTACCATTAATTTGCATGGAAGGGCTACAAAACTGTGCAGCTAGCACCACTTACTGGCAAAGCTACAGACACAGGCATTTAACAATTCTTACTTTGCAAGCTTCTTGCAAGGTAACACTGAACACAAATCTTAGCACTAGTGTTTGAATAAAAAAAAACAAATGTAGGACATGATGTCTCCCTTTCCCTGCTGAAAAAAGGTAAAGAAAAAAAAAAGGAAGAAACTGAATTTTCCTTCTAAAACAGCCTCCAAATAGCTTCCAGTAGCAGCAGTCCTTGCAATAAAGAACTATAAAATGTGACTCAATCTGTTATATCCCTGTGTGCTGGTAATACCTCTACTTTCAGTCCTACCTCTACAGCAATGGAAAAAACCCAATGGCCAGCTTGGGAGCAAGGGAGATGGGTCTGCATCTTTTCTTTCAATATTTCAAAGGGGTGGTGTGTGTCACTCAGATGTATATATATTTTTATAAGTGTGTCTGTTTGTGTGTGTTCATCTGCCAGGGCCACGGATGGGCAACTGCGTCCATCATTTTTAAAACCCCAAGAAAAATGAACCCCATTTTTAAAATCCCAAGAAAATCAACCCCATTTGGAGACATTCTCCTCCCCTGAACTATTCCTCATGGTTGATTAACTGATGAGTGGCCTCACGGTCCCACTTGTGGGGCAGATGCCTTCAGTTATTCACATTCCTTTAGTCATGGCCAACAGTTTCTGCTTCTTAACAGAGGGTCTTTACAGCCACCCTCTAAGCTGTCTCCTCCTTCAGTAGCTGTGGTTTATTTGGGAAACAGAGCATCAGTTCAGAGGCACTGCGATGACTTCAACATAAAGGTCCCTCTACTGAATTTGGCTGCATCTCTGACTTTGCTTTACAAACATATCTTCTCCCGCCCCATGCTATCTGTATTAGACTCATTATTTAAATTCAGAAAAACAGGGTAATAGAAAGGAAAAAGGTTTAAGCTTCTTGAAAGCTTCTTAGGACAGAATTTAACCCAATTTTGTAAGCTTTTAGGCAGCAGCTCTATGTCCTCTTTTAGACCAACTTCCATAAAGGTGGTCCACAGCCGCCTGCTCTCCAGGCTGGCTGGACCCCTGCGCCCCGTTCGTGCCAACGACGCAGGGCATTAGTCACGGTGCAAGTGTCATTTTTTTCATTCTCTAACTGGAGAGGGTTTTTAGGTGCCTGATCTCTGATGAATATGAAAAAGTCACATTTTAGAGCCTTGTCGTTTAGAAGGATCATCTTGAAAAAGAAGATTCATTAATTAGTTACACTGGCAGTCTCTTTAATTAGGCATTGCTGAGTACCTTCAGTCTTTGTGATCTTTAGTGTTCTTAGCTTGTTGTACTTTATTTACATATTTTTTGGACACATACGTAATTCCTAATTAACGCTGTAGAGTCTACTCCAGCTATTTCAAGATGTCACGTACTGTAGATCTTCAGACGTGTTTACCGGATGTCTGCTGAATTTAAATTACTCCTTTAATCAGACCAGAAAACCTGCATCCTTTTTTGGGGGTACAAGAACACCCACCAGAGACATCCAGGGGAAGGTAATCCAGTTTCCAGGAGGTTTCTGTATGGGAGCAAATGAAAGACGCTTACAAAATGAAACCTTTCAAAAGACATTTCTGTCAGGAATTTTAAAAAGAGAATTTGCCTGCAGGGAAATCCTTCTGACAGCAGGCTGTCAAAGGCACATGCCCACCAGGGTGGTCTGTGGGAGAAAGCCGAACAGCGCGGATCATGTTGGGATTTCAGGAGACTCGGGTGAGCGCCATGTTTCTCAAAGGATGTGGAAGCTTTGTAACCTAATGGAAGAGCAAGCATTTGTATATCAGATGTGAGCCACAGCCCTCAAATGATAAATCTTAGCAAGGAGGAACCTGAGGAAATAAGGGGTACTCCTCTAGTTTTGTGGCATTCCCCTGTATTGAACTAAGCAGTTCTTTAAAGAAAGGATCTTCTTTTCTTCAAGCTGTGTCCCTCCTCTGCACCAGTTTGGCCAAATACATTTTTGTTACTGCTTCCACCCTGATATCCAGTTTCTGTCTACTCAATTTCTATTTTTAGAGGCAGCAGAGAGGGTATTTTGCAAGGGACAATCCTACAGAGACAGACAACTGGAAGAGAGGACAAGAATATTATGTCTCTTTCCTGTCTAGCTTACCTGATCCTAACAAAATTCTGTTTTCTCCTTGCTAGCTTACTCAGTTCTATCTGCCCCAATGTTATCCATCAATATAGTACTCTCTGGTCTTTACACTTATTGGTAACAGTGACAAATATATACCAGTACCAGCATCTTTCTAAAAAGTCTGTGCTTTCTGTTTCTCAAGACTTGCTCCCACTGCTTTCTCCAGGTTCAACCTTATCTTTCATAGGTGCTTATCTCCCCCTGAGATAAGGCTTGAACGTATACCTTACACTGGCTGGCTACTGCCCTTACACTAACAGATAATCATATAAATAAAATGAGTGACTATTTCTGCACCATCTCCACAGCTTACGCTACCCCAGTTCATAAGTGCATTAATAAAGTCTGATGAACAGTCCCGGCAAAAGCACTTTCCCTTATCCTCAGAGATAAGAGAAAGAAGGAGAATATGAATAAGGTGTGTAAATGATAAATTCTGCCCAGACATTTACGCAGAACAGAGCTGGAAGGTCTGGACCTGGCGATCTCATTGCTAAAAGAAACGAGGTCCTGATTAGTGCGGGGAGGTAAAAGATGCTGTGACCCCCCCTCAGGTTACTGGGGTGAGTCAGCACCACCGGGGCTGTGGTACTCCACAATTAATCATGCTGAGGCAGTTCTCCCTCTGACTCGTTCGCCATAAATAAAAGCTCTTTACTGCAGCAAATCTTTTCAATTCTGTAAAAAACAAAAAAATCATGCTCAGGCTTCTCACATATACACAGAGCTGCACCTGGTAGTCACTTGGCAGAAAAGAAAATAGTGGCTTAGGATGCGAGTGCTGTAGGGAAGGGGCCATCCTTTTATCTTAGCCTTTCTGTGGTGTCCTGCGTTGGGAGCCCTGGTCTGTGAGTGCAAAGATAACGCAAATATGTAAACAATGGTGACATGAGTAATAAGGATATTTCTTGTCCCTGGTACATGGAGACCCGAGGGTTTGGCAGCTGACGCTGCTGCCTTCAGTGGAGAGTACTCCTCCAGCTTGGGCTGGCTCTGTGAAACCAAAACAAGGTCTTGTTTGAGTCAGATACATCTTTTCTCAGAAACTTCAAAATCTGGGATGGCAAAGACTGGGTGTTACAGCCGAGTGCTCATGCTCAGCCATCACCTCTCTCTAGGAGGAGTTAGGTGTTGGACTTGGCTTCAATTTCTCCACTGCAGTGAAAAGCCTTCATGTCCTGAAAGTCTTTGGAGGAACACAGTGGTGATTTGTGCCTCTGCATGTGCTTCCAGCTGGAGAAGGGAGCACCGCATCTCCCGTACTCTCCGGAGGCACACATGACGTCCTGTAGAGATTTTCCATCTGCTAAAAGACAAAGACAGGGGAGGAAGAAGGGCAAATCATTGCTGATCAGCCTGATTGCCTCTGTGCTGCAGTGTCTGCCTCTGTGGTAGGGGAGGACAGTGGGTATTGACTTTAGCAGAGCTTTCAACACTCTCTACCATGGATAGTAACCTCATAGGCAGGTAAGGAGGGGATGGACTAGACGGATGGACAAGAAGGGACATAAAAACTGGCCAGACTCGTGGGCTCAGAGGACAGTGGCTAATGTTTCAACGTCTACCCAGGAGCCAGTCGAGGGTGGTGCTCCTCAGGGACCGATACTGGGGCTGGTACCCTGTGATGACTTCATCAGTGACCTGACCGATGGGAGGGGATGCACTACCAGCAAGGTGACACTGAATTAGGAGGCAGATGGGTATGCAGGAGGACAGGGAGGACGTTCAAAGCAGCCTCAACAAGCTGGAAGAGTATAAGTAGGAATAAACTGGAGGAAGTCCAGCACAGGGCCACTGAGATGGTTAAGGGTCGGGAGCACATGATGCGTGAGAGGAGTCTGAGGAAGCAGGGTTAGTTTAACCTTGACAAGAGCAGGCCAAGGGTGTACTGCATTGCTGTCCTCCCCTGCCTGAAGTGAAAGTACTGGCTTCCAGTACCACAGAGGAGACAAACCCAGGCTCTTCCCAGTGATGCACAGGCAACTCACACAAACTGCAGCATGGGAAATGCCAGATTGACACAAGGAAAAAGAAATTTACAGTGAGAATGGTTACACACCAGAAGAGGATGCCCAAACTGGTTTGGAGTCTCCATTTGTGGAGATGTTCAAAGCTCAGCTGAGCAAGGCCCTGAGCAACCTGCTTTCCTTTGACACTTGCCCCACTCTGAGACCTCCAGAGGTCCCTTCCAACATAAATCATTCTATGAGTATGATTTTTATGAACTGATTTCCCCTTCCCATTAGAAATAATTATTTAATCAAATGATAGGACAGGCCTGTAGCATCTGAGTATTGGATGTACTTCACGGGATGACACCAGCCTAACAGGGAGTGCAGTGGTTGTACTGCAAGCTTTCACACAACTTCATCTCATGGTAAAGAGTACCACTTTGTCTTAGTCACTAGTAAGTGCCACTAAATATAAACCTGTGTAAAAATTATATATAGGAGTGAATCTCAGAAGACAGCTTCTCCCCATAAAATCTGCACATGACACATTGTCACAAGCGTTATATATGAAGACAATGGTAAACCTTTTTTTCAGACTGATGAACTACACAGGTTGTCCTGAAGAGCTGAAGTATTATTCAGTTCGTTATCAGCATTCTACAATCTTGGGAAAACTCAGCTGATACTAAATATGTCATATTGCAGCATATATAAAGCCCAGCTCCCTAGCTTGTCTTTACATTATAGTGCTCATAATTGTCAACGGAGGAGAAGACCACTGGAAAAATTAATCAGCTGTATCAAGATGAGACCCATTACTTTAACATGTAGAGAGTTGCATATTTTAGAGCATACTCTAGTTAACAGAGTATTGCTAAATGGAAGGCATTTTCTGATCGCAGGACCCCAGGCCTCAGCAAGCAGTGTGGCTGCCCAGGTCCTCACTAGCTGGTTCCTTCAGTGACACCACACTGCCTACTGGTTTTCCTTAAGGAAAATAAAGTCAGTGACATAGGGTCAAATTGCTTCAAGTGAAGATGTGGTTGAACTACAACCATCTTCAGGAATCTAATTTCCCTGACATTTATTTTCTTAGAATGGTTTCCCTTGATTACTTGATCACATGTAGTGAAAGAAGAGATCTCCCCAGGGAAATGTGGGTTCTCGGGGGGGGGTGGGGGGTGGTTCCCCCCACTTATCCTGGCCCAGAGCATAATCTTCACAGCTCCATAGGCACCAGTTTAAGGGCTATTGCTCTGCAGAAAGAGACCCAGTCCATCCTTCTCAAAGGGCAAGAGAATAAAAATAAATGTGACTTTACACTGTCAATGCCATAGGTACTAAATCAAGAAAGAGGACAGTCGCTGCTAAGAAAAGTGATTTTACAGTCTGTGAAAATATTGTCTGTAGTGGGAAACATAATGTGTTGCTTAATTGTTGTGCTCTCCGCTTCGTACTTGTCCCATCACGAGCTGCCTGCTGTGGCCAGTGTGGTGGCCTGTCCCTGCCACAACCACCTGTGCCTCCTCTGCCATGGCCCGAAATGTCACTAAGCTTTCAAAATAGGGATGCAGCATGTCAAGGGAGCTGCTCTTGTGCAAATCTTCCAGGATTCCAGTTGTTAGTGATAGGAGAGAGGGTGAATATGAGTGCAGTTGTTGCCATAGGGGCACAGTGATGAATTCATGTGCTACTATAAATGTCTCGGGCACCTGGGGCAATTGGGAGAGGTGGCTCCAAGGGGAGGAATTCATTTACCATCTGAAATGCAATATGAAGCAAGATGGTCAAAGAAGTTAGTGCCCTAATCACATTACTGTGTGCTAGAGCTGCCGGGGAGTTATTTAAAATGACTTGAGATTGCAGCTGAGAAAAGCAGCTCCAGCGGAGTAGCCTGAGGAAGGGACTGTGTGTCACGGCTGTCAACCTTCTCCTCTTCTACCGGGAGAAAAATAGAAATAACGCGCTGAATGCCAGGAGCATCTGTCTGCAGGACAAACGCCACCTAGGTATCATCACCTGTGCGGTGACCAGCCACCTTCACCCTCCCCGGCACCGTGGGGGCTGCAGGGCTGTGAGAGGAGGACGTTGGCAGGAGCTGCTGACAACTGGAAAACCCTGAGCCTCCGGTCCCCGGTGCCTGAACAATATGGATACAGAAGGGACAAGTCCCCACTGAGCACTCTCCATCGCTATCATCACACCATGGAAAAGGATCAGGTTATGCAGGTCCCTATTACTGCTTTCTGGGCTTCTCAGCTGCTGTGAAGAGTTTTGCCAACAACGCCACTAAACACAAGGAGTTTAACACACCCTCTCCTCTGTCCAGAGAGGGAGGATGTTCTTGAGTTAAGGAAAGCTCAGTGCTCACTCTTACATTTTGGATCTGTTCAATCTGTTACCCAGGGCAGACTTTCAGAGGTCCTCTGGGCCCTCGTTTCACTGTTTCTGAAATAGAGGTGACAGTATTTTTGACATATGATGCTAAATGTCTATGCGAGTATAACAGCTTTCAGATATTCAGATAGGAGGGGAAAGAAAGATGTTCTTTTTACTAGACTTCAATTTCACTGTAAAGACCTTATAAAACAGGCACCAGGAAAGTAAGACCAAGAATATTTGCTTTCTAGATGTTACCTCACAGAGCAATTTTGCTGCCTACCTGTGCTGACACCCATGAATATTTACTAGCCAAGGATGGCCAACTGGGAGTGCCCTAAACCAGCCGGGAGATTTGGATTGCTCCTGGTTGTTCCCTTGAGCAGCTGAAGGCACATGCAACCCTATATTTTTCCTGGGACATTACAGAATTGGTAAATCAAGTACAGACTATTTAGCTATTATTATTTACTAATAACATTTCAGAGCTCCACCCACAGGCATACACGAAAGGGGGTGTAGCACCGCCTCAGATTGCTCTAGTGTTTAAATAACATCTGTCTTAACAGAAGACTAAAGCATCCCTTACCATACACCATAAAAAATATACCATACCATACCAAAGAAGATATGTTACCATTCATGCCGCTATAGTCTTTCTGGCTTTGCGAGGGCATCGAGATGTGACCCACCTGAGTGAGCAGGGGGCCCTGGGTCATGCCAGTATAATGTGATATTTCTAGTAGTGCATTTTTATCCATTTTACAATATTCTCAGTGCATAGCTTACTTCTTTCAGGCTCTATAAATCCCTGATGGTTGTGAAAACAGAGGAGAGAGTAGAATTATTTATACACAGAGATATTATTAGGAGAGAAATTAATGAGAATGACATTACAGGTAGGAAAGCTGGGACTGAAGGAGTGCTTCCTGCCACAGGGACCTGATTTGATTGTTCATCTCCCAGAGGGACTCTCCTGACGCGAGCACTGGCAACTTCATCCCTCGAGACAATGAAAACTAAACCAGACAGTGAGAAATCCTGGAAAAGTATTTTTTATACAATATTTCCCTCCTGCTGGGGAATGATATCTAAGCCTCCTGGGGACACCTGTCCCTTGCCCTGGAGCAGTGTCAGGGATAGCCAGCGGCACCCCGCACGCCTGTTCTGTGCCCATCTGGGGGGAGACTGGCTGTGATGGGAGAGGAGTTGGCGTTCAAAGATAACCACTGCCATTCAGTGCATCACCAGGCAGGCTGAGATATCAAGTCACCATGGATGCATTTTTCAGACAGCGAACTGCCCATTGGTTATTTCCCAAGGAAATTGTATTCCCCATAGGATCCCCAGCATTCACAGGACACTTCTCAGTTTGAGAGGGGGTTATTTCAATTCGTGTGATGTCTGTGGCTACTAGAAAGCAGGAGGAAATAGAGTATGAAGTACATTTTTCCTAGTAACTCAGAAATATTAACTAGTTCAGTCCCCCAAAAAAGGCAACATATTGAAAGCCTGACTATCGCTTTTGATGGAAGTTTATAGGAAAGTGAGTTTGCAGACCCTTAAAAATTTTGAACTGTAAGAAAAAAACTAATACTGAATGTATTGTCATATATATATACACCTCCATATATATATACCTCCATCCAAACTCAAATACTGATAAACCATACGTGAAACAAGTCAAATAGCTTATCATCAGTGCAATCCCATAGTCTTCTCCCAGTATTCATAGCCAATGTACTCCTAAACAGATTCCTAAGCTTGTCTACTGCAAAATCAGCCTCTACTCTTTACAGCCAGCTATCGTCCCTGTCCTTCAAGTGCCGATTCAGGTGCAGTAAGCAGGAAGGTTATTTCAGCCTGTGTTCAACTGCCGGCAGGATGGCAGGTTTGTGGGAAGTGGCCGCGCTCTGAGTTGTGCTATCGATTCACCTTGATGCTGGGCTCATGCGCCGGGCACTGTTCCCTGCTGCTCAGGGACTTGACGTCCTGCGGGGGACAAGGATCTGACCTTGGCACGCTCTGCAATGGCCAACCTTGACGTAACATGCAAAGCCTTTCATTTCTGATTAGCGTGTAGTCATGCGCACACCATCATTTACACTTTTAAGAAGATGCCGTCAAATACTGGGAAGCACTTCTGCAGCTGGGTAATTGAATTCAGAGCAACCCATTCCTGAATGGAAAACTAATAACTTGGCAACCTCAGACTTCACCTTTATTAACTCTCACTAACACTCAAGAAACAGTACTCTTAATTTTTATGAAATAAAGAAGCCTCTTAGGACTTGTAAGAATTATGTTGCTTGTGCATCTTCTCAGTTCATACTCATATCATACTCATATCCATATTTCATATCCAGCATATTTGCCCTAGAAATGTCCTAAAACACCTGCCTTTAACTCTAAAATGAACAATGCCACCCACAGCGAGCACTGTTTGCAGAATGCAGAGACACCATCCATCTAACCTGGATAATTTCAACATGGCCTGACCATATAGAAGTTCAAAAAAAGTTGTGAATCGTGTTGGATTAATGGGTAAAGTGGATGGCTTGCCGTTAACACAGCAACTGAACACAACTCTTCAGGACAGATGAGGAATCTGGGTGTAAAAAAAGGCCAACCCCCCCCAGCTCTTACCTCAGAAGAAAGTTGATGGAAACTTAAGGTGTTTTCTACCTGAAAAATTGTTTAAAGCTCTTATCTCAGCATTCAGAAAGGTCCTACAGTCTTGCTAAGCATCATTTTTGGTCTACTCTGAACAACTGGAGCTGGTGTAGTAAAGGTACATGGCAAATAAGTAGAAATATGTATAACGGTAGTAAAAAGGAAATTGCTTGATTCACTCTCTTGGAATTTATTCCCAACATTTATAGCAAACTGAATAATCAAGAGAGCAAAGCTGTACTTCAGACTCAGTATAAATTTAGCACTAATCTGATTATAGAAATAATTCTTTTGCAGGGGGAGGTGATATGTTGACAGAGATATAAAACCTGAATATACTGGGAAGCAGAAACATAGAACAAGAAAGCATATATCTGTGCTGCAGATTAATTACAGGGAAGCATATAACACAAAAAAACCCACCTCCCCTTTCTGAAAAAACAAACATGCAAACTGAGCATGAAATGGGAATAATCCTGTTTGTCTGAGAAGTATCACAGCAGGAACTCCAGAGAAAATGGTTGACATGGCTGTCTTCGCCGAGCAATCACGCAGCCAGGGATGCCTTGCAGCACCCCGTGCACGTCATCCTGCTGCAGCAAGATTGCCCCTTATGGCTTCTGCAGTGATAAAGGAGAACTGTGCAAAACTCACCAGTTTTTGTTTATAGGATTTCATCTCCTTTTGATTTGGCATTTTCGATGGATTTTTTTCTGACTGCTGTTTTAAGAAACCTCAGACCTCACACAAGACTGCCTTCAGGGACATGGATTTGGGTCAGTCCTAGCTGGGGTAAAAACGCCACAGGGCAGTGGGCCACTAAGGGGAGAGGTGTCGCTCCTCTCAGCTGGGCAACTTCCATCCCAGGGTGAATGGTGCCCTTTGGCTTAAGGCACAAAGCTAGGCCCCGTTGGTGACCTTCAGCTTAAGGTGTGAAGCCATACACCGATGGATGCCTTTCTGCACGTCCCACACTGCCCTGTGGGCAAGCAGGTCCACCTGCTCTGGAGGATGCCATCCCTCCAGCTGCACGCACATCCCTCCTGAAAACTTCTGACTCAGGATTTTTGGCCATCACCTCACACTTAGTCTCTGAGCAGCTTTACGCAGCAGCAGCACCCTCACAGTTTGAACCTGCCATTGGCATAGGCTGGGCAGTGAAAGAAAGAAACAGTGACAGCTTTGAAAATGCCAGCGTGAGTGGACCATGCCTTCTGGTCTTGTGGGCAAAAGAAAGAGCCTGCCCGGTGGGACCCTTTATTCAATGCTTCCTTCAATCTTATACTTATTGTATTTTCTATCAATTTAAGCACACATATAAATACTCTGTTTGCCCTTACTCCCAGTTATTTTCAGTCACTCCAGCATTGTAAATCAAAAAAGCCCTGTTTGTAGGCTAGGAATTGCTACAACGGCATGGGGGTTTATAAGGAAAGTCCAATCCAGTGTAGCTCAGCAAGGCATGGTGTGGCTCATCCACCTGACCCAAGCACCACCGTGTTACCTCCACATGGAGCACAGCTCAGCCCCGATGTACGCTGGAAAACAGTCCTCAGACACCTACTGAGAAAGCGTCACAGATCAAAGACTGGGAAATGTGAAAATCAACTCAGAAAGAGGATAGCTCAGATTGCAGGTCTGCCAGCTGACAAGGAGGTAGCGGAGCTGGTGGGAGCGTACGAGCTTAAAAGCTCAACCCAGTTAGACGTTGACAGACATGGAGCAATCTCCAGAGAAATTGAAATGGTTGGATGTATGGCAGCATCACTTTGAGACTTACAGTCTCACTACTGATTTTTCTCAGCCCAGAAAAAGAGGAGAAAGCAATACAATAGAATAGAGGAGACTGCATTTCTATATCTGCTCTGCATTTTTCAGACCTCAAGGAAATCTCTGTCAGGGAAATCTGAGACTTTTGGAAAGTATATGTCATATAATGGTGGAAATGAGGCTATAATTTCACAGTAAGGCAGGATCTGATAATCTTGTACTAAATGTGATTTAACTTAAATTATCTCATTAAATGCTCTTCCTATTATTGCCCATCGTCGAGCAGCAGCAGATATCTGGGGCACTGCTGGATGGTTCCCTGGGAAGAACTCAGTGATGCAGAAAATCTGTGTATATTTTTAGTGTAATATGTTTTAATGACACATTTACAGTGGTCCTTGAGTACAGGATCACAGCACATGAAGCAGGCTTGTTTGCCTGCTTGCTTCCTTCCTTCCGTCTTGTCCCACACCTGCCTGGCAGGGATCATGCCTGCCTCAGGAACCGACTCTGGTCACAGACCCTCTTCAGAAACATGATCCACAGTTGCCAGGAATCCGTATTACCAAAAATAATCATCCACAGCATGACTTTCCAAGGCATTTAGACCTTTGCTTACCTGTCAAGGAACCAAACTGTAGTTTATCCTAAATTCAAATGCTATCTGAAACTTTGAGAGGTCTCTACATTGAGTAAACACCTATGGGTTTTAATGACACCTAATAGACAGGATAGGAGTCATCCATTAAACGTTCTTGTAAAATGCTTTCATTGTACATCACTGAATATCCTAAAGGTTATTTAGATTGTGGTTAACTAATCTTCAGTTTTGTTGATCTCCCTAATACAAAGGCAGTGTCTGTTCATGACTAGGAGCATATAGGGGTTTATTTTAAACTCCTAGAGTTTTCCTATGTCTTTTATATTACTCAGAATATCTCTGTTGTGACTGGAATTAAACTATACCTGAACTGTGCAAGAAAATACACTGCAACAAAAATAATGAATGTTTCACTGAAAAAAAAGTTTAAAACCTGTTTGGAGCCAGGTAACATTTGCCCAGAGCCCCAGTTTATCCTGCCTCGTACCTGCTCACCCAAAGCATAGACTAAAAGAGCAAACTGGGAAGCACTGAACTGCTGCAGTGGTGATGTCCCCCCCTCGGGAGGGGCAGCTGGGCCACCACCCTCCTTTACACAAGCTCCGATGCACAGCAGGACTTGATGAGTTTGCAGAGCACCTGCAGGAAGGATGCATATTAAATTTGTGGTTTATATCTGTTGCCGTTAGTTCTGCTTGGGCTGGCTCCCTGGGAAAATCTCTGTCCCAGGCCCTGCTCTTCATCCCACCGGGGTGCTCAGCCAGGTTATGGGCGCTTTCTGGCAGCACACTTAGCCCTGGGCAGCTCCCTGGTGAGGTCTCCAGGGTGAGCAGGAGAGAGCACAGGGCTGTGAAAGCCAGCCTGGCATCAGTCAGAGCCAGCTCGCAAGGGAAGGACGAGGGTATCTCTTCCATGATCCTCCAAAAGCAGGCACTAACCCAGAGTCAAGACCAGACCTCACCTGTAAGGGGCATGGCTGTTTGGTCCTCAAAAATCAGACACCACCAGGAGCCAAAGAGGGAAAGTGAGCTAAGCCCCATCACATGCTGGAAAGGAGGTTTTCAGTGTCCTGCAAGGACCTGTCTCCCAAACCGAAGGCTTGCTGCACCTGACCTGCACAAGCGTTTCAAGCCCTCGTCAAAGCCTGGTGGACAACTCTTCTCCCAAGCAGTTGTGCCTTCTCGCCCATCAAACCAGCTCACAGGCTCTGGCGTGTGCAAGAGACGCAAGGGTTACCTTGGTAGGATTATTTTTATTTCTTTATAAACAGGCCAGAACAGTAAAAATGCAACAGCTACAAAAAAAAATCCCATGACAGTAAGTGAGCTAAACAGTTCATCACATTATGTTTTTATATTTATACAGCTCTGCCATAGTACCACAAAGAGGAAAGATAAAAAGCAGTTTATATAATTCACATGTTAATAGCCCACATATTCCAGAAAGGAAAAAAAAAGAGGGGGATAACATTGCCAGAGCACAGACATGAAAGGTCAAGGAAGATCAAGTTGCTGGCAATCACCGAACACAAAAGAAGCGCTGTAGAAATTTGTATTTAAAGAAGAATAAAACAACAATGAAGAATTCGAATGAAAAACAGGTAAGCATTTCATTCCCCTGAATGAAAAGTGCTTTTTAAATGTGTTTGTCCTCAGATAAAAACAAGAGAGAGAGCAAAGCAGTGGTGTCCCAGCAAAACCACAGCAGAGCTCAGAGCGCAGTGCTGGCTCCTGGGATGAATGCTGAAGTTTAGCAGGACGGGGGGCTGAATCCTGCGGCCTTTCTCACCCTTACCTGCAACTTTTGCTCACATTCCTTTTTGTATAATTTACAGAAAGCATCAGTGGAGAAGAACAGAACGATGGAGACTTGCTGCTAAGTTATCGGGACAACCTCTGCCTGTCTCATCTTTTGCAACCTGATTTTGCAGGGCTGTGTCCAAACGGGCATCATTGCTATTCAGCTCACGGCTGTGCTTCAGAACTTTCACCTGCAAATGGGATTACAAATGCAATCATTAGTACAGATTCCCCAAGAAGCTTTCACAGTATTACAATTAGATTTCCCTTTCTAGCAGCATCTAAATCAATATGATATGATTAGTTACTCTCGTGGATTACATGCTGCTGTACAAAACCTTCACACACAGAAATCTGGGTAATTTAATCAGGCAGTAATGGATTCTGGGAATGCTCCCACTGTCTAGAAACTTAAAATCATTCTATCTCTATAATAATTTGCCATTATGCACCTGAAGCTAAATTGCCTGACATACCTGACAGTGGACAGCAGTGATTAAAACAGGTCACATCTCATCAGCAAATTGGTAACTCCCGCTGAATTCACTTCGAAAACTGAATTTGAGGGAGAAAAAAAAATCACCTTTAGTTGTTTTTCCTGGGCTATAACTTAAGTTTTAAGCTGCCTCTTTAAATATGTCTGTGTATGTATTTGTGTGTGTGTGAGAGAGAAAGACAGAGTATAAATGCTAGCCATTTCTCATCATTTTAGTCAAGGCAAGAGGAATATATGAACTAATGCTCCTGGGGAAATGAAGCCGAACAAGGCAGAAATGAGCACATAATTCCTCTGAAGGTGCTCAGCACTGCTGAGCAAGATATCAGGAAGCAGGAACCTTTCTGGAAGGGTCTTGAAAGCAAGGAGTCCTCGGCTGCCATTGTCAGCAGCTCACAGGAGAGAGTAATGCTGCACAATGGAACCTGAACTGCTGATAGCTGCTTTTCGGGAAAGAATTTGCACCTCATGTTTCCCTGGCTTGGGTAAACAGCTTGGCTCCGCACCTCCGTGCTGCAGCAGCTTTCTCCTGCAGCCATCCTGGGATTGCAAACAGCCCTGAAAAACAAACCACTGTCCTCAGGGCCACAAGGGGCGGCTCATGGCGGCGCAGGGAAAGCACACAAACCTGCGCACAAAAGAACAGCTACAGCTTCATTTGAAAAATTAGGCCTGTATATTTTTAGGCAGACAATACTCAGAAATGTGCTGCTGATCATCATTTATCCTACCGGCGTGCAAGAGCTTATGCCTAAAAAATACAAGATGTTATGTTACTGTTCAGGACATTTCTTTTTCTTACAGCATTGTCCCATTGAAATATTCCTGACCTATGGTGCCTGGGGACTTCTGCTTTTGAGGAGGATTTTTCCTATGGTAAATTGATATTTCAAATAGCCAGCTGGCAAGAAAGGAAAGAAAAATAGCCATCCACAGAAACTTTCCTAGGTAATAATTGCCAGCGAACCCTGCCCTCATTATAAAACTCTACATAGCTTGCCATAAAAAAAGCCCCGTGATGCACGTATACTTTTCACCTGTGTATTCTCCATAATGGTCTTGGTTATATTACTCTGTTCAGATATGCTAACCAGCGGCAGTGTTAATCTTCATCCTTTTTAGGGTACATTGTGGTCTGTGTGTGCCAAACCAGGCACCGTGTGCTGAAGGGCTCCCCCGTGCCCGGAGGCACTGTGGCACCGGCAGCGCCAGTACGCATTGTATCCTGCGGCACTGCCAAAACCCCGCCGGCACAATCAGGCACATTAGTCCTCCTGACAAGAGTCTCTTAGACAAATCTCTTCTTAATTCCCTGTTGGAGGCACTGAAGGAAATCCCTGGAGGTCATTAATCAAAGGAATTGGTGCCGGTGGTGTTTGGGCAGGGAGAGGCAGGTGCTGCCAGGAGCCCAGTCGTGGCCACCCGTGCGCCGATCCTTCGCAGCCCACGGCTCTCCACCAAAAGGGCTGGCATTTAATGCAGGCCAGAGATTGGACCCCTGCATTGCAATTAATAAACAATAAAGCTATTAAGGCATATTAAAGCTTGGTGATGAACTTGTCAAAATGGATGATCCATAAATCAATATAAACAGCAGTGACAGGCAGTAATTGAATCCCAGTGGTCCCTCAGCACATGCTAAATATGAAGGGACATGACACGCTGAAAATAAAGTAGGAAAGGTGAAAAATTGATAGCATTAACATTCTCCTGGCGAAACGTGGCGTCACTTTGGCCCTTAATGGGGGTCAAACTGTGAATATGTATTGACTTCTTTTAAAACAAGAAAATAGCTATATAAATCTGAGACTTCCCAAATTAGAAATGACTGCTCAAAATGTTCACAGCTGCTCTGGATGTGGTCACCACAGAACAGCAGACACAGCCCTCCTCCGATGGGTTCATTAGCAAGGCTTGTTGCTTTACTTGAGTTTTGTGCAATCCAGAAATCCTCTGAAGTTGATTCATCAGTTTTCATCTTCCATAAAGGACCAGCAAAAACCTGTCGGGCAGGAGAAGTTAATGCTAGATCGCTGCCAGGCTCTGGGTGGCTACATATCTTTCAAATTCAGATATAACAAGCCAGGACTCAAATATCAGCAGAGGACAAAACAGTCAGAATGGAAAGAAATTGCTGAAGTCTCCGCAAGCCTTTTAATGGAGATTCAAACGACAGCAAATAAATCATGACAGCTTCTGTGAATGAAATCAGGACCTCATTTTTTATTTTCTCTTGATGTGTTCCACTCAGTGAAGGATAATCCAGCCTTTCTTAGTTGATTTTTACAACAGAGCCCTATGCCACTGGAGTTCAGAAACTGCTGAAATGGAGGGTCTGGACATGTTCCTGAGGACTATTTTGTCCATGCCACCTCGCTCATGGGCAGAGAGCACCTGTGATCAAAAATCACAAGGGATATTTGCATTTCAAGGGTCTCTCTGTGCACAGAGAGGGAAGGTTAGAAACAAATATATAAATGATTGTCTGCCTGTTGAGTGATGACCTGCTAATAAGGTCCAGAAAGGTCAAGAACAGCAGAGCGGAGTCAGGGGCTGGTCGCTGGTGCAGAATCAGTGCAATAGCCTAAGAGCACCTGGCGTGCCTGGCTTGGCCACCACCACCAGGCTAAAACTGCTGCTTAACATAGATCAAGTTCCTATTTAACAAGAGATAAAACTTCATTAGGGCCATTCCACACCACTGTGCCCTGAATACAGCCCGTGTTTGGAAGAGCGACAGGATGAGAGGGTCATTTTCTGGGAAATACTCTGTTTTGACACAAAATTTAAAATTAAAAGGGAAAAAAACTGTAAGCAACAGATCAAGGAGGCCAGTGGTTTTCTTTTAAATATAATTTACACTTTGAGATCAGTCAAGACTCATCTGACTTATCTGATGTGCAGTTCTGCCTTCGGATTTGCTGAGCATGTACTGATGTAACATGAAAGGTTAAGGGAGCCCATGACAGAAAACCTAAAACCTTTAGAGACAATCTGTAGAAATGCAAGACGTCCATCATCTGTACCTTGCATGGGGACATCGGTCTGATGAAGCAGGTCTCAAAATAAGTGGTTTTGCCTGCAGGGATGCTAAGGGCTGGAGGTGCCAGTATCCGGCATCCCTGCCAGCTCCTGCGCACCATTTGCCCCCCATCCCATCCTAAACTCCTCCGTTAGGAGCCATGTGTTACCTCCCTGTGCCTTTAAACTGGCAGGAGCTGGGAAGCATGATGTACAATAATAATACTGCCTTTAATCAACAGGGCTGCACTGACACATCACCCACTGAAACAGATGAACTTGCCTTGACTTTTCCCTGCATCTGTATCATTCTTAATTTTTCTTTTGTGGAGTTTTTTTACTGTCATTTAAAATGTGAGAATTTAGTCAACTGAATGCAGTGCTGATTAGCTCAGTATTATAATTGTACTTCATGGACACCTACTGCTTGTATGTCACAGCTCTCCAAATTCCCATTATACTATTAATCTAGGTTTTATGGTACTTCAGAACTGAAGTATTAAAAAACTATGATGTAAGTGGAAAAAATCACAGTGGCAATTTACCAAAGAGCTCGTAAGGTGTATTATGAAAACAACAAAAAACAAAACAAGGGAGCCTGTTTGCAAAACCCAGAGCGAGTCTGCTGGCCTGCGAGAACAAGAGAAAAACAGATATAACATGACAATAGCTGCCTTTCCAACACTGCCTACAGTGTGTCACCATGCTGGGTTCAGGGCTATGCACTTGTTCTTCAGTGCAGATGGAAGAAAATGGTGACCCAAAGATAAATGAACAGAATGTACATGAGACCACTCAGAAATGATTTAACAAAATCCAGCTCTCTCCACTCAGATTTCCTTTCTCCAGCATCTGTGAGGGAAGAGAAGCAGCCTGTTGTGATTGTGTTAATACACTATCCACATTTCCATTTGTTGTTTTCTCAGTCACCACACTCGGAGAAGGGTTTTGTACTATAAGAGAAACCTATATTCCCCAAAGACTTACGCCCCCAGGGATGCTACAACATAAGCATCTCAGTCACTGCAGTATTTGGAGTACCATTTTTGTGACCATTCAGCCCAGCATAATCATACTAGACCTATTTTGCTCCAGCAAAATAGCACACAAACCTGCCCTGCGGAGTCAGGGGGCAGAGAAATGCTCCACTGACCTTGTGCTGCTGTGAACAAGCTCCCTGTCCAGGTCCCCTTTGCAGCTCTCCATGCCTGGGGCCAGGAAAGGGAAACTGTAGAAAGAAAAACGGTTTAAGATGAAGTGACCAACGTTCAGATGAAATCTTACAAGGAAGCATGATAAATCTGTCTTTGCTTCATCTGTACTTGGAACGAAACCAGGAAACAAGTTATTTTTTACGGGAATGCACCACCTCATTTTGTTATGAAATAATCATCTCCTTGCAGTGGACTAGAAAGGGGTTTTCCTGGGGGATCTCAGGAGCAAGGAAGCCACTAGGAACCGTTCCAAAAGCTGTAGCTCCCTGGGCAAAGCAAGAGCTTTCCCTTTCTATCAGTCCTAATCCAAACCCTAACCCATTTCTAACCCTTACTCTACATCTACCTCTAATCCTAACCCTCCTCTAGCCCTATCCCTAGAGGAAAAGAAAGACTTCTTTTTTTTTTTTTTCTAATGCAAGTCTGGGAGGACTTCCCAACCCGTGTTTAGGGTCAGGATTGAAAGAAAGAAATATCAGTACTCCCATGGCAGTAAGGCTGGAATGGGGTTGCAAAAGGAAAGTAGAGGCTGCAGAGATGGTGGCTAAGAAATATTTTGTCTGGGTAATGGCCAGAGGAAAACTGTCAATGGTTCAGCCCTACCTAGGTTTAGGGTTAAAATCAGGGTTAGGATTAAGAGAAGGATAAAGTTCAGAGCTTCATTTGCAGTGGGGCTGGAAAGGAGCAGTAAAAAGAAATCAAAGGATGCAGCAGCAAAATATTTCAACTGCATCCATTGCACTAATCCTCACCAGCAACTTGTGAGGTGGTGAGCAAGGAGTGACACACTGCTCAGCTGCACCTCTGCACCCACTGACACCTCCTGCCAGAGCAAAACACCTCCCAAGTGCCAGGTGCCCTTCCTCCAGCACCAGCCAACGCACAAAGTGCTGAGATTTGGAAACAAAGGTAGCTTTCTTCCAATATTGTTTAAGGACTGATTATCCACCAACTGTATCCTCTGTAATGCTGCCTATAGCCAGCACCAGCTCTGGCTCCTGGGCCAAGCACACTGTTGGCTTGAAAAAACAAGACTCAAAGAAGATGCTTTGCTCAAAGTGCTTAAAATGGAGCCTGACAAAAGAAAAATAGATGCTACCCAGACACAAACTGCGCTGAAGCACATTTCTGGTTGTCCCTAGCCTCGTTATTCTTCACTTGTTTATTAAGAACAGCAATGTTTGGTGTCACCAGTCTCTGGAGGCTGTTGAACAAGAGCCTACTAATTGCTCACCTATGAAGTGGCCCAGGTGCAGAGAAGTGGTATAAGGCTGCTTTCACTGTCTGCATGGCTGCTCCTGAATATCAAAGACCTACTGACAAAACCAAGATCTTTGATTCCTACCAGCAGAAAGCAATTGCAATCTTATTGTTCCCTGGACATGAGGACAAATAGCTATTTACTGTGAACCGCAGACTCATTGTAAGAAATTAAATCCTTTTGATGGTTATGAATGTAAATACATGTCTCTTCTTGAGATGAGACTCACAGATTCCAGGAATTGTTTCCTGCTTTACATTTTGGGTGAGTAGCCAAATCTGAGCTCGAAAAACATACAGCTTGAAGTGAAGAGCACCTTTCCCTTCCTCTCCATGATTGCTAGACAAGGGAGGGGGGAAGCAGGCTGAGCCCAGCTGTGGCAAAACCCTTGGGAGGATGTGCAAAGCCATCTTTTTGATTACATAATGTCTCTGCAAGCCCTTTGCCATTAAAATATGATTAAAAGCAGTGGCCAGGAGGAGTTCACCTTTAGAAAATGACACTTACAAGAAATCACTTCCCAAACAGATAGTTGCCTGAGTCCCTGAGTTGAAGAAGAGGTTTGATGGATGAGAAGGCAGTATTAAAATGTCTCCTCACATAAGAAAACAGAACAAGAGCAATCATCAGAATTTATCAGCCAGAGAGGAGCAGAGTGTTTTCTTGGCACTAAAGGAACCCAATACACTAAATCAAAACCAGAACACAGGCTCACAAAAGAAAGAGACAAATGTCTCTGCCATATAAATACCATATAAATGAACTTTATGGAATGGGGATCTTATTTAAGCGCACACCATAATGGCATCTGAGAAAGACGTAACCAATCAAAGCGGAGCACGAAGTTGGTATCGACACCAGAACTGCAGCAATTCGTGAAGGGTAATGGTCCATCTGCCAACTGCGCTTGGGAGTTACAGCTTTCTTATTTTGTATCTACTTCTTTGCAAAACCCCAACTCCTCATAACACCTGAATCAACACCCATGTATTTGCACTTCACCCATTTTGAATACATTCAGCCCAAAATGCAGTCCAGGCTCATCAAAAGCCTGTCTTCTGAGGGCAACAAGAGCCTCCTGGTGAAAACAGGAGCGACCTCTGCTTCGGGGTGAGCTGTGTCTCAGGAAGCTATGGCTATATCCACAGCACGTCCCGATGCACAGCAGCGATGCATTGCTGTCGCAATCCCAGAAAATACACTCAGAAAATAAGCGGTGCTCTGAGACTGCCACTTGGACCAGCCTCACTGCTTCCCTGCCACACACGCAGGCAGTTGCAATGGGGCAGCTGTCTGAATCACTCACCACGCTCTTGATTTAAAATACATTGCAGTCCTCACACTGAGCTCCTCAGGAAGGCAGTTTGAATACGGTTCTTTGTTAATACACATATTATTCACTTCGATGCTATATATAAGCCTACACAGATGAGCTTCAAAGGTTGGACACTTAAGCTTGCTGGGGATAAATATCCACACTATGTTTTAAGGTTCCCCATTTTCTAAGGTTAGTGTCTTTGGGCATGGCTTTTCCTGAAAGGTTTTAACACCTCTCTTTTGATTATATGCCAAATAGAAAAGCATGACCGTAATCTTTCTTTTACGAAGATAAATTGAGTCTTAAATCAAATCAGACTTGAGCCAAAACATGATTTTTGCATGGCTGCTGAATGTTCACCCACATAAAGTATAAATGACGACTTCAGTTTCCTAATAGAGCGATACAGACTATGTGGGGCTCCCCTGGATGTAGAGGGGCAGAAAGGAGTAATGCAAAGACTAAGGCTTTGCAACAGCTACCT
>NW_008824865.1:1474231-1477305 GCF_000699105.1 Pygoscelis adeliae | reverse complement strand
AGTAGCACTTTATGTTAGAATAAGCTCTGAGAGCATGCAGGCATCGCCAGGAGAGGTCAATACAAACCTCTGCTTGGGAATGGGCAAGCTGGCACCCACCATAGCCATCTGCATTAACCTTAACCCCGGCGCTGATTAGCCTTCATCCCCGTTCCTGAAAGAGCAGTCTGCAAATAGCTTCAGACCTGACCTACTTCTGCCTGCTTAGCTGCAAATTCCAGTTATCGTGATTGGAGACTTTCCGCGCTGGGTTTCTTCCAGCAAAATGTCAGACTTTTCTTCCTTACTCTTCAGAGGCATCAGATAAGTCCAAGGTCCCAAAACGTGTTCCTCTGAACAGGGGAGGAGAGGGAGGGACGGGCTGTGGTGCGGGAGGTCACCCAGCACACTGCAGCTCCTTGGCGCCTGGGTGTTTGCAGTATCAAAGAAGTGGCACTGGCAGAAAGGAGTGACGTTTGCAAGGCATGACTTACACAACTGGGTGAATGCAGCCTGCTTTTCACAGGCAGGGAATGGCTTTGTAAAGGGACATGGAAACTTGAACAACATGCTTGACAGCACATTTATTCAGTGAGAAGTATTCTACAAATGCCATGTGTGTTGAACTCATTTTAGTGCTTTGAAGGCTGAAAGAAGCTGGAGTGAGCAGGTAAGGTCATCAGCTAACTCAAGAAAAAATCTTATTGCTGCAGCTCAAAAGCACTATGCTGTTTTTACTGCTGAGCTCTGCCTTCTGGGCAAGAATATTCAGGGACAGCTAACCGAACACAAAAAGTTTTGTCACTCAGCGCTTCCAAGGATACATGTCACCTCTTTGTTCCAGTCATTAGGAATTAAGCTGCAATTAATATGGTCAATTTTGTATTTCATCTCTGTGACTTGACCATTTATGGGATGGTCGTCATTTATACTTTACGTGGGTGAACATTCAGCAGCCATGCAAAAATCATCTCTGTGACTTGACCATCTTAACAGGATTTTTCTTATCCCTCTACAGTCATACAAATTGAACGTCAAATTTAAATGGAGCAGTAACATTGTCATCCTAGCCAGAAGTAAGCAAAAAATGCCAACTGCTTATCTCCATGCTGTAGAAATAGCTGCATCATGTTAATATTAGGAATTTTCCTACTAATAAATAACACAGAAAAGAAAAAAGGCTTGTCCTAAGTGAAATGCCATAACCGAAAAATTCCAGCAAGGTCCACTTCCTCAGCCCTTAGTCATGATTCCACTAATGCAAGTGGGAGCCCAAGCACAGACCCTTAATAGGATACATTTTTATGCTATGCCGTGTACAATGTTATATGCAATGCTCCATCCTTGCCAGGAGCATGAGGTGCAGTTTAAATTTTTCCCCACAGCTAAACTGGTGCCAGGAAAATGAAAGAAGACTGTAAACATGTGGAGTTGGGGTGTTCTTTCAATATATTGATCCTAGTATCAATATATACAGATCCTAGTATTTATCCTAACGCTCTTCAGTTTTGTACCCTAACATGTTTGTTAAATCAACACAGAGAAACTCTTGTTAGGCAGATGGCAGAGTCTGGTCTTAGTTTGATGAAGTAGTTGAAAAGCAAGGATGATTCCTCTTTAAAAATTATAGGGGATTTCTTTAAAGATATTGACATTTCTTTATGTTGCAGCAAAATTCACTAGTGCCTGTTTTTTATACAATTCCATTCAAGAAGAGTAAGAGATGATGAAGAAATTGCTCATTCAGACAGAAGACAGAATGTGGAATTTGTTACTGCCGGGGAGTCTTGGGAAAGCTTTTGCTGAGGCCACTTCTGCAAAAAACAGCAAATTCATGGTGGCCACAGATTTGACAGACAAACTACACCTGAGTAACGAAAGTACATATTTACACACTGTTTGCACACAAATCCTTGATTGCATCCTTGAAAATCAGTGGAGCACATCAACTACTATAGCTATGTATAAAAGGGCTGAATAATTTTTATGGCCAGCAATAATAGCATTTTTACTTTTGCAAATAAAGGAAACTTGTGTCAAGCAGAAAGATGATTGCCGCAGGCATTAAAAAGAAACAAGTGTGCGCGTGTATGTGTAGCATTGTGTGCTTGACCAGGTTCATAATGCTCGGATGACTATATCATCAAATTTTCTGCTAATATTCAATTTCACTTTCATTTTCTTCAGGTGAGATCCACTGTGCTGGATCCCAGAAGCTGGTGAAGGCACTGCCACCCTGAGCGGTTAGACCCCAGCACTGGGTGGGGAAGGTTGCAGGCCATTTAAGGCCATTTAAGACACAGATTGTTTGATTTAGACACTTCTCTGTCTCCCCTTGGCTTCTGTAGGGAACAAAGTGACTCCAGAGGGAGATGCAGGACACCTAACACTACCCCTTCTACCAAGGGTGTAGGCAACCAATGTGAGGTCTGCGGGACTTCCACCCACCCCTTCAGTCCTTTTCTCGACAGGACACAAAGCACAGGTGATGGTCCTATTTGGTGTATTGGCCTTGTTTCCTGGGCTTCTTGGCTCTGCTGTATTGACAAGGATTGAACCGTTGTTCAGTAATATGTCCTAAATAGCAAATACCTATTATAGGGACTTAGGTCATCCAAGGATATTAGAGAGTCATTTAATGAGGCATTAAGACACATTAAAAAGTCTTAAAAATATCAACCAGGAATGTCTCAGGTGGACCTAATTCTGCCTTGGCAAGGGAGAAGGACTGTGCAATGCCTCAGGTGTCAGCCTGGGCTCTGTCCCTATTTCTAAGTGTGGTATTCAGTTCACAGATCATGTCAGGTGAGTAAATGAGTCCTGACTCCGCACTCTGGACCTCAGCGGAGCCGTCTAACCCTGTATTTCACTCTCCTAACTCCCCTTGGTTGCCTGCCACTGATCTTCTCTAAAGATGTGTTTGAAGGAGCAGCAATGTATAGTGAGTTGCTGCAAACTGACCTAGAAGACATCGCACTTGGCACACTTTGCAGAGGTGTTAATTTTTCAGAGATGCTCACACAAGCAATAGGGCCCGCTTGGGCCTCAGAGAGGCTGGGGGATCCTCCCCCCACAGCAGGGATACCCACGGGGAT
>NW_008824865.1:1467493-1474160 GCF_000699105.1 Pygoscelis adeliae | reverse complement strand
AGTATAGCACAGGACAGAAACACACTTGAGACATTTCTCTCTGACAGTATTAACTCTGATAATGATGTCTCCAGTCCAAAGAGAATATATTTCTCTTTCTCAGACTGAAATAAAAAGTTAACATTTTGAGAGCTTTGCATACATTACAGGGATTAGATATACTACACCACAAACACTGTCATGCTGCACAGGGCCTCTGCAGTGCTTTGGATGTACGTGTCTATAAATCCAGAAAGCAAAAGAGGGTGATCTCTCCATTAATACCATGCGGCATGGGAGGCATGGTTCATTGCGTGACGGCAGTGTGGCTGTACAGCTGAGAGCTCCTTGTGGGAGCAAGAGCCTGCACAGCACCTGCTGCACTGGGGCCTCAAGGACGTACCTGTGTCACCAGACATTCAGCACCTGCTTCTTAAGCAGCTTTTGCCATTTTGAACAATGTCCCTCCCCAAACAGGCTATGTCCTTTTTTTCCCTGACATTCTAGCTGCAGCCAGCATGCTCCAGTGAAGCCAATGGAAAAATATACAGTTGCTTTCTCTGCTCTTCTGTGCCTGGAGCTCTACCAGGACAGGGGAGCAGATCCACGTGCTCCCTTTGCCTGTCTAGGGAATGCCGGTCCAGAGGACAGTAACTGAACCTTATCAAGGCTTATACAGGAGCTGAACTTTAAACTGAAATTTCTTCCCTGGCATGCTCCAGCACCCATGGAAGGTCACAGCAGAGTAGCTGGTGACTCCCTTGGCACAGGGCTAGGTCTCTATTTCTTTTCCTAAGACGACAGCATGAGGCCACTAGTTTAACTGACTTGACTTAGTTGCTCGCACGGAGAAAGAATTAATTTGCAGTGGCTGTAAAGCAGCAGGACAGCCAGGTGCAATCATGAATCTCGGCAGCTCTTCATATTTATATTTATATTAGGCCTTTTGCAGCTGCTCTAGAGGCGCCTCACTAACTCTGAACTTCCCCTGAATACCAAGTGACTGTGGCTACATGCAATGCACTGTCCCTCCTCTCAAGAACACACACATAGCGGAAAAAGATAAAATAGTCAAAGGAAACGGTTGGAAAGTTTTTCCTTTTGGAGAAAAAGAGGGGTAAGTGATTCTTTTCCCACAAGAGCCTTATGAGAGGATGGAATAGCCTAGATCGGGTCTCTTCTGCAGTTAGGTCAGGGCTGTCACATATTAAGGACCAGGAGAGCCTGTTTTGTAACCCCCCAGGAGCTGGGAAGATTGTTTTTAATCCAACATTAGAAGTAGATAGCTATGCATTTACGTCTGTGTACACATACAATATATGCAAATGGGACACACCAACAGAAAAACTTGTACGTGGATCTGCGCATACTCCTTCACTGAGCAAGAGCATGGTGATGGGATACCAGCTGCATGAACTTCTCAGTTTGGATCCAGCCTCTCCGAATTTGTCACTTGCTGGACTGCTAACACAAGTAAGGCTGCCTGACTTAGGTGATTCATGACCCACTCCCCAAATGGCTGGACAAATTTTGTGCCAAGACTTATGTGATTGGGGTTATGGACCATACTTGTGCACCTTCATCTATGCTTGTGTTCCAGTACCTTCTAGGTACATGTGGGCTACAGGTGGCTTTAATACATCCCTGCATCTTTTGATCCCTGTTTTGCTTCATCCTTGTGCCATGTGGTAGCACACATGGGTGTGAAGGAGTCAGCCAGGCACTTAGGCACTTTGCCCACACGTAGTTAGGGACCGAGCAGATGAGTTGACCTTTCCCTCGCTTGAACTCCATCTCCTGATTACAAGTGGTTAAAAAGTTTGCACTGTAATGTTTTGGCAGGATGTATCATTTTCCTTAAAAGTTTTACAAGGAGATTTGGCGGGAAGGGGGGATTTCTTAAAATGAGACAGGTGTGGTGTTCTGATTTGGTACGTGAGACACCCAGGCTCAAGCCTCTACTTGGCAGCATCTACAGTGAAAAGCTATGTGCAGAGCAGGATACTCAGCATGGACCTCTTCCAGGAGGGAGGACTCTAGCACCCAGCATACACCAGCACCATGCTACTGTCACTACCACAACCCACATTTTGGTGTGCAACAGAATCCAAAAAACCTTAAAAAGATGGTAAAAAGGGACTAATGGCCTCTGGTTAAATGTGCCCTGACAGTAAACTCTCTGCCCTTCCTCATGTTGCAGGATGGGCTCAGGAGGCCTCGTGGAGACCCTGGTCCTACCAGACCAGGCTCCAGACCAGAGGAGGTCTGCAGCCATCTGACCCATCCCAGACCATTCAGGTGGTCCAGCTGCACTTTAAAACATGTCTGAATGAGTCTGGGGAAGAAGCCACAGGCTGTAAGCTGTTAGCAGAGAGGGATGGATGCCTGGACACAGGGCTAAGCAGCATGAACCAGCTTGAAGAGGATCCATATGTATAAGTTTATCTAAGACTCAGAAAAGCTAAAAAAAAGTTCAGTGTCAGAGTCGGGGAGAGCAGCAGCCAACATGACTGAAAAGCAAGCAAGCAATAAATAGAGTAGCTACCTACCCTGTGCCCTGGAGACACACTGCCAGCCTGCCTGGCCTTGGCCAGGAGCCTGCAGAGATGCCGGGTGCAAGCTGTATCACTCTCACTCCTTGGCTCTCTGAATTCTCACTTTCAGTACTCAACTAGATGCTCTATATCAACATGATGGTGCATTTCCTCACCCACATACACTGCTTGGGTGTGCTTTATATCAAAAAAGCTTATACTCCTGTGAAGGAGTATAAGAAAGTCACGTTACATGTTTGTCCCTCCAACATCCAGTATGTGTGTCCTCCCCTGTTGCTATAATGATATTCAAATATGACATGGAACTGGAGGACCACTTTTAATTTGAGTGAAAGACGGAAGTTCATTATCCTACAGCCTCAAGGGACCTATGTTCTCCAAGACCATCCCACCCACATGAGTAGTGTTCCCAACCCTGCTCTCCTCCTTTTTCTAAACCTCCATCTATTTTATCCAGTGGTTTAGAGCATCTCTGAAACTTTCTGAGTACATTTACTCAATAAAGGGCAAAATAAACCTCAACAGCCTGCAGAGATCCAGAATTTCACTAAATAGATGTAAAGAGGAAAGACAGGGAAGTGTGAGTGTTTTGATGCTTGGCCTCAAATTGTTGCTGCAGCTCAAATTCCCTGCTTAACCAACTTGTGTCATCTGTACTTTTCAGCTCCACCTGTGCAATCATTTGCAGAAATGTTATTAGCTGTTTGATTTTTTTCCCCAGTTTGCTTCCATAGCAACATCCATCAGGGAGAGAACACCACGAACATATGGGGAAGTTACAAAGCACATTTTCTACAAGAAAAGGAGGCCAAAGCATTTAACAGACAAGCACTTAGGTTTCCCTTAGTAACTGAAAATCCAAAATACCTCTCCTGTTTCAGTATGTCCTAGTATTAATTAGGCTGCATAACGATGTACCAGTGCAGGCTGGAGGTAACACTTGGGTTGTCTTTAATTAATCAGGGTACTGGAACATTTCTTTGAGATTTAAGCTTATTGCCAAAACACAATCTTGTTACATTTTTGTGTGCGCATGTTTTACAAGCAAGGCTCGGAGATGTTAGACAGGCTTTGACATGCTAAATATTGTGGAAGAATTTTTGCATAAAGTTCCAAAGAGAAATGCAAGAGCTGAAAATTATCTGTTTGAATAGTTTGAAATCTGTCACCAAGGAATAGCTAGAAACTGTCAGGACAATTTTAGAATAACTATATAAAAAAATAAAAGCATGTCTCCTGCTTAGTCATTTCTCTCCTTGCCAGTAGCAATCTATATACCATACACACTGATATTTTATTAATGAAAACCGTACTGGTGTTCCTCTTTAGTTTAAAATACAGCCCTTGAAGCTCAATATGAAAATGTGGTTTTGAGGAAAAGGAAACAACACCTCCCTACTCCCCAGTCTATGAGGGAAAGATGGAAAACAATTTGCAGCATATCAATGTTGGAGAAAGCTAATAGGTGAAATAAAATAAACCAGACAGCCATCTCTCTACCTCTCTCTGAAACACTAAGAGTTGTTAGGCCTTTTTAGTAAATCAAACACTCCACTTGTCTCTTGGCTAGATCCATGTTTCTGCCACTGCGTGCTTGAAATGGAGATGTTGATGTTTTGGGGGATGTTGTATACTGCGTAAGCATAAACCTGACAGGGAGACTGATGAGACTGCAGTATAGGATGTTGGTGGAGATCAAATTACTGGTGCCTGGACAACCACCCTACAAGATGTTGCATCAAGCAGAGATGCATCCCGCTGGCAGGCTGCCATTTGTGCCCAGTGTGTCTGCTAGCTTGGAAGAGCAGCCAGTGCTGGATGTAGGACTAGACACACCATAATCCTCCTGGAGCCACTGAGAAACATTGTGAAATGTAGCTCCAGTTTCATCTTTCTTCTTTCCATCATTCCCTATCAATTCCTTGCTTTCCTTCTTCCCATATCCAAATTGTTCCCTGCTTCACACATGCCACTTCAGCCTCCCCCACTTTTGTCTCCCCATCTCCTGTTGTCTTTCCCCTGTGGCTCCTTCTCCGCCTGGTCCATTTGTTCACTGCTGTCCATATCTGCCATCCTTCAGAATCAGCTCTGCCCCATTCAATCCTCCTGTCAATGCAACTGCCCTTTCTGCAACCCGTTGAACGATTCTTTCTGCCCCTGCCACCTGAAACACTTCTGCCCCTTCCCAGCTCTGTACGTCCTCACCTCCTCCTACACCCCCTCTTCCCTGGCAGTCAGTCCCATCTGAGCCCTGACTTGTCTCCACCACCCCAGTGCCACCTTCTCACCTCCTGCAGCCCTTTCACCATCCAGCCAGCTCTCCCTCCATCCCTCCACCTGGTAAGGGCAGAGCAGGAAGAAGAGCAGGAGATGTCTCCCGCTGCAGCAGAGGAGAGTAAAATCTGCTCACATATTTTCAACATATCTGGAAGCCTCCTGCCACCCGTTGCATGCTCAAGGTCACTTTGCCAAATCTGAGCCAGAGGCCGGTGCCCTGCCCTGCCGCCTCCATCAACTCTGCAAACAGAGCAGGCTGCTGCAACAGGACCCTTAAAATCCCACTAAAAATCAAAATTTGCCAAGAAGCTCAAACTCTGGCCTTGGACAGCTGTAGGGGAATATTGGTTGGTTGAGGTCTCTGGCTGAACTGAATGAACGGACTCAGAGCTACTTGGGTACATATAGCTCCAAACTGCTAGCCACTGCTGGAGGTAGCTCTTTATTTGTGCTAAAGTTTTGCTCTTTGAAACAGGCAAACATGACTTTGTCCTCTTTCTACTCTCATGTCCCAGGTTGCAAGGGTTTGCTGTATAGCAACAAACTCTGCCATTACATAGCCATGTAAAAATAACCCACTTCCCAATCCACAACCACAAGTAAAACAGTGAGAAACATGAACAGGTAATTGCACTGGCTGTAACTCGGCCAGATACAAATTATTGGCATTTTTGGGGGATGCCAGTGTTTCTTTAAAAAGTAAATCAACCCATCTCCCATGCCCGATTTTGAAGAAAGAACTAATTTCCTGCCATTTGATCAGTCGCTTGGGTTTAAAGTAGGAATCTTTGAGTGACTATGTATGCAAAAACCAGTTCTGCCTGATAAGCGAAGGGTTAAGGCTGCCTGGAGGACTAGCCCTTCTTTAACACCTGGTCCTCTGATATTACAACAGATCTCTCAAATCCAGTTTCTATTAAGGATGGCATAGGCAGAATCTATCCACCTAGAAGTTATCAAACACAAAATAAACAGGAAAGCAATATCTCTCTCCCTTTATTTAAAAAGCATCTGCTGCATCAACTAAGTTATAGCACAGACAGAACATGAAAAATAAGAGCTGGCAGAGACTAAATTGTAGAAACAATATTTCAGTTGGTCCTCCTATAGGAGCAACTCTTGTCGAACTAACCATGGGGACAAACAGAGCCAGGCTCTCCATCCTCCTCAGCTTTCAGAGGCAGCTCTGCTAGTAAATCCTGGCCAAGGAGTGCTGCTGGCCAAGCCTTAGCAAAAACAAAGCCAGCAAAGCGCCAAGCAGCCGAGAGCAGGGAGGCTGAGACAGCCAAGGCTGGCTAACGCGGCATTAGGCAGGATTCCTCTGTGTGTTTGAAGGCGTTACATGGAAGAGAGAAAACAAATTGGTTTTGTTCCAGATAAGACCCTGAACTTTTGCTGTTCCAGAGGGGTTGCAGCCAGCATCTTCTGGCTACAAAATACCCTACCTCTGCTAGTGAGTATTTTTTATTTCTTAATGGCAGTCCAATGAAGTTTCAACTGACTGGAAAAGGGGAAACATCATAAATCCCATTTTTAAAAAGGGAAAAAAGGAAGACACAGGGAACTACAGGCCAGCCAGTCTCACCTCTGTGCCCAGCAAGATCACGGAGCAGATCCTCCTCGAAACTATACTAAGGCACATGGAAAATAAGGAGGTGACTGGTGACAGCCAACATGGCTTCACTAAGGGCAAATCATGCCTGACAAATTTGGTGGCCTTCTACGATGGGGATAAACGTTGGTGGATAAAGAAAGAGCAACTGACGTCATCTACCTGGACTTGTGCAAAGCATTTGACACTGTCCCACACAACATCCTTGTCTCTAAATTGGAGAGGTGTGAATTTGATGGATGGA
>NW_008824865.1:1436777-1466430 GCF_000699105.1 Pygoscelis adeliae | reverse complement strand
GATGGGGCTTTGAGCAACCTGGTCTAGTGGAAGGTGTCCCTGCCCATGGCAGGGGGGTTGGACTAGATGATCTTTAGGGCCCCTTCCAACCCAAACCATTCTATGATTCTATGTTTCTATAATGTGAGCAATATGTCTTTTATATATATATATAATGTAAATGCCATTTAAATATATATAATGTAATTACAGATAAGCTCTGGAGGGCAGATGAACCCCTTCTTTTGTTTACTACAGAGCCATAGAAATAGAAGAACCAATAGCACTTCATTATTAGCAAATTAGAATAAGAATAATGACATTATTACACTCACATTATTACACTGCCATCATTATTAAGACTTTTAACTCCTAAAGTGTGCTAAATGTTCTACAGAAAACCACAGGGCTACATTCAGACTGTCAACTCTAAGGGTAGGATTCAGCTCCAGACTAAGTCAAGGTGCCACCATTTAAGCTGCATGTTTAAGCTTGTATTACACTCAAGGGGAGCCTGGTCAATAGACTGAGTGGAGCACAAAGAGTGATTCAGCTCACTCTAGCAAAGTCACCTCTAGAGTGATTCAGTTGCCCAAACATAGACATCATTTGGGATGCTGTAGGCAGCTTGCTGGCATCCCAGCAGTGATCTCACAGGCTTGCTGCCATATCTGCCAACCTGAGCAAGTGTCTCAAGTATCTTGGGACATCTAGAATAGTGCAAGTGGCTATGTTTGGGCACCCTCAATAGCTGGGAGGACAATTTGCTCTCAGGGCTCAACTGACTGTATTCAGTTGCCTAAACAGAGGCTTCTAGTGATAACTGAGATGCTCAGGGATCTGTTTCCTCAAATACAGTGGCCACACCGGAAGGGCACAGTCACCCTGTGTTGTGTCTGCCAGCCTGGTGAAGTTGTCTCAGATACACACAGAGCATCTCAAATTGCCCCCTCTTAACATAGGCACATAAATCCCACCTTCCACTGCTTGTCCTGGGGGTGGGACTCCCTAACCCCTACCTGTGGATAGGTATGTCAGAGAGCTGCCTAAGCTTAGAGTACTGGAGTCAGATGCTCCAGGGTATCCATCCTCCAGGGCCTGCAGAAGACCCTGTCCTCCTGGACTAGCTTATGCAGGAAAACTGACGCCATCCTGGTGTTGAAGACAAATATTTCAGCTGCTGAAGTGTCACACTAAAGCTAAAGTCCTTTAGTGTCCAACCCTCCTGTTCAAGCAGGCCACCTAGAGCCAGTTGCCCAAGGTCCACATTAATATGAGATTACTGTAAGATTGTAATGGATAGGCCTGAGATTTATCGGCATGAACATGAGCAAATGAAACTGGACAAGTAGAGTCTTTCAGGGATAGTTAGCAACCTGAGGGACACCAGTCCCAGAAGGCAAAGGAAGGACTGGGAGGAACAAGGGTGCAGTTAGAGGACAAGACTCAAATCCTTCATTGAGTCTAGAGAATGGGGTATAAGAAAGTGGGGTCAAGAAGCAGGGGAGACAAGTGTCAGCTTTATGAAGATGGAAAATCAGATCATTGCTTACACTTTAGGAGGAAAGAGGCAGGGAGGGCAGGAGGTTAAAACTGAGGGAGAATCTGTGAGACGTGCAAGTCCTCAGCAGTGGCTGAGCCAGGGGTCAGGTAGGCAGGGCTGGGGGCTTCTGCAGGATAAGCACTGGGGGCAAGGGTGAGGTCGGGGTTCACCCTCTGGATTTAAAGGACACCAATACTGGTAAGAAGAGTATGTGGTGTGCATTTTTTGGCCAATAAAAAAAGAGAAAGAATTGTGAAAAAGAAGTATTTGCTTTATTCCTGCAAATAAGTCCAAAAACCTCAAATGTTCACTTTGTAATTCAACTCACCCTCTGTAACCATTCTAAATCCCCTCTGAGACCCACTATTTTTAATATTTTAAATAACCCTGCAAGGATTAGATAAGGATTTAGTGCTTTTATCCTCCTATGGATAACAACACGAGGCTCTTTCACCTGTTCGTTTCTGCATTAACTTCCCTTCCTCTCTGTGTATGTGACAGCGATGCTTTCTATTCCTCTGCTCTGAAAATTAGCCTCCCCAAATACTGACATGCTTAACAGCTGTTGTTCTTCAATTTGCACAAAAATGGAGTATTATTCCATAATGCTGCATAATTTGCCAACTCTTACACCTCCACAGTCCTGAAATCTTTTTTCTCTGCATCAGAAGGTATTTGCATACCTCAGGTCATATCTAGCCTCCTTATGAAAACCAAATGCAAACTATGCCTGTTTGTTTCCTAATGTATCAGCAGTCTGAAATGTCTGTTATCTGAGCTGGATGCAAACAACCATCTCAACCATGGACCTTGTCGAAGTGCCTTGGATGGCTGCTCTGCCAGAAGCATCATCCCCCCAATCCCTGCTGGGAAAAGGCAGTGAGAAATTTTGGAATTTGCCCTGGGAGAAAGTGCCCAGTGAATGCCATGTGTTCAGATGTCAGAGCAGCACTGCCATCCAAGCATGTGACACCTGCCACCATGGTGTCATCATAGCTGTAGGTGCTTGGCTCCGAGCAGAGGTCTGCAGGGCACAGCACCACGACTGGAGGCAATGCCCTCCATCCCCAGCACCTGTAATCCAGGGTGGTCGCTGCTGCTTTGTGCATGATGTTGATGGTGAGAGGAGCGAGCTGGGTTGGAGGAGAGCAGCTGCTCCTAGCCTTTGGTTGAGGCGTGGGCCTGCGCATAAATCCCCACCCATCTGGCATTTAGAGGTGTGGACCCCATTCCTGGCCACATCGAAGCTACCTGCACCTTGTGCTATACCATAATCATGTGTTTAAGCTTCACAGGCAGTAAAATGTTCCTAGGAGTCCTTGCTTTGGTCTGACCACATCTTAACAATGGGCTTGGCAAAAGGTGTGGCTTCAATGGGCTGCCCAGGAGGCATAAATGTGCAGAAATGACTTGCCAGGCCATATCCACAGCCAGGAGACACAGGCAGAGGCTGGCAGGGGCATGGGATGGGAGCTGGGGACACCACTTGGATGCCACAGTGTAATGCTGGGGCTCTGCCCGCAGCCCAAGATCTTCCACATGACACTATCGCTCTTTGCATGGTCTTACCATGGAAGAAACCCAGGCAGGATCTTCTGGTGTCAGAATTTCCTTCCCTGTTGTCATGGGGGAGGTCTTGCACATCCTCCCATTGATTTAGGTTGCTACATCTCTCAGGAAGATGCTTGCACCACCTCAAGCCCACTTCGGCTCATCCCTGGGCCCCTGTAGGTGTGTCTGTCTCCAGCCCTGTCCCTGGCTTATGGATGGGACCTGCTGCTGCCACCCCCCAGTTCCGCTCACCTGCTCAGGGGCTGTGGGACGGTGCCCAGCGGTGAGGGCATGGCCCACACCAGGGTGCCCCAGGGCTCGACTCCTCACAGAGCAGTCCTCTCACTCCCCAGTGGCTAGAGCTGTGGTGGTACCCAAAAGCTCATCATCCTCAGAACCCAATGTACCTGAACACTTCACACGCAGCAGCTACAAGACTGCACTTTTTTCCCCTCTTCTTTCTACAAAACCAGATGATAAGGGTTTTGTACCCTTTTTGTACAGAAAAAATACTGCTTTTTCCCCTTAGTTTGTCACAATCTGTTGGACTGTGGCCACCCCAGCCATCTCCACTGCCAGCAACCAGCTGCTTGGTCCAGTCTCTTACTCGTTCATGGGGCACTGCAGCGCATGCAAAGGCGAAGCCCTCCCCTGCAGACTCATGCTGGATATGGGCCTGCAAAGGACCAGTCATCTCATGTGATAATCGTGTCCCACCGTGCCACCTCTGGGCTGAGGTGCCTCCCTGTGCCAGGCAGCAGAGCTGAGTCCTACTACTGCCTGTCCCACATGTCGGAGATATTGTGGATGTGACAAGGGGTAAAAAAAGTCTCACGTAGTTCAACCCACTTCATTTTTCAGTCTTCATGACGTGTCAGAATTGAATTTCCAGATACACCACTCTGCTGTGGATCTGACTGAGAGATTTAATGCTTCAAGAACATATTTTCTTTCTTGTTCAGACGCAGATAAAAACTCACAAGAACAACTATTCTCATGGGATTTTTGCCCAGAAGAGGTAGAAATCTCAAGCAAACAATCCCTTTTGTAATATCTCTGACTTTCCTGTTCAAAAATCTCATGAGGATATTTTCCAGGACAGTTGAATTTAAAGCTGAGTGTTACTTAGGTTAGGTCTCAAATCCAAGTGAGTCCACATAAATTTATGTTTTTTCCCCTCCTTTTTAATAATGACTTGGGCTACTGAAAGAGAGCAGTGCTCTCTGCTCTAGCATCGCTGTTTGGTACTGTGCTATCAGGAGGTTTAGGCACAAAAGAAATCAAACCAGCCACAGGGTAAGCACAGCATAGGGCCGAGTCCCCAGTGGCATGCAGTGGGGTAGGGGCAGTTCAGCAGTTGGCTTCCTTTATTCTGTCCTGATTTTTCACAGCTCCACAGCCTCACTGTGATTATACGCAATTGGTAGAAAAGCAACACACTGGCCCAGGGCAGCTCTGCAGCGAGCAGGAGGCACAGAGAGCCTGTAATCTGTAGCCACTTTGACCAGGCTCTGCCTGATGGACACATGCCTCTGGCCTTGGCTTTCTGTCTGTGTCTCACTGCAGCTCGAACATGGCATTCTTCAAAAGCAAAACCAACAAAAGCATAACCACCAGGTATTTTAAGTTATCCCACCACTAGAGTCACCACCACTACATGGCAGGAGTAAGGTGCTGGGATTTGCTTATATTCCCACAGAATTTGCAGTGTGGGAGCTTCCTGCAGGATTGGATGATCTCCCACACCCGCCTGTGGCACGAAGGGTGCTGGGGCACGGTCACACACACAAATATGTATAGGCAGGATCTGTAGCTGACGGTGCATATCGGTTTTAATGGTGAAAGTTATTTTGGGGGAAAAATAAGAAGAAAAGAGGAGAGAGAAAGAAAAAAGGAAAAGGGAAAGGGAAAGTGCCTAAGGCCCTTTGTAGTCCGGTAACAAATGGATTGGAGACTGTGATGGGTAAAATGTCTTGGGAAAAAAGAATTGGAAGGGGAAGAGCAGGGTGTAGGAAAGTGCAAGGGAGGGAAAGGGACAGGCTGAAAGAGACAGTCTGCAGGAGAAGAGGAGAGTGAACAGCTCTGAAGATGAGTGGTCTGTGGCTGAGAAATCCAGCCTGTCCTGGCTTGGTGCCTGTGAAAGTCCTTGCAAGATGGACTAATACATTCACAAGCAAGAGACAGGGATGAGAGAGAGAGAAGGAAACTGGATTTTATAAATTTGGTCTTCCAAACCTACTCTAAGGAGAGCTTGATGAGACAGTGAGCAGACCCCTGGGAAGTAACACTTCCCTGGGTCTCCCACTGCTAAAACAGCATCTGAAAGTGCCTCCTGTAGTCCCAGTGAGCTGCGCTGCAAAATAACCAGGCACAAATGCAGCTTGTCCCAGCCACAGCTACGAGGAGGAATTTGTGGTTTAGCACTCCAAAATCTGCCTCCTTCGGACACACTTTCTGCTTGGCGTGGTGCAAAATTCCCCACATGCACCTCTCGGCGCTCCCCCTGTAAAGTATTTAGACTGCAGGTCAGGACCTGCTTCTTGGAAGGGGCATGTACAATACCAAGAGCTCTTGGTATTATTAGGATCCTCTGTGTAATAGTGTGGTTACATTAAGGAAGAACAATGGCATCACCCTTACAGACACCCCCAATCCTATTCAGTTTAACAAAACTAATGACTCTCAGTTGGGCAAAAGAGCAGTATCAAATCACTGTTGCTCATTGAGGCAGACTGGCAGGGCGCCCCCTCCTTTGGTGCTCCCGAGAGCCCAAAGGTTATGGAGAAGCTTCAAAGATCCGCCTGCAGCCTCCGCCTGCAATCAGCACTTTTATCTCAAAGACAGATCTTGCCTCTGTGCCATTTCCTAGAGCTGTCAGGTAATCACAACTGTTTGTACTCTCCCAACAGATTTCATGGCTACAAGGCTTCAAAATGAAACAGCCAGGCAACGAGGCATTTCTCTGGAGAAGACGTGTTGACTAAACAGTTTAAGATTTTTACTCACAGTAGAAGCAAAATGGATTGTGTGTACCTGACCAGTCCAAAGCCTGCTCCAGTTCAACAGAAATACAAAACCACTACCCTATGCAAAAAGGAAAGGAGACACAAATCTCACAGAGGGCATGAGAGGTAAAAGGTCAGACCCACCAAAACTTTAGGGCACCAAAGCTGCTGTGAAATCCCGTAGAACATAGATTCCTACAGTGCAACTTGGAAAAATGATTTCCCTGGTTCTTCTGTCAGAGCAGGTGGAAAATGCAGAATAACTTCAGTTAGGGTGTAGACCCCTTCAGCACCTAATTGGATGGATCTGGCCCTGCCATCAACTGTGCCTGGGAGGTGGGCATGCTGCTTGGTAGCTGCATGAAAACAACAAGTATGAGATGAGGTCGACTGGCAGTAACGGTTCCTGAAATTTTCTCTTAAATCTCTGAGCAGGTCTAGCTCCTTCCTAACCACCCTGGCAGGCCAAGCTCTGACCCGAGGAACCTGACATGGGAAAATAAGAAGGTCTTCCTTGCCTGTTCAAGCCAGAATGTATTGGCTGGAGCTATCAACCAGATGAGCAGCCAACAGCATTTGATGTCCTTCTCTCTAAGGTGCTACATCTTGGACATGATGAGGTCTGGTTTTCAGCCCTGAGGTCTTTAAAAGACAACAATTTCCTGCATGAAGGTAAATGGCAAGAGTGACTATCCAGGAAATGGGAAGATGGGAAACTCATTCATCGGACTGGAGATGCCTGCAGGGTAGAGGGCTGCATCTGAGCTAGTCACACCAAGGCTCCCTATCAACTGGGAGAAGGAGGCAGGTTTAGGGCAGAGTGGCATTTGGATCTTTCCAGATCTGCCTTACATTTCTGGCCATTCAAGTATCTGTGTGGTCAGGTGATTCGTGCCTGGCATGTCTAAATCTTTAAGCAGTGGTCTGATTTCCTGCTTTCTCCTACAGCTGTAAATCAGGAGTTTCTCCAACAATCTCCTGGGAGTCCCTTGGCACGGTCAGAGAGGTTAATCAGACCCTGTAGCCAGGATCTTGCTAAATGCAGAATAAGGTGCAAGGAAATACCAAACCAGAGCTGTGGTCATGTTTGTATAGGCAAGATTTGTCTTGACAGGGAAAAACAGGTTTAAAAAACAGTAGAAACAGATCGACTGAAAAACATTTAGGAAAAAAACTCGATGCATTACTTGCACTTGATGTATTTTAAATGTCTGAGAGTCTGAGAGTAATGAACTGGCACCTCGCTCAAATGGAAACAAAAGAGGAAAAGGTCTCATGCAGGGGAGAGTGGGGGGGAGGAGGGAATAATCCTGATGCACATGTTGTTCTCTGAATGTAAACCTACTTCACGCTCCTGTAGGTTAACACACCCTCCATGCAAACATCATTACTCTGAAAGGGTTTTATTTATGTTCATATAAAAGGAAAACTTCTGTTGCCCAGAAAAGATGAAAGAAAATTAAACCAGATCTGAGACAGCCTGCTGGAAATAACAAGAACAGAAAACATAAGGCAGTCTCGGTGATAATTTTACCTTTTAACTAGAAGCAGTTATCCCCACCTTCCTGGGATGCACATGCTGCATACGCACCGTGGTTTCTGGGAATGGCTGGGCGTGGCCATAGGTTTGAGGGTAGGATCCTAGAAGTTGGGAAGAAGCAATGGATAACCAATAAAAGAAAAAAACACTTGTTCATCAAGTTCAGCTCACTGCGTGGCAATTTTATCAGCAAAAAGAGTACGCACAGCTCGTCCTTACAGTGCCTCTGTAACTCAAGAGCAGCGGTGGGGATTAGGAAAAAAAAAGAGTAATCCGCTAGATAAATGTTTACCACCTTTTCTCTCTCCTAACCCCTGTGGCTCCAGGCAGGGGGGAGCTCATGCCAATCTGTAATGTAAATCGCACGGGTTAGCTTCTCTCTCCCTCTCCCCAGCAGCTTGGAGAGGTTCAGCGCTATCTGCTGCGCAGGTAGCAGCCTATTTGATATAACTGCTCCCCACTGCACAAAGTGGCCAGGTGCTGCGACAGCTCGTTGGAGCTCTCCGAGTCACTCCAGCAGGGTTTTTCTACCATTATCCTCCCACAGGCCCCAGGGATATGATTAATTCATGGAGCGTCACTGAAGGCATCTTTCTGTGGCATATGGAGTTAAAGTGTCCTCTTCACAGAGCTGCCTGGGGACAACTGTGGAATTTGTACAGACAATCCCACTAGGTAGTCAATCTTGTAAAAGCACTAATATTACAAAGTAAATAGAAGTGATCTATTTGTTTAAGGTTATTACTGTGACCGACAGGGTATTAAAACAATCTTTCTACTGACAAAAGATATCAGGCCTGCACTCCCATTTGATGTTCCTAGGCATGTTTTTTCTTCTCTCTTTCTCAGCCACTGAGCCTTGGGGTGTTCATCAAATTTGACTGATATGGAGATTGGAGGACACCGCACAACCAGCCCATTGACATTCAATTCAGATATGGGCTTAAATTATAAAAAGAAACCTTAGCTAGTAATAACACTTTGATGTGCAGATGCATAGAAGTTTTAACTTCTACTTTCTTCTGAAACAAATCAGCTTCCAGTCATGCTATTTGATTCATATTTTATCTTTTAATACATCCAAAGCATGAATATTAAACATTGCCCTCTGTGGTCAGGAAAATTACAATGGATGCCGTATGAAGGCTTCCATTTCATCCTTTTGTCAAGGTTGTATATGGACGCTTCCCCATGACACAAATATACTGCCCAATGTTCAGAGAAAAAAGGTCAGTCCCTTTATATCTGGCCCCTTTTCAAAAGCATACGATTTCTTTTGGAACTGGAAATTTCAGCTAGAAAAGGACATCACCTTCCTAGTCGCATTTTATATTCTGGCAGCTGACAGACCCAAGGAAGAAGTCAGGCCTGAACACAGAGAGCACCCGGACAGGCTTCCCTCTGCTCTGTGCTTTGCAGTCCTTGCCGCCCTCTCCTGGCTGCTTTCTATTCTGAAGCATGCCATCCTATGCAACTTCCCACTTCTTTGCTTATTTGTCTATTTTTGCTAGAAGAGGTACTACCATTCATTCACCCATACCTATGCCAGCCTCATTTTCTTCCTTGGGATCTTCACAGGATCCAACAGCAGGTGCAAAACTCTTTGCCCCCACAATCCCCGAGCCTAGCACTAACCCTAAACTTATCATAACAATAATTAATTATCACCTAACTATAATCCACATGTTCATGTGAGAATCAAGCTTCATTTTAACTTTATGGCTCTTGTAGGATCCTGTAAATAACATGTCAAGCCTGCATTCCGTTACCTCTAGCCCTCAACCCTATTCTAGCTTTAAACCCAGCCCAGCAATACCTCTGTGCCTCCAGAATTAAACATGAGGGATTCCTTCATACTGGCACAGACCTTGTTCTAAGAATGATGACTCTTGCAGGATCCAGGAATAAACGTAGCTTATCACTAACCGGAAGACATTTGTCTACGTTTCACCTCTCATTTTAGTATTTCATGCTTCCCCCCATGATGTTAACCCAAACCACATCTTTAATCCTGAAGGTCTCAGGGTTTGGTCAGGATTAATATGACAGTGTGAGGAAGGGACTGAAAAGCTAGATTTATGTTTCACACCTTCAAGGGCTAAGGTGAAGACCTGTGCCCACAGGAGTCCTGGTTACCTGCCTAGCAACACCATTTGTGCCAGAAATACGCAATGGCCCATGCCAGCCTACGGGAGTCTCACAGGGATGCCAGTGCACAACTCTCCTCAGGCCCTTAATTCCTGGCTTTTAAGCTGACCTCACCTTTAAGCCAGACACACAACCTGCAAGAAAGTGCATCCCAGAGGAACCAGCCCTCACTCCGACCCGTCAGCACCTCTAGAAGTCACCCCTAGCTCTTTGGTGCTGTGCTCCAAACTGTGTGCAGGCGGTGTCTGGGCCAGCCGACTCCATCCAATGCCCAGCCAGGGACTGTGCTAACAATTAAACAACATGGTCAATCACATATCCTGGCTCTGTTTAGTTTACTAGTATAGATACAGCCAGAGATATGGTAATAAATATGGTCCTGCGGGCCCCAAGATCAGAAAGCATGTTCTTTATCCCACTCCATTTTTGTCTTAACTGTAATGCCAACAATAACTTTGCTAGATAAAATACAAGGCATTCGACCCTCAGGCACCAGTCTCGATTCTAGTATGGAGGATTTGGCAGAGTACAATGCAGGTAAACAATAAATGATTCATTTCCCAGGTCCCTGTTGTAAATATCATTGCTGGAAATTAAGTTCCAGGACTGAAAAGGTAAAAACAGATAATTGCAGAACAGTTTAGATGAGAAAGGATGTCCAACCAGAGGCCTCTGGTCCTACCTCCCATGCAAAGCAGAGCAGGTTGCCCACGGCCTTGCCCAAGATGAGACTCCACAACCGACTCGGCCACCCAGTTCCAGTACATAACCACCCTCCTTGGAAAACATTGTCCTTATGTCAGGTTGGTATTTCCCTTGCTGCAGCCCGTGAGAGTCACTTCCTCTCCTTTCATTCTGCGTCTTTGAGAGCAGTTGGATTTGTCAGCTCTACAACCTCCCTGCCCTCAGAGACAGCACTTGCATCCCCCTTAGCCTTCTCTTCTCAAGGGTAGACGATCCCAGCCTTCTCAACTCTTCCTTGTACGTCATGTGCTTGAACTTCTTATTTTATCGGCTTTCCACAGGACTCGCTGCATCTCTGTCCTAGCAGATAGGCCAAAGAGTGGATGCAGAACCCAGAAGTGGCCTCACAAGTGCTGGTGCAGTCCAGGATGTGGCTGGTCTCCCCAGCTGCAAGGGCGCAGTACTTGCTCTGGCACAACCCGTTATCCACCAGCATCCCCAGGTCCTTTTCTGCCCACTCTGTTGCCTGTCTGCAAGGTTTCATGGAGTTACTTTGTTCCAGGTGCAGGACTTTGCCCTTATCCATGCTAATCTTCATGAGTTTCTTGTTGGTCCACTCTTCCATATTTTCAAGGTTCCTCTGAATGACAACCCTGCCCTCCAGTCATGAACCACACTTCCCAGTCTGGTGTCACCCATGACTGTATCCACTTCGGTAATGAGCCCCGAGGAACGCCAATTTTACTTAATTATCAATTAGGCTTTGAACTATTGACTGCACTTTGAGCCAGACAGGCCAGGTAGTTTTTTGCCCACCTTGTAGTCGGTCCCTTCGATGGTCAAAAAGGCCAAATGCCTGCCTCAGACCTGGGCTGCTGCCTGCTGCCCACCCTGCAGCCCTTCATGTGACCTGGGAACAGGTCTCTGAGTTTTGCTCTAGGCATCGCTTTAGAGCAAGGGCTAATGCTCCAGCTAAATCTAGGTCTGAGGGCCCCAGGACATGGTGGCTTCTGGGGTGGCCATCAGGGCTAAGGGGAAGGCTGCTATGTGCTGGAATTAACATATACTGGAATTTTTTTTGAGATAATAACCTCACTTACTGTAACACGGCAAGAGTTAGAACTAAGATTCAGGGTTGTGCAGCTATGGATTGGTGGGGGGTACAATTAAGTACTAGTTGGTAGACTAGGATGAAGGCTAGACTTTTAGTTCAGGCTAGGAGTGGGGACCTCATGAGTGGATGAATTTAGGTTTTGTCCCCTGCCTCCCAGTGAACCATTCAGTGTTTTATTTATTTATGGCCTTTACTACACTGAGTGGTTTTAAACTCTGTGTTAGGTTTTCCACAGAGGAAAAAGCCTCCTCTGCAGGCAGAAGGAAGCAACTAAACATGTCAGACTGATGTGGGAGCTAACAGTGGTGGGACAGATGGCCTCTGCTTAAGGATAAGGAAGAAGTGGTTCCCTTAGCTTGACTGAAAGCCTGCAGTGACTGCAGGCAGGAATGAAGGCTGGTATGAAATGAGGCCAATAGATCAGAGCTATTTCTGAGCTTGGTAGTAGCACAGCATGTTGTGCAGTGATCATAAAAAAATATTATTTTTCAGCTCCTGATTTCTAAACCCTACCCCATATCTATCTAACTCATCCCCTAACAAGTGAAGAAATGCAACCAGCCCTAAAGCAAATCAGTCATCCCAGTGAACAGTGCTCCTCATCTCAGCAAACAGGCCTTGCAGGACACAGCAATGGCACAGGCATTTCACTCACAGGAATACCACATTTGTTACATGACTCACTATAATGTGCATGATGCCCGTGGCACGAAACCCAACCAAAGCCTGCATATTTTGCAGGACTCATTACCGTACTAATTTTCCATCCCTGGATTTCCCAGACCCTAATGCAAACCTAACTGTGAACCTGGTAGCAGCATCTCTAGTTCAATGAACTGTAAGACACAGTCTGTTGGCACCAATCCTCCTCAGATACTCTGGTGGCAGAAAGAATCTCTAATTTTTCAGCACCTGGTTTCCCATTCCTCACTGAACCATGTAGCTAGGTGAACTATGTGGTGTATGATATGTACCTCAGGATATGACCTTGAGCAATGTGGTCTAGCTTTGAAGTTGAAGCTAACTTCGAAGTTGGCTGTGCTTTGATTGCAGGATTGAGCCAGATGCCCCCAGATAATCCTACCAGCCTTAACTCTCTGAGCCTGCACATGAACTCAGGTAGCACAAGCCTCTCACCTGAGTTTTGTAATATCAGCCAAGAAATCAATTTATGCAGTCCTTTCTCTGCCTGACCATAATGTCAATGCAAGCCTTAGTTAGCGCTGTCTGATCCAGACCTGCAGTAGAATTAACACATACTATTTTCCAATGCTGACATTTGAATGCTGTGGGCTTCAAAAGATGCTCAGTAAATTTCTATATCCACACAAAGAAGGAAAGAGAAGCCATCTTTTGCTTTCATGTCATAAACCTCTGATTTACTTTTTCTAGAGTTTTCTGAAATCCTCGCCTTTATGCCTCTGTGTTCATAGGGGTCCTTTGGCTGTCTCTGTTCAACCTTTCCTCCTGGGCTCAGTCCATCTCCCGCATACTTTTCCACTATTCACAGAGGGAGAGGTGCTGATCACTCTCCTCTGCCCAGCCTTGGGTGTGATGGCTCCCCGTCCCCTGCCACTGCACTTGCCACGTTCCTCTGAGCCACACTGCTGCTCTCTGCCTCTTCTCCCTCACCCAGCATATACTGCTGGCTTTACCCTTATGCCTATCCTTTTTGAGAAGATCAAGGCTTTAATTTTTTCCCCAAAGTCCTCATCTTCTTTTCTTGAGAATGAGAGGAAGGTGAACCTTTGTGGCTTTCTAAAAACAAATATCAATTATAGTATTAGCATGGCATTTGAAGAACCAGGTGAAAAACTTGGAAGTTAGAGGTAACCTCTAATTTAATTATCAAGTGAGACTGGGATGTCTCTCATTTAATTTGCTCTCTTGGTGCTGCAACTTTTAATGGAGGAAGAGTCTCCCTTTCAGAGCAAAACCAGCTTCTGCCTCTGCCAAAATTCAGCCTGGCGCAGGGCTGGGTCACAGCGCCCTTCTCAGCTCCAGAGTAATGAGGACTTACACACCGCCCTTGTGGAGGACCCAGGGATGCAGCACATGGGAAAGCCTAGGAAGGGTTCGGGGATCCCACAGCCCCGGTGTGTCCCCAGGCACAGCCCATTGAAAAGCAGCACATGGGACAGGGGGATCCCAAATGCATCTTGGTTACAGCAGTTCAGGTCCTTTGCCCTCTGCAGTGTCATCCCTCATTTATACCTGAATGTACAAAATCTAGGTTGTCCAGGCAGATGGTCAGTGGCAGGTACCTAACCCACCCGCCGCGCGTTCCAAGCTGCAGCTGTGGCTCAGGTTAATTTTCCTGCCAAGTCTTAACTGTAATTTAAATTTCCTACACTATTTAAGCTGAACAATCTGTACTTCAGATCTCTTGAGCATTAATAAAACAGTTATGAGAAGTTTCAGGATAAAAGGTTAAGCCCATAAAAATATGCAACTCATTTATAAAAATAACTCCATCAGGTTTTTCACAGACTATAAAGACAAAGGTGTTAATTTCTGCATTTGTAATAACCTTGGGACTGCCAGTGATAGAAGTCACAGGAGTAGCTGCTCTTTGGGAATCGGCTGCCCCAAACTTTTCAAAATCTGTAGCTAGCCCATGGACTTCTCAGCACAGTGTCAGTGTGGCATTTTCTACTTCACAGCCAGGGAAGCAGCTTGGGAGACCGAGACATCCTTGGCCACCTCAGGGTGACTTTTCAGAGTTCACCCCCTCCTACAAAGCTCAGCCCATGTTCTCCCTTAGCACGACCACAGAGCCCGAATCTCCCAGCAGGATTGTCCCTCTTAGCAGGATGGGCCGTTTCAAAAAAGCTATGTTCTTCACCACCTGGAGATGCTCTTTGCAGGGTCACAGAGACAATCTCGCTGTTTCACCTGACTGTGGCAGTGCCACCTGTGGGAGATGCTTCAGGGCATGTCAGACATCTGAAGCACCCTCAATGGCTTCTGTTGGGTGGGATGAGTCAGTTTGTCTCCCCTGAGACCAGGGGAACCACAGGGGCCAACTCAGATGCAGCCACTTGTCATTGTGGACATCCAGAGTATTGTAGCAGGAACCTCCTCTTGTCTCTCTCCCCTCTTGCTGAGGAGAATCCAGGCTGACTGTTACCAGGTGAATCCAATTGAACATGGTTAAAATATTCCACAGCCATTTATTTTAAGAGTTACTTTGTTATTAGCAGTTCCCGTTTGGGCTGGGATTGCCAAAAAGCCGAAGTGTGTTAGCTGCCCAGCAGATATACAAAACCGGTGGGGTCTGGAGACAACTTTTAAGCCCTATTAAAAACCCAGATCTTTTGCTATTGCTGTAAAATACTATGAAAAATGTTTATGTAGTTTCTCAGGAGCTCAGAAATTACTTTAAAATAAATCAGCTTAAAATAAACCCAGTAATTCCTTGTTACGCGTGATACCATATTCATCCTCATATAAGCAGCTTTTTCTCACTAAGCATTAGCTTGTACTTGCCTATCAATTTTAGAAAGCCTGGTTTCTCTCCATCTAGCAGCCTTTAAAGCCTTTTCCTCTGCAGCATTTGCTGGACAGTCAGGTAAATGCAAGGCAGGCATCCTCCTGGCTCGTTACCACTGATTACCCAGCTCTGGCCTGTTTTTCTCCCCTGCTTGTTCTGCAGGCCTGGCCTCTTCTGGGAACTGGCATGCCTCACGGCAGCACGGCACAGAGAAGCTGTTTAAAAACACTTCCTTTCGGGGGGCTGTGCAGGTGTTGCTCACAGTACATGATGCTACTCCAGAAGCAGTGCATGGCAGCCCTGGGGTTGGCCTCAAACATGCAGTCTAGGCCCTTTATTAAAACTTATACAAATCTACATCAAAATGCAAATCTGTGTTGCTCTGAGCAGTGGCAACCGCTGCAACAAAACCCATCGACAGGGGTTTCTTGCCTGTTTGATGTCTCAGTCACACGCTACAACCCCACTAAGCTCCAAGCTATTTATTTAGCTTTACTCTGATATAACTAACATCTATGGCTCGTTCAACATCTTATTCAGTCTTACCCGTGATAAACTACACTTTAGTAGGAATCCCCTCTCAAACCAATAGCTTAATGAAAGGGAAAAGCCGAGAAATGCCTGGGGAGAAGGGGGCAGGCACCCATTGCCCGCAGCCCTGCAGCCGCTGCCCTGGGGATGCAAGTGAGGAGTCGTCAGATGGGAACAAACTGTGGCTGATGCCAGTGGGAGCTTGAGCAGGTCTCAGGAAAACATCGCCTCGTTCAAACAACCATAATTTCATATAAAATAGCTCACTATAGGCTGGCCATCCTCTTAGATGTATTTTTTTCTTCCTATTGTGTAAAAAAATGAGAGCAGATGCAGGAAAGTGCTTCAAGCATATACTGTGTGAATAGAAGTAGCAATATAGTACTTAGCCTTTATGTAGTGGCTTTTCATCTGTAGATTTCAAAGCACTCCCACAAAAGGACATTACTGTAATTCTCCATGTTCTCCTGAAAGGCGAAGGGATGTGGCCAAGCTCACCAGCACATGCCACCAGCCTCCCACAGCTGCCAGCTCTCACGCTGGCCTCCCCACCACTTGTCCTGGTGTGTTTGACCTGCGCTGGGTTTCTTCTCAACCACCTCCCTTCCCCAGGTGCCTACCGGGATGAGGACCAGCGCTAAGCAGGTGGGAGCAGCCTCTGGGTGGGAGCTGCTGCCAGGCACCCAGTGCTGGGTGGTGCAGGGAAAGGGCTCTCTCCAGGCAAGGGCATCTTCCCAGCTTCTCAAGACGGGCAGCCTGAAGAGCTGTTTCTCCACCTCCTGCTGGTAAAAAAGGAAAGAGTCAATTAGCACCATGTTAATAAAACAGACCTCCAGGTTTCTTTGCTTTTTTTAATAAATGTACAGTATGCATACATAAAAAAAAAGTCCTGTACATAGGGGAAAAAGAGTAACCTGGTTGCTCTTTTCTATGTGAGGAGCAAGGGATGCTCTCAGAGCCCTCCTTCGTTTTTCCCTTCAGCAACCATGTACACTTGCAGGGTGTGCAGACGCTGCCAGGAGAGGGGCGGTCACGTTGCAGTGAGTTTTGTACCTGCCTGCAGGTCTTTCACATGGACCTGGAATCTGCTGCAAGGTCAGATTCCTTACAGGCAATTCAAGACAGCGAAAGTCTGGAAAGTTGATATTTAAAATCATTTTAAACCAAGCTGCAGTACTGAATGAGCAAACAGCAGCGGGGAGCCCCTGGCAGCTGCAGGAGAATCTGGGCCTGTTCTTTACAGGGGAAAAATGCATCTTCTGTGTTTCATCCTCGTGTGCTGTGAATGCTGTACAACACCAGTATTTCCATGGAGATGGAGGCATTGCATATTGTTGAGGCAAGGATGTGAATTTAAAACAGAAATATGATTGATCTCAAAATGCTGCTCAGGGGGCAAGGCACTGCTATGCTAAAAAGTGTGTTTTCCAGCCCTCTGCCACAGCCATGGAGGGCTGCCACTGTTAACTCCTTCAGTACCAAACCCAATAGGCACCCTGACAATAAAAAGCTTGCTATAGCTTAAAAACTATTCAGAGGTAGCAAGGTACTTGTCTGTCTGATCGCTCAGCTCCAGCTTTTCTGTGGTACGTCATTTCCATGCCAGTGTGGCAGTAAGTGCTCCCCCTGCATGGTACTGGGAAGCTTCAGTTCCCCCGGGGAGTGAGAGTGCGGGCTCAGCCTCAGCATCCTGAAGGATAAGACCATCAAATTTTGGATTTGCAGAAGAATTTAACATGAGGAGTTAACAAAAATTAGATTTTTTTTTTTATACGTCAGCCTTCTGTTAACTGCCAGAAAATGCAAAGAAAACATATTATTCAAGCCAAATAAGTATTTGGTGCCAGTATTTTCTCCTTTTACATCCCCCACCTGCAGCTCAACACTTAAACTGAACTTGAAACCAGGAGGAAGCAGAGAGAGACACAGGAAGGTGACTTGGCAGGCGGTTTCAGCTACTTCCAGCTAAAGGAGCTCTCTCCTCAGATGAAGATCTTTTAAGCTCTCTTAGGACTGGGCAACCTCAGAAATTTTAAAAACAACGTATTGTGCATCTGCAGAAAGAAGCTTGGTGTATCAGTGCGGAGGTGCAATCAGCCTTGCAACAGCCCTCACACAAATGTGCGATGAGCAGTTAGCCAGGAAAGCACATGGGTGTGATGCTTGGGAGGGAGACATGGCGGCAGAGAAGATGGTCATCTCTACAGAAATAAGACAGAATAGTCCTTGCAAGAAGCCACTGAGGGTTTCTGATTCAGCAGGGAGCTAATAGAGCTGCTAAACATGTCACAAGAAATTCAGATTGGCGGGATGCAGGAAGCAGTCTTTTTTTTTATGTATGCATACTGTAAAAAAAAGTGAGAAAACTCATGGTTGAGATAAAAACAGTTTAATAATTGAAATATTTTAATTATAATAATAATAATAATAATAATAATATACAAAGCAAGTGATGCACAATGCAATTGCTCACCACCCGCCAACCAATGCCCAGCCAGTCCCCGAGCAGCAGCCCCCCCAGCCAGCTTTCCCCAGTTTATGTACTGAGCATGACGTCACATGGTATGGAATGTCCCTTTGGCCAGTTGGGGTCAGCTGTCCTGGCTGTGCCCCCTCCCAGCTTCTTGTGCACCTCCAGCCTTCTCAGTCGGTAGAGCATGGGAAGCTGGAAAGTCCTTGACTAGTGTAAGCACTGCTCAGCAACAACTAAAACATCAGTGTGTTATCAACATTGTTCTCATCCTAAATCCAAAACACAGCACTGTACCAGCTACTGGGAAGGAAATTAACTCTATCCCTGCCGAAACCAGGACATATACAAATTTCCCAGTGTTAAATCACAGAATTATAACACATAATGACGTTAGAAACAAAAACAGTTTAGTCTGGCAACAAACAATCAGACAAGAACTGCAGGCCTGAAATTCACTGTAGAACTATTGCTTGGTTGCTGGGAGTTTTTTTCACTCTATCCACAATGTCTGGAAACCACAGACTGAAGATTTCTTATCGTCGTTGTGAATAAACACAGTGTGTGGGAGGGAGAGAACAGAAAAACACCAGGGCCGCCATTTGGCACGAGACTTTTAGGAGGGCAGGGATCAATCCAGACAAGCGGGTCATGCCAGCAAGAAGCTTGAGGCTGTGGGGGCCTCCCTGCTCATGGAGTTCATCCTTTGCCATCTCAGCAGTCAGGTAGTATGACCTTCATAAACTGATCTAGGTCCACTTTGAAGTTATTTACATAATTACCTTTCCTCAGCTAGGACACTATTCCTGGATCTTACCCTTCTAATAGGTTGGGATCCTTCTGGTAATTTCCAGGCTATGTTTATTCAAGACCAGTTTATATTCCATACCTAAGCTGTCCTTCAGATCAAATCTCCCTGAGGGCCATTCCCTGGATAGTATATTTGCAGTGACCATATTCCCTTTCAGTCCATGTTTTACCAGGCTAAAAACAGACTCTTTTCTGTCTTCTTGAATGGCACCCTCTCCTTTCCACAGATAGCCATAACGACTGGGGTTTGCAGGCATCTCTTCTGGACACTGGTGATCAGACCTACACGTTTGAAGTCCATAGGATGGGTATAGATTTGAAGGTGGTCTAGAAGGTCAATGCTGTCATTGTAAAAGTAGCCTTACTGGCTTGAGGGACTTTGATGCTAGAGGTAGACAGTGATTTACCATCCCATTCTCTTTGGCAAAAATAGTTAAATTCCCTGGTGACATTTTCAAATGCAGCCAAGGGAATGTTTAAATAGGACAGCCACCTTTATGAGCATGGGACAGGGCAGGCTGAAAGCACAAGTCCCATCACACAGCGCTCTACCACCATCCGCGGCTGCTGGCTTTTCCATTTCACGCCTCCTGGGCCGCTGACTAAGTTGGCCTTCATGTGAGCAAAGTTCAGGTGCATCCTTATATTCTATCTCAGTGAAGATTTGGACGTGACAAAAGGATTCAACATAGAACAAGTTTCAGAGCAAGTGACAGAGGGATTAAAATCCAAGCAGAGCATAAACATACAAGGTTAGCATCATCAAAATGAAATTACTTTATCCTTATTGTTCTTTATAGACTGCATATTGACCATGAAAGTGAACTGTTTTCTGTAGCATGTTCAATTGACTTTGGGAAACTTCCTTAAATCAAATTGGAAATGTTTTGAGATTTCTCAGGAGAATAAATGAGAAATAAATAGCAAAGCAGCATTTCGCTGAAGTGTCTAGTCACCAGACATCATTAGATCTGACAGACAGAACAAGATGTTTAGAAAACTTATTGAATATGGTCTGTTATCTAGCTATGTACCAAGGCTTTCATCTGATATATCTCTGTTTTTCTTCATATAAAAAGAACTCTGATGTATTTGCAACAAAAATATCTGTTTATCCTAAGGACCTTGTTGTCTACAGTATGTTGTTTCTGAGCACTATACAATTTATTTTATGGCAACATAGTTCTCCCTGTTTTAATATTGCTGTGAAAAATTAGGAACATTACAGTTTGTCTGGTGAAGGGCAGAAAAAAATCTGCTCTTATTTATGCTTGAATAAATCTAAAACAACTGTTGACTTAAGTTGCTCATCTAGATACCCACTGCTGTACCAGAGGAGAAACTCATGCTCATTTTTTTCCATCATGGCTGTCCCTGCATGGCTGAGCCCAGGGTCCTGATGGCTAATGTACAAACACTTTGAAAAAGTTGTCCTCCAGCTTAGATCTTCAGCCTTGCTCTGACCCTAGTTCCAGCCTTTCTCTGCTGCATTACAGAGACTCAGAAACTTCAGAAACCTTTTCCCTGGGTAGGGACTTACAGGCCATGACCAAGGCACTTAAGCTTCTTCTGGATAAATAATATTGAGCTCTTGGCATTCTCTAAGCTTTTCCAGACTTTAAATAATTCTTGCAGTACTTTTCTGAATCCTTTCCAATTTATCAGCATACTCTTTAAACTGGGGATCCAAGAAGTGGTCAGTTTGTTCCAGTAATGCTCTTGCTAATGCCTCACAGAGTGATAATTTCTCTTCCCACCTCTCATCAGTATTTTCTTCCTATGCAGCCAAGGATTGCTTTAGCACTTTAGCCACTCGGCTAGATGGGGAGCCTATCAGCAGCCAGCTATCCACCGTGAAACCATTTCTTGGCCATAGCTTGCTGAAATACAGTCCCGAGTCCTATCATTGGTACCCGCATAAAAATATTCCAGCTACGCAATTCTATCTCTAGCAATTCACCCCACCATTAAAAGGCACATTATTCAAGGAAGCCCAGACTGCTGTGCCATCAGATAGCTCTGAAGGGCTGCCCTTTATCATCTGCTCCCCTGCTTTTTGCAGCCAGGTCCCCTGGGGTGCATCTGCACCCCAGCTGCAGGGGACGTTGATGAGCAGGCACCTCGTGAAATCCTGGTGAGCACACTCCACTGGGAGACTGGTTTCTCAGATATAATTACTTTCTCAGATCTGTCCATTAGCCGATTTCTGAGGCCTTTTGATAGGGCTTTGTACAAGGTTCGTATTGCCTTATGTACAGAAATGGTTATTTTTCTTAACAGAATGTCATGCGTTATCAAATGAAATGCCTTACAGCGTCGAGTTGGGCAATGCTGTTACTTTTATCAGTCAAACTGCATCTCAAACAAAAAGCAATATCAAGTTCGACAGAAATACCGCTCTGCACTCATTTGCCTATGCATACAAAAAAGCAATCAATCTGCAAAACCTCAGCAAATAAGAAAATATATTCAGTTATTTAAATTTTCAAAGAAAAAATCTTTAGTTCATCCTCTTTGCAATATTCCTGAAAACAGAAGGGTTTTTACTCCTTCCTGATATTCAGCAACTCCCATAACATCTGAGACAGATAATTTCACTCTCAAGCCATTTAAAGCAGATGGATTGTAGTCATGCACAAAACTCAGTAATGAATAAGTAAAACTAGTTACTTATTATATTATATAATAGCCATTTGTAAAGAACTGATCATCGGAGCAGTTGAAGTTTTCAGTTTCTCTCTGCCTTGCTTTATTTAATTGCCTTTGTCTGCCTCGGTTTTGTTGTGCATTTACTGCCATCCAGTGCTTCTGTGAGATATGACTCCACCATCCACTATTAAGAGCTAACCCAAAGCAAGAATATTTGGCTCTTAACGAATTCGCCGACCTCATTTGCAGAAGAAGTGCTACAGGTATTTTACAGCAATAAGCCAGCGCATTGCTCCGCTGCAGCAATGTTTTGAAAAGATGCGGTGTCTGACTGTGCTGACAGCTTCCTAATAATGGGACTCCGATTTTCAGACCCTGCGGGTAGAGCTCCGTCTGCCCAGCGTTGGAGGGGGCTGATTCGAGCTGCTGTTTTGCAGGTGTCAAGGAGAAGAGGTTTCATGATGAGTACTTTAAATAATGGTTTGCTTTGGTTTTAAGATGTTAATCTTTTGGTTGTTTTCTTAAACGCTCTGCACAGGATTTGCTTTTGCATTTTGTAGCCTGCAAGTATTCAGAGAGTGTGCTACACCTGCTTCCCCGAAAGATAAAGTTCCATACTTGAAAAGCATCCATCTTACCGGGATGATTTCTTTTTTTTCCTTTTTCGACAAAAATCACACTTCGTAAGATCTGCACACATTTATACAATGTCTAAGAAAGTTAAAGTAGTAAAGATTTCAATTTTAAAAGATCAAAATTTTTCATATTTTCATGAAACGTCAGGTGGGGTCCATAATGAACAGTCCATGTAGCAAAGAAAAACCTGATACTCCCACATTTTACTAAGGCTGAATGACTTAATTCTGCGAGGAATAAACCGTCTAGTGCTTTGGAAAGGCCAAAACTGTTACTTCAGATCTCATGAGGAGATAGGCAGAAGATGGACCAGGTAAAATGAGAAGTTTAGGGTTGTGAGCTGGGGAGTCAGGCTCAACGCTGATCCTGGCCAAGTCATTCAGACCACATTTTTGAAGCTCTGCACATACTCCTTGGTTTGGGTGCGTATGAGATACCTAAATAGCTTTATGTATCCAGCCATCTTCTTTGTACTTTCGGGGTTTACCAGCTAGCAGCATTTTCCTTATTGCAACGATATAATACATCGTGGTGAAAATTTACTTAAGGAGAAATGTATATCTGTATATTTAAACTGATGTCTATTTTGCCATTGTATGGTGATTTAAGGAAGCCAGAACTTGTAGTATACAGCACTTACTTAACCACTTTTTTTTAGTGTGTGGGAGGTCAAACACTGGAACAGGCTGCTCAGAGAGGTTGTAGAGTCTCCCTCCTTGGAAATATTCAAAACCTGACTGGACATGGTCCTGAGCAACCTGCTGTGACCGACCCTGCTCTAAGCAGGAGAAGGACTAGACAGTATCCAGAGGTGCTTCCAGCGTCAGCAATTTGTGGTTGTGTGGTACAATATATAGATTTGTCCTGAAACATAATATTATATAGACACAGGAAAATATTGTACACCAACCCTAGTCAAAATCATAGCCAAACAGTTTGGTTATGTTCATGAGCTAACTGCTTTTCACTTTCTATTAAGATACTGAACCTCTAACGACACAGCAGCTCATAATAGGATTCATAAATATCACATAATTTAACTTCCAATACACTAAAATGTTCAAGCACATGCTTAAGTATCAGAATAATCCTACTGTGATCGATACTCTGATTTAGGCTAAGCACATGTTAGATGAACACATAAGCTTTACCCCTTTTAACACATCTACTGCTCTGGTATCTGTATTCCAGACCACGGAGCTGGCTAATAAAGGACAAAACAAAGGTTTTATGGATACTAGAAGCTGGTGTGTGTCCAGGTGAGATAGAAGTGAACTGGGAGACCGAGAGCCCAAAGAAGGGAAAACCTGACTCAGAAAACACTTCATGGTACAACCATAAATTCCCATGTAAAACTTCGAGCACATGCAGTTCAGCTACTCCACATGTCCCAGGTAAGTTTGGCCTCAGACTGGAAATATAGGGGATTCGTGCTTCTACAGCTGCATTTAACCAGGAAGGCTGGCATACATGAAGCCCCTCAGCTATCCTGATCTAGTTTTCCAGATCGTCTGGTCCTTGCCCGGCTCAGCACCCCAGAGGTCACCCCATCCCTGGGAGCACACGTCCCATCAGGCACAGGCGCTCCATCAGCACCAAAGCCTTTCTCCCCCCTTACCATGAATCCACCCTACACGTACACCTCCCCCAGCCTTTCCTTTCTCCTTGAGTAGAAGGCAAAAAGCCTCCACAGCTCACTGATGTGAATACGCAGATCACCGTACACACCTGAGCAGCAGTGCCGTACTGCCGCTGAATGCGCTTTCCTTAGTTTCTGTCCCATAGCAGCAGGAGGCTACGAGGAACTGCTGAATGCAATGTTTCAGTATTAGATTTTGTGCTACAGTGCTATATTTTACTTTAAAAATCATATTAATTAAAAATCTTTGCCTCAATTAATCTCCATGGCTTAGAGAATTTCAATTGAACCTTTAAAAAAAATTATTTTCCCCTTTATCATTGTTTCTAATTTTGCGTTTCTTTCAGAGTGGTGATTCAAAGAGGTTTAATCTGATTCACTTTGTTTTTTAATTGATTCCAATTCCAGATGGTTTTACATCCTCAAACAGTGATGGCAGGGAAATGCATGTGATGCAAAATGGCAGTGATTACATACCTTAAACAGTGATGGCAGGGAAATGCAGATTCATTTTAACAACAAAAAAAAAAAGCCCGTCCTGAAGACTTCCACCCTGATTTAAAGCAGAACACTGGAAGCACAAAAATCTCAGACACGACTTTGCAGAAAACCTGTATAGGAGACCTGAACCCTGGGGAGCAAACTGTAGTTTTTTAATCCTCAACAGAAAACAAAACAACTTATTACTGGATTTTTTTTTTATTACCTCTCTCTACAGCTTAAAAAATATCACAGACACATTAAAAAAATAGCTTGAGGTTTGCGATTCACAGGGGTAGGAGGGAGGTTGTTTCTTAGTCTCGCTTTTTTTAAACAAAAGGTAAGAGTCTGATCCTGTGGCTGGATCAACCAGCAGCTTTTCCACACACATGGACCTGTGTACATCTAAATGATGCTCTTAATTCTAGCCTGGCCCCAGGTTGTCCTAAATGGAAGTACTGAGATCTGAATGAGCTTTGATACTGCTCTGCCCACAGCTCTAAATGGAAAACTGATCATTTAAGCCTATTTAAAAAACACTAAAAAGAATGTGTAACACACTGAATGCTGAAATCACAGTTGAATCACAGAAAATAGGTTTGCTTTTGAAGTGGCAGGAGAAGAATGGATTTGGTTTTTTCCACAAGTATCTGTAAAATTGGGCAAAGAGAGACCCCTTTGCCTTTTCTGGTCAGCGATATCTTTACAAGACCATAAATGCCATTTCTTCCAAAGTTTCATCTAACCTGTTCCCAGATGCCTGAACTACCAGTGTCTCAGCTCCCTGTTTCACCATGGCCTAGTCTGTTATTCATACTGTTTAGGTTTGTCACAGTATCTAACCTACCTGTTCTCATGCTTAGTTTCTTGTTCTACAGTCTCTGAAGAACTATTGACCTTATACATCTGCTGACATGAAATTATTTACAGGCTATGATGCTATCCCAGTGACATCCCTTCCTGTACTGCATCACACCAAGTTTCTTCAGGAGCTCCTCCTCATGTTACCTAGATTTTAAATTCTCTTCTGTTTTGTGCTTTTCCTATGCTTTTAGAAACTCTCTGAATCATGTCAATCCCTCTCTCTGCAATTTTAATTTTGTTTCTGGATATGAAATGAGTGTTGGCAGGTAAACATGCGGTGGATGCTCCATAGACTTGGCAGACATGGGAAATAAAACAAGTGAAGGAAAGGAAAAGAAACCTTGCTTTGACTTTAGCTGTGAAGAACGGTAAGTCTAATGCTTGCTTCCTGTGTGATTGCACCCAGAAATCTCTTTAGTCATTTCATGGTGCCTGATTAGTCATAAATCCCACCAAACTCAAAAATATTAATTGGGCCCTGTCTAACCTGAGAGCAATCTGGGAGTTCACACAGCTTCTGAAGGTAACTGAGAAAACGTAGAACAGGTAAATTCATCACATAGAAAAGTGGTGGCTTGCACAAGTCTCCTTTTTCAAGCTGGGAATTTGATGCCATTTCCAAACAAGTTTATAAAGCTCATAAGGAGCTTTCTATCAAAAGGATTTTTTGATTTAGCATGACTGTGGGTAAATGATGGGAGACGTAGTTCCACCAAAGAGGGGATCCTCGGGCCCTCAGCCCTTCACGTGTTCTCAGGAGGCTGACAAGGACCCACAGAAGTAAATGAGAGAAAGCAAAGTAGGTTGCTGCCTAATTGGCATTCCTTCCCCCAGATTTTTGGCTATGAGGTAGCAAAGCCTGAAGACTAACGCCACAGGGGAAAATGGGAGCAAAGAGGATGTAAACTCATACCCCCACAGACTGCAGCTTCAGGGACAGGTATGTGCTATAGGTCACAGCCTGAAGCAAAAACATCTAGATATTTCCAAATTAGATGGTGTTTTTTGAACAATTTGTTCAGATTTTTATGTGCGCTCACGTGAATATTCCAGCCTGCATCAGGACAAAACAACAAATGTTGAAGAACTCGTTTTTCCCCTGGGATGAAAAACCTAATTTCTACTTGGCTGTAGAAAATAAACAATCCGCAGTAGCTTAGAGGCTTAATTAAAAGCAGACTATACCTGTGGTAAGAACTGGCAAACATCGACTTTTTAATGGCTTCTGTGAGCAATAAAAAAACCCAGAAACCTACTTGACTTTGCAGTGTAAGGAGAAATGCAATTCTGAAGAGCAGCTGGGCTTTGGGATCCTTACCTTCGCTGATGATACCCTTGGAGATAAACAAGACTAAGGCAAGCACTTAAGTGATACACAGGATAGAAAATATTACCTTAACGAGATGTATTTTATAGAGCTGCGTGTTTTTACTACCAGGTCACAATTAAGACAGAATAGAAGTGCTTTTGAGATGGTGGAAACAAAATTTATTACCACCACTGGCAAAGGAATCTAAGCCGGTTTCCCAGCACTTGCTGTGCAGGCAGGGAGCCGCTGTGAAGCGATGCAGCTGGCCACCTTGTGGAAGATGCAGTAACATTCAGCAGAGGTTACACGGGCAGGATTTTAAAGAAATTACATTAAAACCTGCAGAGTTTAATTTTATTTTAAAGGATTGTTTACTGTGAACCTTCTAAGAAAGACCCTCACTTGCTCTAAGGGCTGGCTCACAAGTAAATAGAAAGCCATCATTGCAGAGCTGAATAGGATTCAGCTGTCCTTAATACATGTTCCAATAAGAAGAAATAACGAATAGCCTTGAACAGGATAGCAGATGAACAGAAAACAGTTCCTATCAAACTCTCATCCTTGTCACTGCTCTAAAACACACTTTAAGATTCATCCCATTGGTGTGAATGGTTTCTAAATGGCCCATTTGTTTGAAAGTCCCTTTTTGCTGTGCTGGATCTCCCTCCTAGAAAGAGAGACACATTTCCCGTTAATAATAGTGCTGCAGCTAGTAGACCCTCTGCAAGCATAGTGTTCGTTGCTGCTGCGTTCACTGGCTTGCAATGAAGTCCATGCCACGTTGATTCATTACCAGAGAGAAGATGCAATAGCAAATTCTTTCAGTCTTGCTGACTTGTTCATCTGTTGGTCAAATAAACAGAGGAGGAAGCTGGTTAATTTGGTAGGAAGGCTTTCCTCATTAAAACATCACAGGCAATAAATAACCATTCAGTGGGTTTTCGTTTGTTCCCTTGATTATTCCATGTCTGTAACAAAGAGAACTCATCTGGTGTTATGTTTAAATGAAGAAGAAAATATATATCGTCATTTGTACTGAAGTCATATGGGGGAAACCTAAGATGTTTCCAAAGAAAGATTATAATGGAAAATAAAACACACACAATTTATAACCGACTTCAATCCTTTTTCTTCTTTCTTTTAGACAAGCTCATTACAGAAGGAGAACTGAATTTCTGCAGTAGCTGCCTTTGCTCACAGGTCTCTGATGAGCAATCAGCACTGTGCACTGAAACATGAACTTTATATGTGTACAGAAGTTCACAGTTCAACAAATTCCCCAGATCAACCTGGAGATGGAATAACAACAGAATTAGATGTGTTATTACAGATAGTGACCCAACACCTTCATTCTTTGTCTTTCATTTACCTTTGCCTTTGCCTTCATCCGAAATGACAAACTGAGTCTGTCTTCGCTCAGTCACTTCTGTGATGAAGTGTTTGATGAAATTTATGCAGGCCAAAAATATTATTGCTTTCTTTTTAATTTTGATGTTGTTTTTCTTATGTTGCTATTCACATAGAAGCCACATATGGATGGAAGAGATAAAGGAAAATGTCACATTGCACAGGCTTTGAATTAAAATAAAGCTCTTGCATCCCAGTTTTTTCATGTAGGAAAACACGTGAAAGATCCTGCATATCTTCCACTTTTCCAAGAAGAATCACTGGGTGATTTTATTTTTGCCAGTGAAAGCAGCAACAATTTCAGACTGCAACAGGTGGGATAATTTTAGTATCTGTTGTTGACTACAACGAAAACTTCTCATCCAAATATACCTCCTCCCCGCAAGCATGCCACCATGTCCCTGGTCATCGTGCTCTCCGAACAGCAGCTCCAGCTCCCCTGTGCTGCACAAGCCGCAGCAATGGGCATCTCCGTGACACCGACAAAGCCAAAATGCCGGCATCTCTGGGCTGACCCAGCACCTGCAGCCAGCGCAGAAGGCAGCGTACTGGTTTCTGTCAGGGTGGTCAGCGGTTTGCTGGGGTAGGCAGATACCGATATTAAATTGCAAGGATTTATTAGGTCCAGCATTTTTAGCGTATCTTGGCTTCCCTTCTTCAAACTACTCTGCAGTGCTTGCAAAGGCATTAACTTCTTTCTGTGGCACTGGGGAGAAGGACACCAGTGCTCTTAGGGCTGTGGAAAGCGAACCTGAAATCCGTAGGAACCTTTTTGACAAGATCCATTCATTTAATATGTGGCAAAGTACATTATACATATATATATATTCTGAGGCAAAGTAAGGAAAGGGTGGCAGTCTCAATTTTGGATTTACTAAAAGCACTTCAAGCATCTCTCCTACCGAAGATGGACCCAGGAGCAAGTCTTGCATTAGTGAGGCATTGCTGGGCCACGATGGCACCGGAGGGGTTTTCGGGAATGTGCTGCCTGACTCCCGGCTTTGCAGAGCTTGTTTTCTAGAGCGGGACATCCCACTACACATCACATTGCTGCCAACCAGTCTGTCAGCGCTATGTGTTCATGAACAACCAACACATCTACCCACAGGTAAAGGGAGGAAGGTCAGGAAAAAAACACCATAAAATCAATATCTAGCTTGCTTTCTTTTTCGCACCATTTATTACAGCTGGAACCAGTGGCAGACAGACCCTAAAGCCAGGTGCTGGGACAAGAGTATTTCCAGTTGTGCCTTCTGCCATGCAAAGGCTGCTGCAGCAGCTGTAAGCAGCAGCCTCTTGTCTCTGAAATTAGTTTCCTCACTTGCTGGGTGACCCAGGATATAGCAAGATCCCCATTTTGCCTACTTCAGAGGTAAAAAAGAATTTGTCCTTGAATAGCCGGTGACATTTTTATATTTCAGTACAAACTTTTTTTCTTAACAGGCAAATGAGAGGGGCTTTTAGATTTCAGGTGCCTTATAAAAATACCCATAGTAACTTTACTTTAATAACCCCCCATCTGTCATATCTGGGACTTCAGACTTCTCTCACCTTATACAAGTCTTAAGCCAAAGTAACATCAGTGACACCAGCAGCGCTGAGTCAGCCACTTCATCTTTTTAATTTTATTCTGTTACCTTAACACTTCCCCTTCTCCCTCCGCCCAGTTGGGCAATACTTCTAAGATTTTTGGTCATGAAAATCTCTTTTATGTAATACATATTGCATTAAACAAGAGATTTTGGAGCCACGTCCTTGATGTATGAGCTTAGTAAGGATGAATTTGTAATGGATCCACTTT
>NW_008824865.1:1423463-1436558 GCF_000699105.1 Pygoscelis adeliae | reverse complement strand
AAATGGCACTGCAGGGTGCACCCATACATGGGTCAGACCTGTTTTCCCATCCCACTTGCTGCTGGCCAAGGGGTGATGGCTGTTGCCTGCCTGTGCCAACCACGTCTCACTGGTATGGCATCCAGTATCATCTACCTCCATACAAGGCCCATCAGCAGGGTGGGAGCATCCTTCCAAATGCTGGAGGGCATCACAACTCCTGCTGGCATCAATAACCAAAACCACCCTGTGCAATGATTCTTACAGATAAGAAACACATTTACTTTATTCACTAAAGGGATAAATATCATATTTTGAAACAGTCCCCAAGAGACTAGAAAAAACGCAGGTGTGTCTGAACAGCGCCAGCTTCCCCCACTGGTGCTGCTCGAAGGCTCCTCTCCTGCTTCTGCCCCAGCCACCTGCCCAGTGGGTTATCGTCCATGCCCTCCTCCGCAGCCGTCGGCCCTGTGGAGCTCACCAGGCACTTCACACGCCAGCATTAGTGATGCCTTTCGTTCATTTAAAGTCCCCTAGCAAAGGTGTATGTCCTGACAGGCAGAGAGATGTCCTATGGTGAGTGCCGGGGTTTTCTCCCTGTCTGTTCACCTTTCAAGCCCTGCAGCTGAGGTCTCCTTCAGCCCCCCTTCAGGTCCCCCAATTAGCTTCCTAATTCAAAGCTACTGGCCCACAAGCACAGCATCACCTCTGCAGGTCTTCAGTTGAAGTGCCAAGGGTGGTGGCACATGGAGTCCCACCACTCAGCTTTATGGCTGTGAGGACTTGAGGGTCCAAAAAGTTTGGGAAGCGGGTTAACATCTTCAGAGCTTTGCCTTCCCCGATACCACCGCAGCAGGGCCAGATTCCTCACAGAGCACATGTTTGATGCCACACCAGTGATGGAGGATGTCCCTGAAGGTATTTTAATTAGTTCAAGCTGGCTTATTCTACTGTAGGGGATCACAAAGGTCCCGTAGCTTTATCTTCACAGAGCTCTGAGCTGATGTGTCTGATAGCAGCCTGCATCAGATCTGTTTGCCATTAAATCATTAGCAGTCCATAAAAATGGAAAATAAATCAAGCTACTATTCACCAGACTTTGGCCATTTCCTAATTTCATGAAACACACAAAAATAGCTATGCTAATGACATTGTTATGAATCCAGTTTTCTTGCTCATCATTACCATTTTAAAGTGGCTTAAATGGACTAGTAATCACCATAGCAACAAAGCAGCAGTCAGAAGGACTACCACCAAAAGAATTTGGTGTCTTAAAAGGGAATGTGTTTTTTTACATCTTTTCAGTGAAACCTGGGTTTCTTCTGATTTTGAACCTGATTACAGATCAGAAAGAAACAGGAGGAAAATATGAACATTCTCATGGAAGCACAGAATATCCCCAAATCTACACTTCTTATTTATTGAGGCAAAGTTTAAGAGGCATAAATAGAGAAGCAAGTAGGAATTAGTACATCAGGAAGGATCTAAGTATGCATTGGGGTAAATAAAGCATTCCAGTAGCAAAAAGGCAGTGTTACACCTGGGAAAGGAAATAACTGAGGTCTGGAAGAAGACCACAGTGTCTTGCTGTACCTCAGGCTTCAGGGGGTTTTTTTGTAATGACTTTTCCTGCTTCTGCCTCCTCCTTCCATTGGTAAACACCCACAGACCCTTAAAATGACCTGTCACGGTATACATCACAGTCTAACATTGTTATTTTAGTTGTTCCTTAGACACTGGCAACCACAGCTAATTATATTAGAGATGAGATACAAAAATTTAAAAAAAGTGTGTGCCACTGCCTGGCTTAAAAAGTTTAGATCTGTCTAAAAATAATGACATTGAAATAGCTATTGTCTGTTGTCTCTTTCCTACCTTTCCCTGTTTCTGGAAGACTTGATAGGTCTCAGGAAGAAGTAAATTGAGTCAAAGAGATATAACAAAACTGTTTAAAAACCCCTCTCTTTTTTTTTTTTAATATTGAACCATATCTGCACATATGCCTGACAAACTCTCTGGATAAAGACTCCTCCTGTGAAAACCGAGCCAGCTGCAGCTGAGGTCGGAGTGCTGGGATGTTCTCTGCCACGAGCTCTTCACCCACGCACGGCAGCAGGGCTGGAGGCCCTGGGTCCGGGGCTGAGAAGCAGGGGGGAAGCCAGAGGCCAGTTTCTCGTTGGCCAGATCCTGCCCCCTACTTCCATTATCTTGCCAAGCCACTGACCGCAGCAGGACTCTGGGCTTCCCAAAAAGAAAGATAGCTCCTCCTCCCCAAAATGCCTGACAGCAGTTGTTCTATTTAGGCACTAAATAGGCAAAATAGACAGCAGGTACAGCCAAGATGCCTGCCTGTATGCAGGCATCATTTAGCAGCCTTGGAGGACAGGGGTTTGCAGTGCACAGTCCCTTCCAACCCTATAAAAAGGCAGTAGTGAGTATTTTCTGCTCTGGAGGGACTGCCCCTTGGTGTGCCGCGGTGCCACGCAGCACGGGGACTGTGCCCTGACAGCCAAGGCACGAGGCAGGTGTACCCTATGGGGTTTGGAGGCCAGGAGCGAGCCACGGGCGGAGGACAGGCCTGGGGAGCGGTAGACAGCTACGCCCAGCCATGCTGGCCAGCCCTGGGCTGCTCAAGTTACCTATTAAACACGACAGACATCACACCCTTGAAGGCAAAGACCTTTTCCCAGCTATTTCCAGTCTGTTCGCCTTGCCAGAGCCTGAGGAAGCTGCACATGTCCTGCCAGAGATGAGGCCTCTCCATCCCTTCCCACCCTGCCTACAGCTGCCAGGCTTCTGCATCAGGAGGTGCGAGAAATTATATTACTTCAGCCTTTAGCCTCTACCTTGGTGCAAAGGCATTTCAGTATTACAGAGCACCTGGATTAACCGCATTGCTTCTCTTCTTGGAACGCGCAAACATAGTTTTCTTCTTTTAAGGAGCTTGAGTACATGTCAAAAACTTGCATCCAGACACTGCTGTAATCACTAGGCACGGAGATCTTTTCCAAGATCTGCATGCTGATCTCTAGCCAGGGGCTGTTTGCACCTCAGTGCTGACAAGTGTGTAGAAACTGCCGATGAGCAGATCTAATGCAGCACACTTCCTCTGAGTTCCTTTCCTTCCTTATTAAACACCAGCAGGCAGACTCAGCTTCAGGTTGTACCCAGCCATGCCCAGGGCTCGGGGAGGATGCGCGTTGTCTTTAACGGTGAGCTGAATGCAGCAGGACCCACCAGGCTCACAGGAAAACACATTGGTTAAAATACCCACCCCAGAGGTCTCAGAGGTGCCCAGCTGAGCAATGCTCTGGGTGATGGAGACTTCCAGCTCCAACACAGCACAGCAATCCTTGCACCACATGGGGACGAGCGGCTCTTCCCCATCCTTTGCACAGGAGCACGTCACCCTCACAGCTCAACAGGCTCTTGCACGTTACCAGCCACAGCAGCCGATAGTGACAAAGGTGCCCACTGCTCATTAAAAACATATAAAATTAGACAGACTGCAATGTAGCTCTTACTAAAGAGAGTATCAAAACCAACGTCTGGTAAATGCACTTCAACTTCATCCCCTGCAAGGGCGTCCCTTTAAATTGGTTAAAAGGCTCACTCATCAGCTGTATTTCAGCAACAAATGAACAGAGGGAAAGGGTTTTCAGGAGACCTCAGCCACATCAATAGTGAAAGGAAACGGAGACCAAGGGTGCCCCAATCTGAGTCCAGACCAGCACAGTACAGTCCCCCTGGCTGGCAGTGCTTCTGATCTGCAGACTTAGCCTCCAAAAAGGAGAGGCCGGGTAGTTTCTGCACCTCAGCCACACAAAACGGTATAAAACCAGACAGAAACAGTTACCCTAATAAAAGAGGATAAACAATGCAGGACAGGCAAGTGTCTCCCCTGTAACAGTGCCCCTCTCTCCTCAGTATTACTCCACTCTCATGAGACTCCCATCTGGAGTACTGCATCCAGCTCTGGAGTCCCCAGTACAAGAAAGACATGGACCTGTTGGAGCGGGTCCAGAGGAGGGCCACAAAAATGGTCAGAGGGCTAGAACACCTCTCCTATGAAGAAAGGCTGAGAGAGTTGGGGTTGTTCAGCCTGGAGAGGAGAAGGCTCTGGGGAGACCTTATTGCAGCCTTTCAGTACTTAAAGGGGGCTTATAAAAAAGATGGAGGGAGACTTTTTACCAAAGCCTGTAGCGATAGGACAAGGGGTAATGGTTTTAAACTGAAAGAGGGTAAATTTAGACTAGATCTAAGGAACAAATTCTTTATGGTGGGGGTGGTGGAACAGGACAACTGGAACAGGACAACTGGAACAGGTTGCCCAGAGAAGTTGTGATGCCCCATCCCTGGAAATGTTCAAGGTCAGGCTGGATGGGTCTTTGAGCAACCTGGTCTAGTGGAAGATGTCCCTGCCCATGGCAGGGGCATTGGACTAGATGACCTTTAAAGGTCCCTTCCAGCCGAAACCATCCTGTGATTCCATGGTTACGGCTGTTCTCATTACCTTGGCACAAGGCACAGTGCAATCAGCACAGTCCTTCCCACACAGAGCTGACTGATTAAAAACATAAACGTACACTGTAAAATGTGGAACAGGGTGGAAACAAAGATAACAGCCTAAATAAGAACTCTGTTTTGCTAAGAGAAAAGTTCAGTTTTTGACTGAAAGTTTTCTGGCTGTAGCCACAGGAGAGAAGAGCAGGACTCCCTCCACATCTGCCCACCCACCGGTGGCTTGGGGACGGCACTGGCCCAACATGCCAGTTGCGCAAAGCCCGGGCGTTTGTCACTTGTCCCAGCTGGGACAAGCTCGACCTTGAGGGGGCAACAACTTTCCTGGCCAAGAGAAGAACAAAGCAGTAACTTGTACCCAGCTGGGAGCTGCAGAGGGACAGCACCTTGCTCCGACCACTCTTTGTGCTGTGGGGACATGAGCTGCTCCCTCCCACCTCCTCGTACAGCTGCGTAGGAGCCTGGACCTCAGTGCAGGCACCTCCAACTAGTTGCAACAGCTAGCAGAGCCACACAAGCTGGGCTTGGAGGAGTCATCACACCTGCAGGCACTGTGGGTGCCCTCTGGGATGAAAAGCTTCAGCCAGCTCTATCCCTTTGGACAACTGCAGGGCTGAGTGCCCACCAAAGGAGTTTTACAGCACCTACATTTGGGGTTTAACCCCTCTTGGAGATCCAGAGGGGATCTTGCCAGAAATCAGAAGTCCGAGTGAGTTTGTCACCGCTGTGCCCCCCTGGTCAGTGTCTCATTGCACAGCATGTGGCATCTGATGCCAGGTGCTCAGGTTTTCTCTCATCGGCTGATCTGTTTCTCAGCAATCTAACGCGACTGCCGAAATAACACTGCTGAAAGCAGGGGAACTGTCTCTCTCATCAGGGCTTTCTTGATGGTAATGAAAAAACTAAATCCTAAAAACAAGAACTAAGACTTAGAAGTAACTGAAAACTAGCCCCTATATTTTGATTTTATATCCTCCAGCAAAAATGTTAGCAGCAAGGAGGATTATAATACAGTGTTATAAAGTATCTCAGCCATAGAATAACATAAATAGCTTATAAAGGAACTTGCGTGATGCATTTTCACATGGACCTTACAGGTCAGGCTCCGAGAGCTGTCACAGGAACCTCTCAACATCAGCAGTACTGCAGGCCACAGGCAGTGCCAAGGGCCAAGCCGCAGCTGAACAGTCCCCACTCCAGCCTGGTGCTGGTGCGCTCCACGGCTCAGACAGCTGATGCTTTCGAAAAGCAAGGGAGCAAAATCAGAAAGACAGAGGTAAATACAGCAAATGTTGAAATCGCTGGCACCAGTGCAAGGATGCAGATCTGGGTGTGTTTAACAGTGAGACGGTATTTTCTTTGCAGACTAAAGGTACGAGGGCATAACAGGAGCAGGACATACCCCATCTGCGAATGAGTTACTCCTACCTAGGTTTTAAAAGCATCAAGTGTTAGAAACTCTGTATGCCTGAGAAAACTGCTCATGCAGACATATGCCAACAGGGGTCTGGAAAGCCTGAGCTTCCCCCTGACAGCTGCTGCTGCTGGTACAACCAACGTCACCTCTGCATGCAGCTTACAAGTCAAGGATGAGATTTTTTGCAAAGATTCAGGACGCCAGCACCACCAGCAACTCCCTTTTCACGCAGGCTCACAATCCAATCCTGCATCTACCTTCATTTTATACCAACCCATGTCTGATCTTCTGAAACTGGGTCCAAGCATAGGTCTGCCCAAGCTGCACTTTAAAGAGATGATGAGCACTGGGCATAGGGGAATAACAGGGAGGGTGTTGTGTTTCCTTGAGGGGGCTGCAAGAAATGAGATAAAACCATTTCTGCCGGTTATTCTCCCCAGTCCTTTTTGCTAAAGGAGGCACCTCAGCTTCCTTCTGGCAAAAACTCATCCCAGTCCCAACCCTCTAGAGGCCAAACTTCCCAGCAGATTTAGCCGAAAAGTGATTAACCAGCTAAAGCAAGCAGGAGCACTCCCAGCCTTCCAGTATCGCAGATTCCAGGCAATACCAGAGGAGTCTCCCAGCGACAGCAGCACCCGAGCGGTGCTACCACCTCCTGAGCCACGCGGTGGCCCTTAGTCCCTGCGGGAGCACGGGGCAGCTGGAGGCAGCTTTGGGAACGGAAACGGGGAGAGCTGCAAGAGCACGGTGGCTGGGCAGGGGCTAAAGGCCTGGAAAAAGGCGGCCTACCTTCATGCGAACGCATCTGCTGTGCACTGGAAGGTAAGTTTTTGGCCCGTTTGTCAGTGCACACAGCTGCGTGCCCAGAGGCACAGATGCAGAAAGGAAAAGGTAAAACTGGAGAGTAACACGGGTTAAAACAACCTCAACAAATAAATCCTTTTTTATTTCCATTTAACAACATCCAAGATCCTTACTTATGATTTTTAGGAGGAGAATGCACCGCCCTGCAGATGACAAGTCTTCTGCTCCTCCTGCATGGGTGCTCCGAAACAGCTTTCCTTGGAAAGTGCCCAGAGCCACTCATCTTGCAGAAGGATTTGAGCGCAGGCAGATGCCACCACTCCATGAGCTATGCAGTCGGGGTTGCTTATTTTGGGAAGTCGTAGGGGTCAACACACCATGAGAAACAATGTGAAGTTCCATCTATGAGCAGGAGGATGGTTTTCTGCGGCATCTCCCCTGCCAGGTGAGTACTGTGAGCACCGACGATGCCCTGTGTAGCTTTGGAAACTTTCCTAGAGTGTGTCCACTCATCAACGCCATTCACATTTCCTGCAAGCATCCAAAACACAGGATATTGCAAGAAAACCCCACCTGAACACAGGAAAGCCTTGCATTAATATACTAAAGCCCACCCCCTGAGAGTAAAGAAAGGTAAATGCTACCACTATATATATATACACTCTGCAAAGAAATGTCCAATGGAGGTTGCTGTTAGCTCAGACTCCAGGACCCACCCCCAGCTTTTTCCAAATAGCATCTAGAAGATATAATCTTCTTCCCCGACGTTTTTTGCAAGGAGCTTCTTTTGGTCCCAAATGCTTCTCATACAGATCCCATTTCTGCAAATTTATAGACTTGCATGATATCTTTAAGGATTGTTTGGTTTAGAAACAGCTTATGTGACTCATTCCTGTTGTGTGGCTGGTTAACATTTGTGAGTGGCTAATGACATTTCTGGTCAGAGGAGACAATTTTTCAAAAAGCAAAACCAACACTGAATATAGTTGTTTGGTTTACAGGAGCAGTCTTTCCCAATACTTATCTGACCTAAAGAAAAACATCGCAGAGGATTTTCTGAAGTTCTCACTGACAGCTGTGAGTGGTCACGCCCTGTACTGAAGAGACTAGCACAGAGGTGAGGGAGCAAATACTAGCTTAGGTTCAAACAGTCCTTCCCAAATACCATTTTGCAGCAGGCAGCTACTTCGACATTTATTCCTTTGCAGACACATATTTTGCTCGACATAGGCTTGCACCAGTAAAACTGGCTTTGTCAAGAAGAGATTGTCCGCTTTGAAGAGCTTGCTCAACAGCTTCAAGCAGCATCCTCTCCCTTCAGTTGTGCAGAAAATCAGGAGAAAAGATATGACACATCAGCGTGAGAAAATGGAAGCCACTGAGTAATCCAAACCAGCAGAGATAGCAATTTAGCTCCAATTTACACAAAATGGAAGATGTAACAGGTGGAGGCAGCTTTAGTGAACTCGTGATGTGTTCATCAGGACACGGCCAGTCAGTATTTAAGTAATCAGGACTGAAAGTATGAGGGTATTTTTGTCAGAGGAAGAAAACTGGAACAATGCTGAAGCGGAAAGCCACAAATAAGAGGAAACAGCACAGCTCTCAATTAAAAAATTGAGTATTTGCATAGATGGAAAACCAGAAATTTGGGCAGTTTAGGAATGAAGAAAGAGCATCTTCTCTTTGGACATAATTCAGCTTGAACTTTCAGCTAGACTATAAGGTAAAAGCCAGCCACAAATTACTAAATGAAGTAGGGATGAAGAGAAATTTCTCATCTAGACACGCAGGTGCTAGTAGGATTTTATCCATTCACATGAGATCATTCAGAGATGAAATAAAGAGCAGGGGATAAAGAAAAGGGATGCAGTAGGCTAAATGGGCCAACTGGTTTTGGAGGAAGCTTTGATTATGCACATGAAGAGAAGCAAGAAAGAAGCATAAAGCAGAACATATACAGAGAATTAGGGGAGGGTGAAGCATAAGGCAGACGCTATAGAAATAACCGAAGTTAGTAGTTAATAGAAAAACACCGTGAAAAAGGAAGACTGAAGGAAGTCATTCTCCACATAGAACTATCTTCAATGGAAACTGTCAAAAAACGGAGCTTCAATAAAGGATGCAAAAGCAGAGATTTTGCCTAATTCACATCTCCAATAAGCTGTGAAGCTCACAAGGTACAGGGAAAGGCCAGGTATTTAAACACAGGAGGAGGTATTTTTCTTCCCCTCATCTTCCGTCTCTGTCTCCCAACCAAATCCAACCTGGCCAAATACAGCATCAGTGCAGGCTAAATATCCTATCAAAGACATGTTCACAACAACTGCATCCTTGAGGCACTGCATTAAGCTCACTTCACTTCTAGAGCATCCACAGCCCAGTGAGGACACTGTTGCTGCAAGCGACCGTTCCCTTTGCAATGCCCTCACTTCTCTAACACAGAAAAGGAACGCCTTGCATCTTTAGTTCCTTTTTCTCGTGATGTAGGAAAAATACTTGAAGGTCTGAGAGGAGCCAGCACTTTGTGAGTGAAATATTTAGCTTATCCTAAAACTGTTTAAACAGAGGAATTTAGTGAATCCAAAGATTCAGTAGAGGAACTCAGACTTAAAGATTACTTAAAAATAACAACAAAGAATACCCCTCAGCTTCTCCAAGCTGAATGCCGTAACTGTCCTTTACCATTAATCCTGGTACTGCACAACGCCATGCTTTTATCTGCTCATCTGCATTAAGTCAGCATGTGCTGGTGACACCCTGCAGACCGCTGCCGGCATGCCTCCTCTCCTTGCACAGGCGTTAAGAGTTACGGAGAGCAGGTAAACGGCTCACTCAATTAAATTCTATTATTTTCATGGGCTGCTAAAGCGAGCTTGAGAAAGCAAGTGCTGTTTTCAGGAAGACTGTCCCCTCCTCCCAAGTGCCACGCAGTTCACAGCCAAAATGAGACGTCCAGGCTCCACACTCTCCTCCTTCCACGAAGCTTCAGGCAGGGTTGAATCCAGTTTCTGTGAGTACTGCCGCAGATGCAACTCATCTTGTACAAATATTTAATGAAAAACGCATTAAAGTAGTACAAGTGTGAAGTTAAGTATTCTCAGAACACATAAAATACCAGCTTAAAAGCACCACTGCGTTGCCAGATGCATCGCTACCATCAGGAGAAAACTAAATATTGAAACAAATAGAGCAGCATGCATTCACAACTGGAGGATCTGTCACAGACTGACCTATTTCAGCTGAGCAAAACACAGAAAGAAGTATTGTAGAGGCAAACAAATAGGTCTGAATTAGATGACCAGGCAGCTCGCTGCTGGTATTACATTCCTAACTGCAGACAAAGGCCAGTACCCAGTGAACGCCAGTGCTGGGCAGCAAGCCTCCTTGGCACACACCATGGATGAAGCAGCCCTGCCATTTATCCCCAACAGGGTTACAGGTTACACAGAAGCACAGCCGAAGGCTCAGCAATTAGGTACGTGTCGGTGTGACCGATGAGCTGAAGTGACCACAGATGCTGCAGAACAGCTGTATCTGGATGTGAAATGCCTCTGCTGAGCACACCTCCTGCATACCTCTGGGGTGGGAAAGGGCTTATTCTTACCTCCAGTGCCCACCACGTAGCACAGTCTGCTGCTATTTGTTCCGCGGAGGAGCTCTGGCAGATATGAGTTTGTACTCCTACGAACAGTCTCCTGTCACCCATGCCCTCCTGCAGCGGCAGCATCTTAGAAATCACTGGTTGCTTTTTCATCCCTTAAATTAACCGTATGATTACAAAGTGACAGATGTACTAACAGACAAAGATCTAACCAAAAGTATACATATGCTCTCCAATACATTAAAAGGACTATTTAAAATAAAAGCATATTCCTTGGGCTTCAAAAGCAGCGAGAAACAAAACCCACCCACCTCTCCCCCCGTGATGGACTTACTTGGGGTGGCTATGAATCTGCCAAAAAGCACTAACTCACCTCGGTTCAAGAAATCAGGCATAGTTTTGATAGGTAAGTTATTAAAGTTTGTAAAAAGCATTAGCACAAAGCATTTTTAGGTTTATTTAAATAAAAATTATAATTTATACAAGACTTTTTAAACAAACAGGATTTTCTTAAAAAATGTACAGGGCAAATCATTTCATTATTTCAATTCTTCATACAGTATAAGTCTTTTGTCAAACAAAAGTTACACTGATAATGAATTATTTACAACTTCAAAATATAGACTCAAACTTCAGACATAAAAATTTTAACATCCATTATATTTCAATGATTAGTAGAAATTAAACATCTGCCAAAATGTACAGAATTCCATAAAAACTACCAGTGTTTTTAAGTAGCCAAAAAAAAGTACATCCTTTCATCTCTTCACGATTGGGTAAAATCTCTTTTCTCTTTGTCTGCAGGAACAAGGGTAAGGTTTTGCTGCTGGAGTCCTGTGTGATGTTGCTAATAAACAGCTTGTTTCATTCAATCTTGCCTCACAAAAGCTACAGTGCATGGAAAGGCATGATTTCATATTTCAGCTTTTTTTGCCTTTTGAATTTAAATGGTCACCGATAAAGAATTAAAGCAGTCAGTTTTCATCTCCCTTCTTCTCTTTAAAAGGGACTCAAACTAACCAATGCACTTCTAAAGAAGTTAAACCCAATTACACGTCAATGATCCAGCAATGAACCACAGACATCAACAGAATTGCAAATATAAACAGCAAACAGACAGAATGACAAGAACATCACTTTCTGCTATTAGAAAGTAGCACTTTACATTAAGTTGTATGACCCAGCCTGTTACTGAAGTACAGCAGGCTGTACCGCAAAACTACGTAGGAAGATTGGAATTTAAGGTGAACTTCAGGGTAATTACACAAGTCAAGTATATATTTACTCACTGTCCATCCCCTCCTGCCCTCCAAACCTGTGAGGGTGTAGCAGGAGTACCTGCGAGCAAACACACCAAGGTTACCTTCTAGCATCTCTGATGTTATGTACGCCACGGGAGCAGTTATGTAGCAGGAGACAACCCAATGTAAAGTGAACTTTGCAAAATATGTACATAGATGTTTGTCAGTTATATTACAATTCTACTTTAAAAAAAAAAAATCCAGTCTGTTTTCTATATATTAGAATGAAACAATGTTGCATTGCAGTTTGCACTAGGTTTACTGCCTTAAGAATTGCTAATTTTTACGTTCACACTGTTAAAGTGCGGATTAATTTCAAACGTCAACACATTAGATTTTATAAGAAGTTTCCAATGTCCTTGTCCAGAAAAAAAAATTTAAAAGCATATTGTACATATGAGGCATTTCAGTCTGGGAAAAGGATAATTTCTTTTCTCCCTCTCCAAAGCCTAGGTATGGTTAATTGTCCTGGCACCATCAGCATCGGACCTATAGCTCCTCCGGGAACCAGAATCTAGGACAACCCTATATACCACGGTCAACCAGTGAAGGGTGGGAGGGGGAGGAGCTAGTAAGTGCAAGTCAAATGATTTTCTACTGAAACTGCTGTTATGATCAGCATGAAGGTATAAATTACACTTGAAAAATGATACAAAAATAAGAAAAAGAGCATGCTCTCTGTAAAAAATATAGTTTTCTGTTTCTTCAAAAGGATAATCCTAAACACACCCAAGGGATTTTTTTCTTAAGACAAAATGAATTAATCTGATTAAGATTTATATAACATTAAGCTATTTTAATGCCTATTTGTTAGCCACACTTACTATTCAAGGAAGCTTCTAGAAAGGAAAGCCAAATGATAATACACAGCAATTACAAAAAGAGATTAATTGATTTTAAAGTAAGTTTGATGAGAAAAATTAAAGATCAAGGATTTTTACTTAAACATAAGACCTGAATGTGTAAAGTGAAGAAACCATAAACTGTCAAGCTACATCCATATTACATGGTGGCAAAATGGATTTCCCACCAGCTTCACTTACATTTTAAGTTTTCAGGTCTTAAGTTACACCATAGCTAAGGAGGTGTTAGAAATGCACCCCTTTTTCAGGTCATGTAAAGACATGTTGAAGTGCTACTCTAAAGGGAGAACTCAAAAATAGCATTTTAGCCATTGCAGTGGATTCTCCCCCGTTCTTGTTGACATTTCCACCCAGGGCACATAGTTGTACCGCGTCAGTGTTTCACTATACCATACCCAACCAAATCACAGTATTCAACAGTATTTCTTCACATCAAGTTCATATTAAGTTCTTCATATCATACCTCTTCATGGCCAGACTGAAATAAGGTTTGTACAGTTTGACTGCCACCTTCTTCATTACTGCTGCATTTGTTGAGAGACTTTAATTAAAAACTGTGCTAAGAGTTAAACACCCTTTGGTGTTTGCCTCCTCTCTCCCCTCCTT
>NW_008824865.1:1409587-1423445 GCF_000699105.1 Pygoscelis adeliae | reverse complement strand
AAGAAAGAAAATTCCTGTTTAAAAAAGGAGAAAAAAAAATCCATGAAATTAAGTCCCATTTTTACATAAGAATTTGCATCTCCATTGCTTTTTCTGGGGACACTCATATAATGTCTGGAGACAGCCATACTACTTAACTCAAAAGACATACTGGAAGGCTTGGCTTAACTCCTACTGTGCTTTCATGCAAATGCAAATAAAATTCTAAACCTCTCAGATGGGTGCTATTATATAGAGTATAAAAGCTTTCTAATATTAAAGACAAAGGTCAATATGTGCTTTGCTGCTAGAAAGGCCTGAGAGAGTTTAGAGAAGGAGCACAGCCCTCCTGTTTTACCTGGCAGTTGGGTTTAATTGTTACTAAAATTTAATTTTGCAAGGGGAGAGACAGCAACATACCAATGCCCCTCAAATTATGCTTTGACAAGGAACTAGTGCTTTCAGCTGCTATACTATAGTGTTATTTTATTACAAGGTAACGCAAGAGAAAAGCCAAATTAAAAAAAAAGTCATCTCACTTCAGTTTAATTATTCCCACCTCCCCCAACACAAAAAGCCTGCAAGTCTTTAATGCATTAACATACAAACACCTTGTACATACAACATGTACAATAGCTGAGCCCTTCTATGACAAGTATCTACAGAAATACAAATATACGATGCCTAACATTTTAGGAACAACATTTTCGTGCCCTCTTTTATAAAAAGTATCTGCCTGCCTTCCTTCCTCTTACTTTGGTTAATTAGGAAAGGAAGATATAGTTACAAAACTTTCTCCTCCAATTCACTGTACAAGTAATTTAAACGTGTACATAGGAAAAATTAAACCTAACCAAACCGGTAAAATATCCTTCTGCAATGCAAGAATTAGCAAGAAGGAGTTATTTTAAGTGCAGTTATAAATATGGAAATACTAAGATGATAATAATTCCTTGGTGTTGCTATCATTTTTAATAAAGAACCCAATTAAAAACTCTGAGCTGAAGAGAGAGACTTCAGGCTGCTGCAGTCATCATTCTCACATCTTGGGGAAAAATAAGTAAGATAAAGGGACAAACGTATCCCTAGTGATACCAGTGGAGTTAAAGGGATCAATCTGTTTCACTTTGTTATTTAGTCAGTTCTCCAAGTATCTTCCCAGCTTTTAATGTCAGTAAATAAACATTAAAAGTGCTTAATGTGCAAGGCTAATAGTGATGATAGCACTTTCACTGTTTTGTTTCATTTTGTTTTTTGTTTTTTTTTTTTTTTTACAAAAACCTTAAAAACAAACATGAAGGCATATATAAAATACACTTGATTTATGTAACAGATAGAATATAAACCACCAGACAAGAAAAATTATTGCAAAATAGATGAGGATGTTCATTTTTTTTCACCACCAAGTTGTAAAATAAGAAAGTTTCCTTTAGATCTTCTAAGACAAGATACTAGCTCTCACTGCTTGTTGATACAGAGGTTATTTTCACATATTGGTTGAAAATTGTCTCAAAAGCTTCATCTCTGTGTACCATGGCACCAAACACCAAAGGCTAAATGACAGAAAAAAAGATCATGTCAGTCCAGAAAAGAAAAATCTTCCTCTAGGTATTGTTTTGGCCAAATCAATAGGAACAGGAGATGAACTGTACTCGAAGTGCATTAATAAAGCCATAAAAATCCTTTTCTCTACTAAATACTTGGATATGTGGCAGAGTTTCTAAGATTTTTTTTCACTTTTCCATCTTCTTCTTAAAACAACCATGGCATAAAATGTATCTGCACAGAGTATTAGCAATGGAGAACACATCTGCTCAGTGCATGGTGTTTTCCTGATTGACCTCTGCCTCCATTAAAGATTTCTAAAAATCTTTATCAGTGCCTCTTCGTTTCAGCTCATAGAATATTTATTTATCTTCAACCTTGTAATTAGGAAGTACTTCTCAATATCAAACAGTGAGCAGAAAGCCTGGTACAACAGTCATGTAACGTGGAGAAAAGTTATTTATAGGTGATTAGTTTAAAATAAGGTTCAGTCATATGTTAAGAAAAGCTTCAGTCGCCCAAAGGGTATTTGAGGCTTAGAGAAGCTTAAATCTTTAGCACCATAAGACTGAAACAGGAAAACTGCATCTGAGGGTCAGGCCCTTCCACCCCAAAGCCTCCTCACCCACAGATACTCTCAAGTCATCAGCTTTTCGTTCCAGACTGCACAGCAGAGCAGCCCCCATGCTTCTGATGAAGGATGCTGAGGGAATGGTCAATGGAAGTAATGAAATAATGGAGCAGAAAGGATGGAGCAAATCTTTCTTAAGTGTTATAGTAAAATAGTCCCGATGCAGTAGAACAAGCTAAATGTTTAAATCATTAAAATTCTGAAGCCAAATATAGACCCATAATAGACAAGTGAATTTCACTTGTGCTTTTCCAATTCTCTCCCCCATCCCGAGGGGGGGGGGGGGGGGGGGGGGGCAGCCTTTATGCTGGTACTAGCCAGAGAAGGAAGACAAAAAGGGAATGAAGTCAAACACAGCAATACAGGTACAGCTAGCTACTTACTTTTTGTGTAGATGGTGTTGATACAGCAATACCCATCCCCGATCCCGGGAGAACAGAGAGCACTTTATACTAAAAAGAAAAAAAAAAAAACACAGACCAAAGACATCTTAGGTACTGAATAACTGCAAAAGCTGCCGAGAAGATTACGCAACTTGTAACCGCTGTACCCTCCCAGACACAACTAACAGACCTCTATTACAAACAAGAAGGGGCCAGATGCTGTTCTCTGACTCCAGAGTCAATGGGCACAGCATCACTCATACAGCAAGAGCCTGCCTCTCCTCTTCCTCGCACGCGCCGTGGCACCCAGCCTGCCTGCTGGAACCAGCCCCGGCCCCAAACTGAGCACCCCGGTACCGCTACAGCACGTGGGAGCTGGCCCAGCCACGATGCCAGGGACCACACTGGCAGCTGGATGGTGCGGGCAGGTAGTACGCCCCGGCCCTATGTGTATATACGTATGTGAGAGTGCACCTGTGAGTATCACAGGTTTCCCTAAAAGTAACATTCACCCACTGTTTAAAGGAGCAGCAAGGAGACCAGAAAAAGCTTCTTTTTCAAAATTAGACAGACAGGGTATGTACAGGTATGTATAGGTTGGTTTCTTGTTCTTTTTTAAAGAAAGTCCATAAAGCTAAGAAGAAATACAGTTGGCCGAACTGGGGAATATCCCCAAGGGGGAAGAGACCCTGAGTCCGCCCTGTGTTTCCCACACCCCCAAATAAAACCAGGCACAGTACATTTTTATGCTTGGCTGCATGATCCTTGTCTCATCTTCACTGAAAAAACTACACAGATGCAAAAGGACCTTTATGGCCATAAAGACCTACTAAACAACAAGCCAGCATTACTTCAAGTATGATGTTTAAAATCCATCAATATGAATTATTAATTCCAACAGGAATGTTCAAGTTGAGCATAAGTTGTCTGCTTTATAGACATCTGATATAAATAGAAGGAATTCATTTGACAATCTGGAGGTACTTAAGCAGTAGACACCGGGCTGAGGTATTTCTTCGCACAGCATGATTTAATCTGTGGCACTCACAGCCACAGGATGTAGGAGAAAGCAGGGGTGTCTGCATTTAAGAGTAGGACAAGTTCAGAGAGGATAACAAAAAGTGACATTAAATGCCATATAGAGTGATGCAAGGCACCAGTAAAGCCATTGGTGACTGCAGGCTGATAAAACTTGACCAGAGGAAAGATCGCATTGTACTTGCCATGCTTCCAACCATTCACGTCTTGCATCTGTTAAGTGATGGGATCCCAACTAGATGAAACTCCAGTCCGATGCAGTCTGGCTATTCTAATTATTTACCTTTCTCCACTGACAAGAATCCCTCTTCCCTCTGCGGCACCTACTTTTAAGATGGTGCATCTACTGATATCAACACCCAAACTGAAGTTAGTATTACACAATACCTGGTAACAAAAAGTATTCTTAAAGCCTACACAGCTTTAGTCAATGCAGGAGTTTCAAGAAACAACTTTAATTTTAAAATAATTCAGAAGTATAAGGGTTTAGTAAACTACTTTGTTTTTATGCTCATAGTGAGCTTGCTTGTGGTGAGTCCAAATGGCTAAACAAGCAGTTCTGGGAAATATTATTGATCAAAGAATTACATTTGACTTATAAAAATTATCAGTGGCATGCTTTTTCAAAATACCATAAGCAGAAAAGCAAAAAATGACTAGCTGAACAGAAAACCAGCTTTCTCCCCTATTTGCAACACAAAACAGACATACCTTCTGAATATCTGTTATATCCGTTAGCTTTATAACTTTATTTCTTTTAGATGAGCCAGATTTGGAGCTTTCAAAGCACAAGTAACTGAAGACAAGGAAAGAAAACGCTCATTTTGATACAGTATTCTAAAACAAAGTTCTCAATACCCCTCCTGTCACTTCTGAAGTTTGAAATCTCACAGGTTAAAATCAGCTTCAAAAACAAAGAAAGAGGCACACAATATGCAATTCAGTTATGGCTTCTCATTTAGAGCAAACATTCTTAAATTCTAGCAACTGGCTAAGGTGTCTGAAAGCCTGGAACATACAGCATACACACACAAAAATATTTTGTATTTATGTTACTGCACCAAATGGTTAACCCTGACAAGCATTTTAAAGACACAGGAAGCATGTATATCCTTAAACAGTTGAAATACCAAATCTCAAAAGGCTTATAAATCTTTTACCATCCTAAAAGAAGATTAATGGAAAACACTGTGTTAGTTTCATGTTATTGTGATGCAGACAAAAGCTCAGATTTCTAAATGCTGGATAGTGGTCTCCATCACTAGGTGACATTGCATACAGATGAGCTTTACTTCCATTCATTACACTCCAAAGGAATTTCAGTGCAAGACCCAAACGGTAGTGACGATAGTTATTCAGCCCTGGGAGGCTGAGGGGTAAGTAAGGATTAAAAAAAAATAAAAATCAAGTACTAGTTTTGAAACCAAGGCTTGAATTTCTGTTTTCTTTTTGTTGTACATTGTTTCAAGGAAGCTATACATACAATTTGCTTTAAAAAAAGAAACTAAGAGTATTTGCCAAACAGCCATTGATCACAACTCTCAAAATATACTTAGCCTTTAGGTTTCTTTTTTAGTGTGTATATATATATATATAGACAGTATGTTATCCACATCAAGAACTGCAGCTACTAACAACTGACTGCATAGAGCTACTCCATTCATATGCAAGCCTTTCCAAAGCAAAATCACATTTGTTAAGTGTTACCACACCCCAGATTCAGCTCTCCCTCTCCTATGGTTCTTTCTTGAGGTTTTAAAGCACCATGAAAAGGCATTTTTGTTTGAAAACATTGTTAAAGGATTACTTTTAGATTCAATTTTTTTTAATGTCCATTGCATTTCTCTCCTAAGAAATGTGTGGAGTGCAATGACTCACTTTTCTGTGACATAAAGAACTCCATTCCTGATGTAGTCTGTAGGCATCTTCCTATCTCTGTTAATCAAGCAACAGCGCCAGCCATTTTCACACACTGAAAAAGTCATAACAAGAAATCTTACTTTAAGAAAGAGAGACAGGCGTTACCCCCAACACTTTTCTTATAGAACAGCAGAAAACATTGAAAATTAAACTTTAGATACCTAAAACTAGAAGTGTTTACAAAGAAAAGCCTCAATAAGGTGTTTTTAGACATCATAACATCTGTTTTAACACTGGTTTTTAAAAAACCCAAAATAAAAACCACCCACACAATTATTCCCTTTAACTTGACTACTCCATTTGCATTACCACAAAAGGCACGCCAGGCTGTGCATTCTTTCAATGAACTGTAAGGATGTGGAATGAAAGAGACCGTCTGCATTCATCCTAATATAAAGCAAGTCTTTTTAATCAGAAGCTTATACCAGTACATGGCACAGAAAGGGAATTCAACTTTACACTATCCTTGGCTTTTTAGAAAATATTCTACTAATGTAGCCTTCCTGTTGCACAATACCTGCCAAAGGACGTTCATTTTCTGACAGGTTAAAAACTTCATGGAAATTCCCCCTCTTGGTGGTATGAAAACGACTTGTGTCTTCGTCTTTGCTTATTCCAGTTGGGGCGCTTGAGCCCACATAACTTCTGGATGCTGCTGTTTGAAGCTGCAGATAAATAAACACAATTCCAAAATTTGAACAGAAACATTTAAGCTGCGCTCTTAAAAATAACTTGGCTAACTATTCTTCCTAAAAAAAATCTGTAATGCAACAATTTTCATTAACTACTTCAATAAAGTTAACTTTGGACTATTGCACTATACTATTGCTACAGCACAAAGCTCTAACGTGCTCTCTGAAGATCACCTTTCAAAGTGCTGCCCTTTGATGGACGCCCTTTGCAGGGGTGAAAGCACATGGTGCTAGATGTACCTATCTTAAAATACCATTTTTCTATAGTAAAGGGTATATCTGATTAGATACAGCTAAGTCACTGCACTCAACTCCAATTATTATACTAGTGGGACTAATAACAGTTAATATATTACCAATACTTGGCTTGTCTTCAGGAGACAGACCAAGCACAAGTATTATTGCACAAAATAAGTTTAGAAAGAAAAAAGAGCAAACAAAGAAAAAGCCACACAAAACCACATCAGCTCATTAGGAACACATATGCTGAAATTGAAAGGAAGTTTTCCACGCTACGATCCATACCTTTTCATGCCCTGACAGCTAGCAGGAAAAGAAACAAACAACACAAATGTGACAGTGACAAAAGAAAAAAAGTGAAGTCTATTTAACAGTATAATACATAGAATAAAACATGAACTGAGTGAAGCTGCAAGATCTTGCTCACAAACCAAGAGACTACACACAATGAATGCAATTAAAAAAAGAAGAGTTATCAGTGGTTAGAGCACACCAGTTCAATTTATTCAGGTTGCATTAGAGCCATTGATCTTTCCTTTGCTTTGAAGATGCACTGAATTTTGAGAGTGTTGACATGTGAAATAAAATCAGAATGGTTGTCAGCATCCTTGGGGGGGGGGGAAAGTAGCACGGAGTTCTCAACACCAAAGTACTTGAGTAAAAATCTACTTTTAAACAGAGCTCCTGAGCCACTGGAGACTGCCCTAGCAAGCAAGCTTTGCTTCTGGAAAGATGGCAGGCAGTTTCTTTTGGAAACCTTGCTTGCATTTGCTTTTCATCTTGGTGGGGCACCACACAATTCCAAAGGCTGGCTTTTGTCATCAAAGCACTAACAGCTCCGATCTTAGTCCTACCGTACACATGCAGTTAAACAACTGGCAAACTGACAACATGCAAGCTCAGGACTAAGCCTTTCTTCTGTAAAGGCCCGATGCTGTTGGAGGCCAACCAGCCTCTGCTGCTTTTTTTTTTGCACGTAAGTTGGCAGCACTTGACACTTTGCAGGATTTAGCGCTAACAAAAGAAATCCAAAGCAAATGAAAAAATGCGCACTGCAATCGCTGACTAGAAACCAGACTGACAAAACAGGCATGACAGAGGGTATTTACCATCCAGCTTTTAGCGTAACTGTAATACAATGATGCCTCGGGGGAAAAAGAATAAAGTTGACATGGAAAGCAAATGGTTGATGATAACTGTATTCTTGCTTCAGTTATTGCCCCTCTACTGTGCCCTTAGCAATGATCGAGCCTCTGGAACCAAGGAAAATAATAGCTTCTCCAACAATTTGTATGCCAGTAAAGATCAGATGATTTTTGGAAGGCTTTCTTGGACAAGTTATTTGGCTCCATATGCACATAACCAGGTGAGGCTCCATGGCCCAAAACATACAAAAGGTCAGGGGAAGAGGTCTAATGCTTTTTACGCTGGAATGAGGATTATTCCTGCTCTCTGCTATATTGCTTCCTACTTACCCATTATATAAAGAGATTAAAAAAAGGCATTTAAAATTCAGTACGACTTCCCATCGGTGGCTGAAGATGTGAAAAAGTCCTTCCTAAAACAGGCAAATGTTTCCTCTACCGTTAAAAGCAGCAGTTAATTTACCCATAACCACCCAGGCTTGAGACAACCTATGTTCAATTACTAAAAGAAAAGCATTACATCCAATTTTGATAAGCCTTAAATCTAACTGGAAGTGATTGAATTTGTAATGCTAGACGAGTCCTGACTGTCTAAAAATGTCATCAACAATCTGGAGGTAGGAATACCTGGAGGTATTCCTTTTCACTTGATCTGTCATCAGCTTTTGACATACAACCTTTACCCATCAGATACTGTTGTCAGGATTGTTCTCTGTCCCGTGTTGTCAGGACACGGGGTCAGAGTGGTGGTATAGGCAATGAATACTGCATTGTGTCTAGGTTTACGGTGTCTTGTACGCTGTTTAACAATAAGAAGCCAAAGCAAATGCACATATGCTGGCATTACATGCTTTTGGGCTCTGCCTTTTCTATTAAAAAAATGAAAAACCTATTTGGTTTTTACCTTTTTGTACAAAATCTTATTTTTTATACTACAAGGTTCTCAGAAATCTCTCAAGGGGTAAGAAAGTTTGTCTAAAATTATTGAGACCAAGTTAATGTTTTCAAAGACATTTGGAAGCAGATAATGCAGTCCTGCACATCCTTTCCAGGGAGACAAGCCAAGCCCGCCAAGTCAGACACAGTAGTACTAAAACCTTGGTCTACTTGTCAAAACTTAAGTCATAAGGAAAAGCCAGACGGGATAATTACTCTCTAACTTTACGGATTCAAGTTCAGCAATTCAGAGCCTTTCCACCTCTAGGGCAGATTAGAGAGACCCAGCAAGAAGCTGCCACAACCAGTGGCAGTACATGAACGATAACCTGTAAGCTTGAGAGGCACAGAGACTTTTAAGTCTATCTTCTGCAAGCAAGAGAAATACAGGCTATGAACGGCTCCATCCAAGCACTCGTTCACCTCTCTCCTCCCTTGGAAAATAGGAGCTGTCCTAGTTCTGGCAGGGATAGAGTTAATTTCCTTCCTAGTAGCTGGTACAGTGCTGTGTTTTGGATTTAGCATGAGAACAATGTTGATAACACACCCATGTTTTAGTTGTTGCTGAGCAGTGCTTACACTAGTCAAGGACTTTTCAGCTTCCCATGCTCTACCGACTGAGAAGGCTGGAGGTGCACAAGAAGCTGGGTCGTTTGGTGGGGGGGGGGGAGCTGTTGTGTTGATCACTTGCTTTGTGTATTATTATGTACTCATTCACCTCTCTCGTCCCTTGGAAAATAGGAGCAAAAGACTCACTTTCTGTCAGAGACTGTCTTTCTCTTCTATTTCCTTCTGAAATAGATTATGCTGCAGTTATTTTACCACCAACTGCTCCATCTCCCCCAGAACCCCATATTTCTTCTTCTTCACAGGTTAACAACTGAGGGTTCATGCATTTATCCCTTTTGCTCTCCAGTTGTGTACCCAAGCGGAATTATTGCTAAGTGCTGCACATTTTAGTCAGGGAGCTTATGACAGTAATCAGATACTCCATGAATGCAATTAGATATTGTGGTAAGAGGCATTAAACAAATGCTAAAATGGGATTAGACTTAAGCTGAATTACAACTATTTTTTTTTAAACTAATAAACACCGACAAATTCAGGGATATGGAAAAGCATGACTTGCTTTTCAGTTGTTACGTCAGGCCCCAAAACAATTTGCAAAGATGCACAAAACACAACACTTAAAGATATAACTATGATATTTTAACAAAAGAAAAATTTACTGTTGGCGTACTAACATGGTGAAAAGTCATTTATCACCACTATGCTAAAAGGTCACCTAATACAAATAACCCTAAGATATAATGCCTAAATCTGTAAACTACTTTATTACCTCTGTTAATGCTTATCCCATTAGTAAGCTGCATATTATACTCAAGCCTTTTTTTTTTTTTAACTAGCTGTTCTTCAATCTACACAAGCAGCTGAATTTCAGCTAAAAGAGAATGTTTGAGAACAGCGAAAGGGAATACAAAAAGACCAAATTTTGACAATAAAATCACACAGAATGTATGTTACAGAAATTGGTATGAATATGGATGGTGTTATTTTTGTGCATTTAGCTACATACAATTTCCAAGTGATATATATATTTATGTTTATATACACATTTTGATAATAGATTCCTTTTAAACAAGAAACAGAACCTATACAAAAACTCTGTGGATCTTGAAAATAATAAAAAAAACAAAATACCTAACATTGACTGTTAGGATTTAATTAACCTTCCCTTTAATGTGCTCTAGTCACTGGGGAAAAGGGGAAGGGAGAAAGGGATCTGATTTTCAGATGTTGGGAACAGAGGCACAAAAAGATTTAGTAGCCTTACCCGTCTCGACACTGTAGCATTAGACCTTTCTTTGAGCTGAGGATCTGTCGGGAGACTTGTCCAGATGATATAAGGAGTATCATACTTAGCTCTTAGTCTAGGGCATCGTTTGAAGATAAAATCAATAAGGAAAAACTTGATTCCAGCATATAGTCCTGAAAAAAACATCGCTTTAGTATGCATGTTGAAGGGACATTAAGAACAACACGTTTTAACAAGTTCATGAATGAAACCAAAATTCTCTAAGTATCTTCAGTCATAGTGCTAAACCATTCTCTTGGTTTTAATATTTTGATTCTTCTTCCAAAGGCAGGAAATTATTTTTCTTTTCCTCCCCTGCCCAGATTCCTTCCTGCCCATCCCCAGTTCTTTTAAACCACTTATGTAGCTTCTTATTATGCAGAAGAACATTAAAATAATTCAAACATACATTCCTTATTACCAGAAGCATTCTGAAAACATGGTATACTTCCAAAACAGAAAACACACCAGAGCATTAAACTGTGCAGCTCCTTGCAAGAATTTAAATGGCAACAGAGGGCTCTCATGTACTACATTAAACTCTACCTTCCAGTCCAGTATGTCAACTTATACAAGATTTTTCCTTGCATTCTGCCAGGTTAAAAAGGGCTTGGAATACTCTCTCAAAACTTTACTGAATGCAATTCAGATCTCTTTCTACGAGTCAGAATAAAAAAAAAAAAATTCCTCACACATCTAATTCAATTGCCATGTCAAGCAAACCTACATTTATGTTCAAGCTAACACAGTTCAAAGTTCAGTGCCACTGAAAGTAATACTCATTTGATCATATCATTACTTTAATGAATAAAAATGAGAATTCTTTGTTCACAGGACATGGCTTCATATCTTAGAGAAATGACAGTCTCATGCTGTAGCGAGAACCCTCTTTTCCCAACTCCCAGTTGAGAGTTCAAGTATCTGCAACTTCACCCACAGTAACCTGTTCATTTTGTCCAGCCTATCCTTCAAGTTTTACAAGTAGTCCCATTAACCCTTTCATTTTTTTTCAACCCTGTCATCTTTGTGCCTTTTATGTGGTCCCACATATTTCATTTGCAAGAATGTATGAGCAAAAAAACCCCAAAATATAGGACTTCCTGGCAGCCTTATAGCTGACAGTCTGAAGACCTCGGCTAACAGCACATCATAAACTTCCCCTCTTCAAGGAGCGAATGCATTATCCAGTCTTTTTCTATTATATTATGTATTCAGAGATGGTTTTTGAAATGCACATGACAAACGATGCCAAGCACAATGAAAATACTTTAAAACACTGTATTATTTATTAATGCAGGGTTTTCTGTCTTAAACTCTAAAATTCTCCCTCTGAAGATCATGTTAAGTTTTAATGCATTAAGTCTAGACTATAACAGGTCAATTATTTATTGTGTTTACCCATTGCAAGCCCAATAATCCTGTAGGGCAAAAAGCAGGATGCAATAAAAGCTGCCCATAGAGTAATGTAGAGTTTCTGTGTTATTTCTGGCTGGACCCACATGAACAAGCTGAAAACAGAAAAGAAACAAAATTTTATTACTAGCATTCCAGACTTTGGTCAAGTCTTGTTTTAAGAGGAAAAAAAGACTCATGTCAGATAACTTACTTCTTAATTTTTTCCAGTATGTCTGCCATCTTGCCAAAAAGGTTCTGCATAAGAAGCAAGAGAATTAAAACCAAGTCCTGCATTATTTTGGGTTTTTGTCCACATAATAGAAACCAACAGAGTTATCTTACTCTGTTGGTAATAAGCAATTCCCAGAAGTGATTTTTTTAACTCATTTTTAGCCATTTATGTACTTCACAACCGAGTAAATACAGAACAGAACAGCAATACTCAATGACTTCCATCTCATTTAACACCTTGTTCTGTAACTCATGATTGATTGTTAGAAGTGAAGAAGCTATTTGACCCCACTGTCACGACTAGAAAGTGTTTACATCACTGCAAAAATTTTAAATTAAGCTGTCAATCTAAAAGTTAAGACCTTCTGTCAGTAGGTAACAAAATGGGAAGTTTCTTCACACGTTTTGAGCACTGAAATTTCAGGAAATGGTTACTGAGTTCATCAATTGTTGGATTGTTAGCTTCTTTGGAAACACACCACTATCAGGTTTTTATAATACACCCTTGGAGTTACTAGATTCCACGTAATTCCAACAACTGTTGATGCAAACTGACCCTTGCTCAGGACCAAGAGGGCGATTCAGCCATCTTCTCTGACCGATCCCTGCTGTCACAGCACCTGTAAATTTCATCTTCCCAATAAATTTCCAAAGGTGTTCGTATAAACATATGCACCATGACCAGGAGAAAGGAGATGAGCGTACACAGTTGGCAAGAGAAAGGTAAGCTACTTTAGCAGCGGCACGTTGTTAGACATGGCACAAGGCTGCAGGTCAACTAGATGGTGGAGTCACTCAGCTGCTAGGGTAGCTCATCAGACTGATGGAGCTGGGAGAAGACCTTCCTTCACCCTCTCCCACACAAGCAGCAGATTTCAGGGCTGGGGCGGGGGTGGTGTTTAAAACAGGCTATTTCAGCGATGCTGTACAAACTGTTGAGTTAACACAGCTGAACAGACAGTAGCCTTCAGCTATATCTTGAAGGAATAGCGTCTCCTACACCAGTTTTGCGACTAGCAGATTTGGGATATGGATCCACACTCCAGTACACTGGTAAGATTTGCCACCTGATCTACATTATCAGAAGCTCATGTGGGCAAAAACTGTCAGAAGCTGCTTCTGTTCCCCTCCAGACCTTGCTCAGAGCTGTGACTGGAGAACCTCAACCAGTTCTCTGAAGCATCGTGCCATTTCAGAAGCTCTAGGAATCTTAGTGAGACCTCTATTAGTCGTAGGTAAAGATCCCTATGCAAGAAAAGTATTGCTTGTTTGAGTGTTTGTTTTCACATGCTGCATAACAAAGTCCTTTGACTACTTGGACTATGAACCTCCTTGTTTCTAAGGAAGCAGCCGGAGAGGTCCGAGAGCAGCACAGTACCTGTGCCTTCTGAGCCACGTCTAGAACAAGCTGAAACTTTTCAGACACGGTCAGGTCCTCTTTTGGAGGTTCCTTGGGCAAGAAAGAGACAACCCGTTAATTTTCAGCTCAACTGAAACTGGTATTTTACAAAACTCCTCATGACAAGGCAACCCCTCAACATGCTTGGCAATAGTCCTCTCACTTTAAGCAGGCTCTAAATTTACCAAGTTCCTCCCTTGTTTCAGATCTACTGTTTATGTCTTTCATTGCTGGTTATCTTTAGTTCTCGATGCTTTACCTCCATGGTATATGCAAACATATTAATATGAGGCTGTGAAAGACACAGTAAGTCTTTGGAGCAGCACAGTTATGATGACTTTCAGTCTATGACCACACGCGTATCAACATTGATTCCAGAAATGTGATTCAAATTTGTAATATTTTAGGGTGAAACACCCAAACCTAAGAGTGATGCTAAATTGCAAGAAAAAGAAAAAAGTTGTATTGT
>NW_008824865.1:1405767-1409523 GCF_000699105.1 Pygoscelis adeliae | reverse complement strand
CATAAACGCAGAGGAAGGTTTTAAAGGTGCAACTTTTAACGTAGGTGTACAGGTCAAACCGATCAAAGACCTACCATGGGTTCAGAAACTTCAGGCACAATGCTCCACTGTATTCTCCAGCCCCTAGAAGTTATGGAAATAGTTAAAGAGAGCAAGTACTACTTCTCCACCTGCCAACATGGATTATTTGTAAGAGGTTAAAAAGTAGCATTCTGTAAATAAGCATAATGGCCTAAAAAAATTATAAAATAATCCCCAAATTAATGAAGAACCCACAACATAACAAAAGCGCAAGTGGCCAACCATAGACAGTTTTAAAGCTATATACATTTAAGAAGAAAAAAATATTAGCTAGGTAGATACTACACAGAATCACTGCTTGTGGGTTTTACAACAAAAGCGAACTCTGTGCACAGAGTAAATAATTAGGAATTTTTTTTTCTTGTTTTTTCATGTGAACAAAATTATATCAACTTATTCAGGAGCCTATTTGCTACTGGCAATTTTCAAAGAATAGTGTCAGACAACACGTATCAATTAAGAAGTCAGAAAATTATTTTAAAATATGCACATTAATGTCCTCTCCACCATTTCAAGGGGGAAAACACCATCAGCCTAAAATAGCTTTTTTAAAAAATCCTCTCAGTACAGAAAATGTACATTTTTTAAAAAGTCTTGATTTTTAATAGAGACTGAATTTACTTTGGAAGATACTTTGGATAAAGTATACCAAGAGCTACTGAAAAAGGCAAAACTGCAGTTTTAGGCCTAGGTGAAAATTCTCTCCTGGGAAAAGCAGCAGGCTTCACTATTTAAGGTGACATTCTCCAACTACTCTGAATGCTGCAGAATTTTATTTTAGAATTTTAACGTGCTGAAGGATTTGTCTGAGAACATGCAGCATCATTTATGATGACCCAAGTTACAGGATACGACGATAATTCCTTACAATAGTAAAAAATTATAGAAATTGAGCAATCAAATTAAGGATATTAGAGTTTGAATTTCACTTTGTTAGACTTAACTCACAATGTTAGAAAAAGTAACAGTTTACAACTCAATGCAAGAATAATAAAACATCTTTCAAGCAAAGCGTTACAAGAGAATAATCTAGTATTTAAGTAAATACCTGGCTATGAGGTAATTTAGGGACAACCTCAAAATTGCTAAAAATAAGAACATAGGAATGGCCCAGCCATGCCATACAGCATTCATGTAAATCTGCAGATTAAGAAGAAAAAAGAAAAAAAAAAAAAGAAAAGAGAGAGATGTGGATTATAAACTGGAGTACAGTGAGTTGCATGAAGTATCGTTTCCCACTGTACTATTGGGTTCAGAATCATGCAATTCAGATCACAAAAATCAATAAATTTTAGCCATACCATGACTGACAACAGCACTGCATTCATGAATGTAAAGTCGAAACTAAGATTGAACCAAACGTCCAGAGATGACACTTAACCAGTTGTCAGCTGCTTCAGAAAGAGTATTTATTATTCCCAACACTGCAATTACATGACGGAGTAGGACAAAGAAAAAGTAAACCCTAAAGTCTGTGAATCTGCTGTGACTATGATATGGTCTAACCTCACCTAGGGCAGCTGAAGCAATGGCATAGTAGAAGAGTTACAACAATTAGCCCCATACAGGGCAACAGGATAAACTCTTGCTCTATTATTTCAGGTCAATTAAATCCCGTATTTTTACCAAGCTTAAAAAGATTGCAGGAAAACAGGTTTTATATTACCTAACAAGTACAAACACAAAGTGCTTCAAAAGGTATTCTGTCCCTTTCCTAGCTTCTGAAAATATAGAGACTACAGCATCCCTGCCGAGAGATGTTAGGCTTTTCACTGATAACCCCAAATGAAGCATTGCTCCAGCTCCGAGGTCCCAGAGCTTTCTGAACAACAGCTGAAGTTCCTTCTTTCAGCTTTTATCTGGAGAATGGGTTTGTCAGGAGAGGCGAGAGAAAAATCAGTAGATTAGGAGAAGGGACAGACACAGGGCACTGGGAGGGGAAAGTCTCCTCCTCAATATTCCTTCAGCTGTGCTGTGCAAGGTAGCATTAAATAGGGCTCTATAACTTACAGGGAGGGATCATTTAATGAAAAGGTGTGTGAACTTTTCACCAAACAGGTTCATTCAGCTACAACTACCGGGAATAGTTTCCTTTGATATCAAAATATTTCATAGACACCGTGACCAAAACAATTTAGATCATTTAATTAACAATGAGAAGGAAAACAAATCAAAACTCCACTAAATAGTTATGTCACTTTGTGGCATGCAAACCTCCTTACATAGCACGGGAATGCTTGAATTTAGCTCACAGACCCGATGTTTGCACATTAAATGATACTCAAATCAAGGCATTTTGTCTCTCATCAGTAAGTATGATCCTAATGAATAGCAAAGAGCACGGATGGTGAACAATAGCTTCTTATCAAACATAGCCGCTATCAGCATTTCAGCCCTAGACAACAAGAGATTTTGCAGACGCTGAAGTAACTCCCAAATTACAGGACTGGGAGACAGAAAACAAGAAATGAGAGAACAATGCCCAGATTGTTGTAAGTTATTTTAGCAGTTACAAAACTATGCTACAGTAAACCCAGAATACACAATTTAAGTGGCTTTGAAGTATAATTGAAGTGACAACTACTGGTATTTTGTGTTAAATGAAATTCCATTATTTGATTTGACTTAAACTGTAGCACAACCCCTATTCAGATATGGCACTTTCAATGAATTTCAGTGAATAATACATTTTAAAAGTTCTTACTACTCCTGAAGGAATAGGATAACTTACAATAAAGGCAATAGCAGAAGTGTAGATAGAATACCAGTCTGATAAGGCAGAAAGATTCTTCACAAAATTAGTAACAGGTTTGGCACCTCTCTCTAAACAGAAGCAGAGAAAAAACACAACTGTTAGAATTAGCTGGCAGTGGTTAAATAACTTGTAAATGACAAACAACCAAATTAGAAAATGAATAGGAATATTCAAGATGTGTAATGATAAAAAGGCTTACCCAAATTAAGAAAAATGAAACCCATCACTGTAACTGAACAATTAGTTAAGGAATGCATTTTCAAAAACTAGTGTTATTCAAGACAAAGATTATGTCTAAACTCTGAAGTATGGACAAAAAAAAAAAAAAAAAAAAAAATCAATATCCTTTACAAAGGGTACCCTGGATGCTGACAGCAGTCTGTTCTGAGCCCTGTTCATACTACCCCGAAGACCTCCACACAGGTCAGTTCATCCCACTGTAAAACAAGGTAAATCAGCCTGACTGGACTCCCAAGCCACCGAGGAACAACTTGCTGTTGCTTGACCAAGCTAGCTTAAAACCAGGTTAGATCTCTCTTGGCTATTTTTCTGCAGCAGTCTATCCATTGGTAACACTTTGCTGCTTACTCTTCCTAAGCTAAGAAACACAGGAACTTGCTGCCTGAAGACGTTTGTCTCCCACCTCTGCAGACCTTTGCTCTCATTGTCACTCCACAGGAGACAAACCTGTGCCGGGAGAGGCTTCACTCCCATGCGCAGATGCCCACAGCCAGCCAGAGACAGCAAGAGGAGTTCTTCCTCAGGTCCCTAAAAAACACTTGTCCTTTACCCTTCCTATTCCTCTAAGCTCTTTTACCACTTGGGCAAACTAGCTAGGGGACCCAAGAAAACAGGAGAGGGCTGCTGCAAGACCACCTTTGCTTTCTCTGCTGGAACACGTTGGTTTTGCCTTTCCTGCT
>NW_008824865.1:1400693-1405742 GCF_000699105.1 Pygoscelis adeliae | reverse complement strand
ACTCTGCTTGCACAGGGAGCCCCAGGAGTACCCACCCTCGTTTGCAGTACAGCTCACAACTTTGAAAGCTTTCCTCAAGACAGCCTGTGACTTGCTGTCCTAGTTTGTTTGGCTTGAAATTCAGCTATCCTTGATACATTCCCCATGGGAAGTAATTAAACAACTAGAACTAGATTTCCTTGAGCACCAGTGGCACAACCAAAGCAGCAGATGAAGTAAGTGGAAGGGCACGCTCAAGGCAGTGGAGGAGGTCACGGACTCAAGTGCTGCTCGACCATCCTACACCGAACCTGCAGGGAAGGTCAACATCTGGAAACTGCTGGCAAAAACAGGGGTCTTGAGAGCAACCAAAGGTCTCAGGAGCTCCAGGCAGTCGTCAGGCATCCCTGGACAACAGGGACCTAGATTTTGTGGCTTACCTAGTGGAAGTTAAGAACCACTCAAAGCTTAAGCTTAATACTGCTTTTTTTAAAGCTATTCTGAAGGCAATGCACGTCCACCATGGAGAACAGGTCACAACTATTCTCCCAAATGAAACTAGAATAAATACCAGTATTAGAATAAGGAGAACAAAACTGACCTTACATGGAGATTACAGACCCTTCTTTCAACTTCACCTTCCCCCCTACAATAATTTAACAATTTGAAGCACTAATCAGCCATTTTTTTTTCAGGCTAGCAATTCAGGCTGCACAGAACTTTTGGAGGGCTTAACTACTTTGTTTAACCTGCCATCTTGCATCCTCCACCTTCCAAAATAATTTATCAGCTATCCAAGAGAAAGAAATACAAGACACACTTAGGGCATGCACCGTCCAACCCCTCCTTCTTTGAAAGCATAAGCTAATAGACTAGCAAGCGAACTACAAGCAGCTCAGGCATAAGTGTATGAAGCTATTACTTTTGCCATTGGACAAATACTCTGTTCTCATTCATTACATGTTTACACATTTTAATTAACATTACATTTTTAGTTCAGCGATACCCTATGTAATTCAAGATTAAAGGCAAGCTTCTACCACTGCTCCTCTAAGTTACTTTGCACTCCAAACACCAATTCAGGATTTCAGAATCATTTCTGCTTATAGACTGGCAGAAGTATTTCAAAACACTGTATTTTAAAATGCAGCAGTCCTCCCAATAGGGTTACTAAGAACTATTTTTACTTCCAGAAAATGGAATGCTGCTAAGTACTTACTTAATCTTCTCATATTTTCAGTCAACCTGAAAAATAATGGATAAAAGCAATTTGTTAAATAGGCAAGTAGTGCACAGTCATGTGTATTTGGTCCCTGAAATACTGCTCACAGTCATAAATTAGATGTTTGTGCATAAAGCTTCATTCTTGCCTGTTATGAAATATGTTTCTAGTAACTAATACAGCCCACCTTGCATCAGACCGAAAATTGAAATGTAAAAGCTCTCCAGCCTAGCTAAGGCTTTGTCCACAGTTTTTCAAGCGGCATATGACGGAACCTGGTAAATAATATAACTCTTATTCTACCTCAGACAGCAGATAAACTTCAAATTTCATGTTTTGGCCAAAGCATTCACAAACCTTTTGAGATGGTTCTATACTTTCAGTTTTATTACTTGTTATGCAAACACTTGCTCAAACCATGTAAAAAGTTGAAAGGTTGTAAAAAAAAGAAAAAAAAAGCAACTTGTAAAGAAGCCAACAATTTCTCACAATCACATTAGAGATTTACCTTCTAGCACTAAGTGGCTCTTCTGTTTCCACTGTATTCTCTTCTGGCTGAAATCTGAAGTCCTCAACATACTCCCCAAATTTGTCACAAAACCACTTCTGGATTTTCGAACAGACTGTGTGACTACGCTTATCTATAAAAAAGAAGCACTAAGTATAAGGATAATACTAGAAGACATCTTCATACAAAGCCTGCCACTCTTCCTGCACGCCATCCTTCGTTGGGAAGCAGACTTTGCACAGCTTTCCTGTCCTTCACCAACATTCTTCAGGGTAACTCACTATGCAATTTACTCCTGCCATTGCACAGAAACCCTGACTGCACTAAGCTGGTAAAATAAGACTAAAGGTGACTCCTGCTTTGCTCTAAGTACGGCACATGAAAGCATCTTATTACCAGAAGTACAGACATTACTTAAACATCCTAACAAACTAGAATTTTTAGCAAACACTGTAAAAACATTTTCTGGTTAAGAGCTTCCTGTAAACAAAAGCTCCTATTGTGCTGAAGGGTCACCTCGAGAAAAGCAAGTGTAAAGGAAAAACACTCCTGAACAGAGAGCAGGACAACCACCTTGCAGCCACATGAATTTGACAGGAAAGGAAGGTGGAAACTTAAGCAAGATTCTGCAAGAGGCATTTTTACTACCACTTCCCAACCATTTACAGGCTGTAAAGAGTGTGTGTGTGTATATATATATAAAAAAAACCATGCACTTTCTTTTTTCTAAAGCCAGGCTACAGAAATTATGCTGTATATGCCACCTTCTGTGTATGGAATATATAGTCATAATGCTGCCTGGAAAGTCTTATATGGCAAAGTAGTGAAGCGACACACACCTTCTGTATGTCAGTTTCAGTGGAAAAAAATAACACAAATATATGGGTGTATGGAAATAATATAATGGTAAAAGCCTTAAGGCGGCATAGGTGAGAACAAAACAATCACCTTTTACTTTACCTGTAACTCAAAGTCACTGTCTAGAAGGAATAGACTAACTATTCTTTGGGAAGGTAGGACAATACAGCAATGTCACAAAGAGGACACTGGTCACAACTATTCCAGGACCAAACTTAGTACAGAACTCCATAAAATTAAGATATGATTAAACAGAGGCATGAAAAATTAATCAGCCAACTAAACCAGCCAAAATGGTGCTTTTAAGCATGTGAGAAAAAGCAACCAATGCTCAGAAAATAGAATAAAACTATTTATTAATGAATGGCAGTGACACCTAGAAGAACAAGGAATTTAGTGGCAGTTTACAGCTGAGACAACACTTACATTTGAAAATTAAAAAAAAAAAAGTAGCTTCCCACACACTAATATGTCAGATAGTACTGAGAAAGAAACTTTGAGCGTACAAGACAGAAAAAAATGGCAGGTTGTAGTTCACATAACAGAAAGTATTGACATTATGGGAGTACAGGAGGAGAAACTTCAAATTTAATCCGCAGATTTAAAAGCCTAAGTGGTTGTCTCAATCAAGAGGCGTGGGGAGGAAAGCTTAAGTGTACTGAAAGATTGAGAATCTGCCTGTTGCCTTAGTTCTTTCAGAAATCACTGTATTATTGAATTCATAATAAGCAGCAGCTTGAGAAAGGTAGACAACAGTGGAGGTGTCCAAAAAAATGAGTAACTCTTAAGCTTACTCCTTCTCCAGAATGTCTTTTCTTTTAAAACACAGGAAGAAGTAATACGGTTAATGGCATAAAAGTTTTTGCAGTTGAGAACAAAACAGAACATCTTTTCTATGTATTACACCTGTTTTCTGGTAAGTCAAGGATCAGCAAGGCATGCAAGAATGACAAAGTCAGGCAACAGGTTTCATTACGTTCCTAAAGGCTTTACAATACAAAATAAATTCCTTGCTTAGGTGTGTAAAGTCAACTACAAAAAGTAAATGCAGAATCATGTGCAGAGAGCTAAGAAGCTGCTCGAATGGTCTTTCATACTCAGCTTTTTCAGAAGTCTGCTTAAGGACCAAGCAAGTTTTTCAGCAAGGTTTGATCTTCTAAAGTTCAAACGAAAGAAAAATCTGACTGAATCAAACTGCTAGTAAAGATCTGACCGAGATTACCTGTTCCGTTGGCTTGCGTCTGTTGCTTTGCAGGTTGCTGAGCTGCAGGCACTTCTTCTGCCCTACAAAGAAAACGGAAACAATGTGAAATGCTACAGATGAAGAATTTTTTCCCTTTTAGGTAAAGGGAGCACCGGAACCTCCATGGTTTCCACAGCTGAGATAATACAACCACAGCCAGAGAAAACCAAACTTATGCCCTTTTGCAAGATTCAAAATATTCATTGCACATTGCACTTAGGATCCGGGGAAATACCGTGCACTGGAAGGAGAAGTGTGGTTTAGGCATTTCCTGTCACCGACAGCTCAATTTCATCTTAGAACTACTAAATAATTTAGTATCAAAATTTGTTGCATTACTTATGCCTTTGTGTTGTATATTCATTGCAATGCCTGCCAGGAAAACTCTTCAGAGCCCCGACTTTCCCCACAGTAATAAATGAAAAGGGATTCCGTATTGCAAGTGGATAACCACAGTATTAGAACAAAACCACAGTTCAATGCATGAATGTTGAATTCTGCCATTGTTACTGGCGTCAAGCACCACTCATCTTCACAGTGAGAGGAACAGGTGTTCAACAGGTGCCCTTGAAATGCACAGATACCAACCAATTTTAAAAATACCTTTTTAAAAACTTGCAAAATTTAAATAATGGTCTGAAAAACTGAGACAAAAACATTCTAAAAATATATGGCAAGTAGCAGGCATCATTAGTCTCATCTTACAAAACAAGTCAAGAATAATATTCTCATCCATTAGAAGTGAACAGATTCTGGAAAACACAAATGTTTTTGCCATTCTGCACACGTGCAAGGCTTCAAATTACATCTGCGCTATCCACAGCCTCCAACTGCCAACCTGTCTTGAGAACACTTCAGGCTTCAGTCCAAAAGTCTTCAGCCATCCATGCAGACATCCTACAGAAAGGTTTCTCTAATGAAGCAGCAGCTTTGACTGGTGCCGCAGTCAAGCCGTAACACCAGCCGCAGCAAGCTTTACTTGACAGGGAGTTGTATGATTGAAAAGATTACTGCTTGAAACAAAAATGCGTCAGTTGTGCGATTTCATTATCACTCATTTATCAGACAATATAGGTGCTTTCAAATGTTCCCTTCACCTTTCACTCCTCAGGAAGGGAACCAAGTGGGATGCTGGTCAGCAAATGGAGAGCAGGAAGAGGGATCCCACCGTACTGGGCAGATTGCAGCAATATAGATGGATATATAGTTCTCTCTTGCTGTTTCTCTAGAAAGTACATT
>NW_008824865.1:1391572-1400679 GCF_000699105.1 Pygoscelis adeliae | reverse complement strand
TCGCTGTACTGTCTGCACACGGAAAAGGCCATTACGAGTTTGTGCAGTCTGAACAAGTATGACAGAGAAACTGCAGAACTAATTTCCTCCCTTCCTTCCTAAGCACTCCCCATAGTTAATGAGCTTTCCACATCCTTGTTCATTTCTGAAAGGAACATTTAGAAATAATCTACTGATTTAAAATTATAACTGGACATCTATCAGTGTGCAGTAGCTGAATTCAATGGTTTCTGCTTTCAAAGCCACTTGTTTTCACACCTCTTCAGGACTTCTCCTCATGGCTTCTGTATTTGCAGAAACTCTTCATTTCAAAAGCCACCTGAAATTCCACCAGTTTATTTTTTCTAGCTGAACTTCAACTTTGGTTTCTGTGCTATTTTTCCTCAGTTTCAGAACCCCAAACCACAGGTTCCCCACCTAAAATCTCCTCTTCTCCTTACTCTTTACCCCACACCCTTCCTCTATTTCCAGATCTATCTCTCTAAAGACAGACAGCAATTAACGTGATCAAATTTGCACAAACTATTATATAGCAGTGTCTTGTTTTCCTCTATCAGCACATCAGACAGTTACACCATATAGGTGGGCATTTTCATCCTCAATCTGTCACTGCCACTGTGTTTCATTGAAGCCGAAGACATATTTTGGAAGAAAGGAGTTAGTCATTCACAAGCAGGTTCATGCAGGCAGGAGCCAGTTACTCAACCCGCTCCAGTCGTGTGAAGGCACTGGGGGGGTGTCACACCTGAACGGCTCTAGTGACAGAGCCGAGATGGGATCCCACCTCCGCCAGCTGTCAGAACCTTCAGGCTGGGTCTTCCTTTGACATGCTGGGATATATTTTCAGAAGCAGCACAGCATCATTACTCCCCATGTTTCTTGGGGGTGGTGGGGGGGTGGAATCAAAAAACCTCTTCAAGAAGCAGTTCTGGATAGCAGCCTCACTGGGCTCCATCAGGAGCACATGATGGTTTGGCTTTGGCGCTTGGTGCTTTTTTGTTTCATTTTTTTGGCAATGTTGTACTTGCCATCTGCCTGTTACTCCTTCCCCATGAAGAACCTGACCTTTACGAATCATCAGGTTAATGACAGCTCATTACTGCACCTGTGAATCAGGTTATAATTAGTCACTTCAGACAGATTTGGGCCAGGAAGCTCAGAATTCATTGTTTAGGCTTGCACACCCGCTGGGAAGCTCAATCCCAAAACCAGGTCATGTTGAACCAGCCAGTACATCAAGACCACTGACAGAGGGGAGGAATTGTCTTTCCTACAGCTTCTGAACCATTCTTCATGCCAGAGATCAGTTAAAAGGCTGGAAAACATAAATGGTTCCCAGAACAATACAAAAGGCCGTGTTTCTATGCCGGCTTCCTAACTGCAGCCTGCACCAAAGAAAAGCTGTATGAATTCCTTTGGGACCATGCTTTCCACCCAGAAAAAATGGTGTGATTGGTAATGCCAACAGATCCCCAACCTGAGGCTAGGTCGTGTTTATGCAACTAGAGATTGCACCCATTTAAAAGCACAGGCTGATTAAAACAGATAAGAGAAACTACAGCCAATGGAGAAGACAAACACCAATGTGCCAATTTTTATTTTTTTAATATATACTGAAGTCAGGGAAGCATGACTGTTAGAGCTGTTCATGACTAGCAAAAGTGTAGCATTCAAAAATGACCAGCACACACTGATGCAGCGTCCACTCGATGCTGCCCCACAGAGAAGCACCAAAGGATTATTTTTGTAGCGGCAGGTATGACACAGAAGTTAAGGGAGCCTGACACTGAAGGCCATATACCTTAACTAAACATTTTGGTTTTGTGCATCTTTGGCCTCAAACACAGCTGCAAGTTGAGGCACGTGTGAATCAACAGACTCTCCCCAACAACTGTGTGAACACCGGACTCGCTGCACACAACAGGTCCAGTCGCTACCAGGATGTTCTCAGACATATTAAAAGCAGTTTTCCTACAGGCTGACTCTTGAGTACTGAGTTCACAAGCAACCCATCATCATTCTTTTGACAGCTGTTGTGGAAGCCAGTCAAGGCTGTTATATCTTTCTTACTGCTCAAAGCAACATGAATGTGTATGCACTTTCATCAAAAGCACCTTACAACGTAAGAAATGCAAAAATAAGCATAAAGGAGGTATTTTCACAGCCTAGTTTAAAGACTAATCATCTGAGTATACATGGCTTCTTAGCCTGAGGAGCTGTCACAAAACTAAGTTAAAACAATTTCACGTTTTGCATCTCCTTCCCATTAAAATACACCAAATATTTCAGAAGCCTTTGTCCTCCTCACCAGATACTCCCACATTTTACGTGGCTAGTGTCCTAAACTGATAGTTTCAGAAACAAAAGAAAAGGTTTCAGAAGAAATATTATCAACCCCAATTTGTAGAAGATCTAAGTGTTCATGGGCAGGAAAAAAAAAAAAAAGATTACAAATAAACTCTTGACAGGAATTACTTTACAAGCAGCAGCCTGTCACCAAATCTACTAAGTTAAAAATAAAGGCATGCATGAAGTTCAGCCAACTGGGTACGCCAGCAATCACGTATGTATGTCAGCAATCCCAGCACGGCACAGCAGCCGGACGAGAAACTTTTGACCCAGGTCTCAGGTTCTTGCTACCTGTGTGGAGTCCCGGCCTGACAGGGATCCTTCCACGAGGGAATGCTTCCAGCCTCCACAGCAATCTCAAGCTGAGGCATCTTCCAACGGACAAATTCAGCCACGCTCAAAACATTGCATGTGTGGAAGATTACATCATTTAATAAGAGGCCAGGAAGAGTTAACCAAGATGAGTGGTGTGGTACAGAAGGAATAGTGGCTTATGCAGAAGCACTGCCTATTTTCTGCTCTTAAAAATAGCTCACAACAATACTAATAAAAAGGTTTGCATAAGTCACAGCTTGTTGGTAGGTGTTGTTGCAAAACTTTTTTTTTTGTTAATTTTTTTTCTTTTCTGTGTGATGGAGCTAGCTCACAACTTGTAAAATAAGGCAACAACAACCCACAATTTACACTAAACAAGCATTGCTCACACAGACTATTCCAAATTATTTATGCATTGTTCCGCTAGCAAAATGTCATAAGCTTCAGCTGTTGTACCGAATGCTGGGTTGTCCCAAAGTGCGTCTATGGAAAACTTCAGCTGAGGCCACCACATTTCTGAATTCTCAGACATAGTGAACACAATGACAAACAAAACCACTAAATATCCTCTTCTTCCACTCCTCCCCTCCTCCTTGTGAACCATTCAATGAAAGAAGCTCATTGAATGGTTCTTCACTAAAAAAAAAAAATAAATCTAGATTGTTAGCTCATTGTTTTCTCCTTGCTGAAGACTTTGCAGCATGTATTTATATAGCTACATATATTGATCTACTTCACAAATACTTTTGAATGCTGCAACTATTAAAATAATTTCTTCTTACATCACAGCATGATTTATTTTCATTAGTAGTTCACTTCTGTAAGAAAAAAGGAGAGTACATGCAAACATGTTTATGTGCATATCTATTTAAAGATCATATGACAAATTAGCTAACTGAGAAGGAGGGCAAATTTAGCTTTGTTGACATAAGCAGAGATCACTTTCTGCAGTAGCTTTGCTTAATAAAATTAAGTTTCCATCAGGCGTAAATTTGGCCTGTTATGTATTTGATTGTGTCAGCCAACACTTTGCCTGCAGTCCTAATAAAAGTATTTTAAAACATCTACAGCGAAGTGCAAAAAGTTAAAAACCGGTGAAAAAGAATTTCACACAATGGAGCACAAATTAAGGAAAAAACATAGGCAACCTGATTTTTCTTCTTCTGGGTAAAAGTGGGAAAGTCTTCAAAGTCTTTTTTTGTTGTCATCTTACATATACCTGACTGCCCCCAAAAGGTTGGAATATTAGCAAGGCTAGTTAGAAAAAGACTCAGAGAAAGGGGATAATTGGCTGAATGTAATTCCCAAGTGCAATACCCAAGCTAAAAGGGCTAGTGTAATCCCTAGGCTATCTAAATGGGAATACAGCGTTGAGGCAGACAGGTCACGCTACCTTAATTTAGCAATGGCACACCTGCTAGAGATTTGCTGTTGTCCACAATCCAATCAGACACAGATGTTGACACTAATATTGATAAACAAAGACCTTCAAACTCTTTTTTCTGTAAAACACATGTGCTCATAAGTTGCAGTGGGCCATATCAGACCCTGGACCATCCTTATTACTCTGAAATAGGGCAGGATGATGGGTACCTTCCTGCAGAGGAAGGCAGCTCCTCATTCTTCACCCAGAAGGATGGGATCACTCCCCCCCTTCTCTGGCACGTGACCTAGAGCCCAGGCAGGGGCAGAAAGCCTAAGGCCTATGCCAGCGTTAATAGTATAACCTGTACCGTGCTCAAAGACAAGCATGTGGAATTTGCCTCTCAAATGACTCCTTCGAGGCAGCAAGTCAGAGACAAAAGGTATCCTGATGCATCAGCTTTATCTACCAATAGCAGACAATAATACTCATTGCTTTGTACTGCTGTTAAAGAGCTAACATACTCTCAGCATGGGGACAGGTCCAAGTCTGTCCTCTTCCACTGTCCCAGTAGCCCACTCAAGCAGGTAACACCAGTCTACACAAAATGGAAGTTACATGTGCACACAGCCAGGCCAACCAGCATAGGCGATAAAAACGCACTGCCACTTCCCAGCTGTAAGGGCAACTGTAAAACATCACCAAAAAACCCCCAGATCAGAGCCGTCCAGATCACCTTCCCAGTGCATGGTCATGGGGCTGGCTTGGGAGCAAGACTCCTCCACAAGACCTCACAGAGCCCCTTCCAAGCATGCAACTTGGCAGCTCAGGTCAAGACTGCACATGGACTGACCCTGCACAGAACCAGTGATTTTGGAAAACCATCAATGCAAAACATCAGCCAAAAAACCCCCACTGTACTGAGGATAAGAGGGAAGGCCTAATTCATCTTCTATATAACGTCTTGGCGAACCCACCATTTGAATACTGCATGAACTCAGCCTCTTCATCTTAAGACAGTTAAAGAATGGCAACTGAAGTGATGAAAGGGATGGAGTATTTGTAAGGAGGCACTGAAAAGCTGGAACTCTTCAGTCTGGAGAGGAGAAGAGTAAGAGAGGAAAGGACCGATCAAGTGTGGTAAATAAGTTGAATGCTGAAAGTATTCACCAAATATCACAATTCTGTAACTATTGGGCACTTCTTGAAACGACTAAGAAATCTGTTAAAAAGGAAAGAAAATAAATTGCTTCTTTAGAGTCAAGAGTGGACTTCTGTAACTTATTACCTCCATAGCTTCCAGTGGTAGATAGCTCCAGCACTTTCAAAAAGGGGTTAAATAAATTAATGGATAACAAGTCTGCAAACAGATACTGAAGTGAAAAGGCAGCAATGTACCTTCTGATACCTCTAAATACAGTGTTTGTGGATGCTTATGAGGAGCGGCTGAGGGAACTGGGGTTGTTTAGCCTGGAGAAAAGGAGGCTGAGGGGAGACCTCATCGCTCTCCACAACTACCTGAAAGGAGGTTGTAGCAAGGTGGGTGTCGGTCTCTTCTCCCAAGTAACAAGCGATAGGATGAGAGGAAATGGCCTCAAGTTGTGCCAGGGGAGGTTTAGATTGGACACGAGGAAAAATTTCTTCACCAAAAGGGTTGTCAAGCACTGGAACAGGCTGCCCAGAGAACTGGTTGAGTCCCCATCCCTGGAGGTATTTAAAAGATCTGTAGACGTGGCACTTAGGGACATGGTTTAGTGGTGGACTTGGCAGTGTTAGGTTTACAGTTGGACTCGATGATCTTCAAGGTCTTTTCCAACATAAATGATTCTATGATTCTATAGGAGTAGGTGATAAACAGACCACAGAAAGTAACTAGGCTCTCATGTTTCCTATAAATGGCTCCTATTGCCATTGCTACAGAATACCAGTGGACACGGACTGCTGGCCTGACCAGAAAGGCATTTTTACACTCAGGATGAGTACAGAAGGAAGCAGCAGGCTGGGAAGAGTTTGTATGGCATTGGGAAACCTCATATCCAAACAAAAAGTTTTGCCTGTTTGTTCTTGCTTGTCACCTCTAACGAACTGGCAGTGTTTATTGCATGCGATTACTAACTCAGCCTGCACTATCTCCTGATGACAGTAGTTGATGGTGAATCACAGATCCTACTGCTCAGCCAAGTAATCTTAGCTACTGCTGAGGAAGATAACACAGGCAGCTACGTGGTCTAGACCAACAAGGCCACCAAGCAGCTGCTATGGTCTTAAGATCTAAAGTTCATGCAGCTAGGCAGACTAAGGAGCGACAACATCAAATGCGATGCTTTGCATCATCAAGGTGAGTGTCCTCAAGGCTGAAAGGACTTAGGGGTATAGGGAGGCATGTTTCCCTTTGTCACTGCAGTGGCAAGGAAGGCTCAAACTCCAGCCAATCCCACATATTTAGGGTTATGCTGTGGTACCGGAATGTCCTTGCTGCTGCTAGAACAGGAGTAACAAGGACTGGGCAGTCTGGAGATGACACAGGTTTTGAAGAGGCAAAGCATATGCAATGGCATGGCAAAGGCTCTGTCATTCAGTAGCACCCAGTGCATGCTAATAGCTCCAGGTAGGTGAGATCCCAGAGGAAGGGCACCAGAGAAAGTGAAATGAAGAATATCCCAACCAGACAAGTGTCAGGACACCTCTGTAGCTACGGCAGTATGTATGGTCAATTAATTCAGGTGTACGTGGGTGTACAAGATGTACTTTTACAGGAAAACAGAGAGCTGCTCTCTCTGTGAGCTACTCATTTATTTTAAGAGACCCTAGGCTGGAAATGGATGCTTTCACCAGAACTCCTCAGAGACAGTCAGAGATCTCAAGTGGCTTTCAGCTTTACAGCGAAGATATTTATCTTACCTTGCTTTAGGTATTTCTCTTACCTTGCTTTAAGTACTTCATTGACTTTTTGTTCTAGTTCTAATCTCCTCTGCCGTTCCTTTTCTAGCTCCTGCCTTAATGTTTCAGCATTTGTTTCTTCTCTCAGCTTCCTGAGCTCCTCCTCTGTTAATTAAAGGAGAAGAAAAAATTTAGTTACCCTGAAGTGTTTCTATAAGAAAATTACAACCTAATTATGACAGATTAGGTGGAGTTTTTTTTTAATCTGTGTTATACCAAATATATTCACCAGAAAAAAAAACACATAATCAAGGGCTAGAAAGACTTCATAAAAAGCATACAGCTGTATCATGCAGAAAATGTTTAGTTACAATTGTTAAAGCAAGGAGAAAAACAACTTTAAAGTTTTCTTTTCATGATGCAATGTATCAAAAATAAGCCCTTGGTACAAGCTACCTTTATCGAAATACAACATGACACACACTTCATTCCCAAAGAAATAATTAGCAGGAAATGCTGCCTATTGCTAAATCCAGTGGTCATAACAAGAAAAAAAAAAAAAAAGTATCTGTTTTCTTCCCCCATGTCTATGGGTAGAAAAAACCCCAAACATATACTCACATAAAGTTATATGATGCCATATAATCCTCTATCCATCAATTTCTGGCACCCCTGTATTTTTATATAAGTGAGATGGCCCCATTATGGACCTGAGTATCTTACAGTTTTAAGAAGGGGTTATGAGACGATGAACTAAGTTCAGATTTTTACCCTTTTCCAAGGTTACAGCGTGCCCTACTAACTTCCATGTAATAATTTATATATAAATATATACATACACACACACATATTTACTTATACAAACACACATACACACTCTCAAAACTTTTTTCATGAGAACTTAGTATCAACTATGCATAAGGCTTTTTTGTGGCTAATTAGCCTTGCTTTTTTGTCAGTCAGTATCCTTATTCATGACCTTATTTCACTCTAGAGCTACAATGGGGTCACTATCATTGATCACATTTCCCAGATAGGTATACAAGAGACATGACAAAAAGAAGATTGGGAATCTCTTTTTTTTTTTCTTTTTAAACAAAAAAATTACTCTACATTTTGGTCCCTGGGCTGGTTTTTAAGTTCAAGCTCAACAATAAATAGTAGAACAGCAGGTGTATTTCAAGCTTAAAGCAAACCAGAACAGAAAATACTTGCTAATTCCACTATCAACACAGACACAGGGGTTCAGACTTTACATCATTTTACAAGATTCATGTATTATGTTCTACTCTCCAGCAACCTCTTCTGTTTCTTTTCACATATCGCCTTGTAAATCTTTGATAATCAGATAATTTTGATCTGAGCCTCTCTGATTCCAGTCATTATATGTTTTGAGAAGGTCTGAAGCCCTAGTGCAAATATTCAGAAGAACTGACAAACTCTCCCCCCTCTGCAGGAGGCCCTTGTGCAGTACCTCCAATCATTTTATCCGCTGTGCAAGTTAGGTGGTGATAGATTATCTGTATTCCTGCAGCACTAAGAGGTTTAGAGCACAGAATTAGGAGAGACAGGAAAAAGATACACGAATTGAGAGGACAGTACAACACGATGGCTTCCACCGTGAGGCTACAGGTTGAACTCCACCAAACGGAAAGGAGTGCTGTCATCTCGCCACTGATGCTTTGTTAGTGACCCCAGAAAGAAGAGCTGGAGCACAAAACCAAGTTATCCTCCAGCAACTAAAACTAAAATTTATTCATAGAATCACAGAATAGTTTGGGTTGGAAGGGACCTCTAAAGGTCATCTAGTCCAACACCCCTGCCGTGGGCAGGGACATCTTCAACTAGATCAGGTTGCTCAGAGCCCCCTCCAACCTGACCTGGAACGTTTCCAGGGATGGGGCATCCACCACCTCTCTGGGAAACCTGTTCCAGTGTTTCACCACCCTCAGCCTAAAAAATTTCTTCCTTAGATCTAGTCTAAATCTACTCTCTTTTAGTTTAAAGCCATTCCCCCTTGTCCTGTTGTAACAGGCCCTGCTAAAAAGTTTGATGCCATCTTTTTTATAAGCCCCCTTTAAGTACTGATAGGCTGCAATAAGGTCTCCCCAAAGCCTTCTCTTCTCCAGGCTGAACAACCCCAACTCTCTCAGCCTTTCTTCACAGGAGAGGTGTTCCATCCCCCTGATCATTTTTGTGG
>NW_008824865.1:1374782-1391493 GCF_000699105.1 Pygoscelis adeliae | reverse complement strand
GGCAGAATCCCCTCCCTCGGCCTGCTGGCCACGCTTCTTTTGATGCAGCCCAGGATACGATTGGCCTTCTGGGCTGTGCGTGCACATTGCTGGCTCATGTCCAGCTTTTCATCCACCAGTACCCCCCAAGTCCTTCTCGGCAGGGCTGCTCTCAATCCCTTCATCCCCCAGCCTGCATTGATACTGGGGGTTGCCCCGACCCAGGTGCAGGACCTTGCACTTGGCCTTGTTAAACCTCACGAGGTTCACACGGGCCTTCATTCCCAAGGGTAGGGTAGGGAACTTTCACTGTTGCAGCAGGTATTGTCTCTCCTGTAAATAAATGGAAAGATATGGACATAAGGGCATACCTATACATGGAGCTGTTCCTAATTATGTGTCCACAAGGAATTTTAAATCCAACAAGAAAACTACATTTATAATTAGCTTACCCTACTTTCAAGGGCTCGCCTTCACCCAGAACAAGAGCATGCACACTGCTGAGGGGAAACATCTGTTGCACTTCAAATGCACTGGAGCTTGTGCAATATCATGAAGATATCACAAAAAGTTCCAAAGCTTGATACAGATGTTATCTTCTCAAGGCCATGAAAGGGAAAAAGTTCTTCATTAAGCACTTTTTTTTTTAAAGAGGAAGTGACTATGCATTGTGTGTACATAAGAAAACCACAAGTAGTGTAAATTAACCTCAATGCCCTTGAAAGTCTACTCAGATCTTCCAGCTTCCTTAATTCCAGTTGTTCTGATGGCGCTACATCTTGTTCTATTAAAAACAAAACAAAACCCCCAGAAACTTGAGCACTAGAACGACAAGCAGTGCCAGAGATGCAGAATTTCTTTATGCAAACGGGCAGAGTTAAAGGGTACACAACAAACGAGGTAGAACTCCTATAAAACAAAAGAAAAAATATAGCATCTCATCATTAAGGATTTTCACAGCTTCACATTTCATGGCATTTCCTAACTTTCTAATGCATGACTTTGCGATTTAAATCCACCCCACTACAACTGCTCTGGCGCTTCCAACTCTTTAAAGCAGTGTTTGTTGCTACTTTGGCAGCAGTGTGGTCTGGCATTGTAAAACCTCTGTGTTTGGTTAAATACTTTACATTTGCTAAGCAACAGAAACCACAGAGGAATTAAAAAAAAAAAAAAAGAAAAGAAAGGAAGTGTTCTTCCTTGCTCTCTCCCCTGAAATAATCTACAATTTGGCCAAGCTGAACTGAACTTACAGAGGACATTTCTCTAGCCCTGAGGGGTCCTCCTGCAGAACGAGTGAACTTGGCTACAAAGAGCAGAGGTCACGGACCCTTGAGAAGAGCCTGTAAGAACATTTCACCATGGTATCTATCTACTGAGCTTTACAGATGAGTATCCTCCTTGACGATGAGAACAGAGTGCTCCTTGGATTTCATCTTCAGACAGTCAAAATTCAAACATCCTCCCCCCTCCACACCCACACAAAAGGGTAAAACATAAAAGGTCAAGCTTCAGGTCCACGATTAATCAGCTTCCATAATTTCCCTCCCAGGTATATCAATCTCAGCTCCCTATCTCCTGCTGGGCAAGAAACTTTAAAATATTACAAGAGGCTCAGTGCACGTCTTAACTGGACACGCAGGTGATGTGAGGAGCCGTAAAAGTGACCTGCTCAGAAGGGGAAAATTACTGAACAGAAGAACATGCCTGCTGAAATGTTGACAGAGAAAATGCCTGCCAGCCTGGGAACTGGGCCTGGGAACCAGAAGCATCCTTGAGAAGTGCAGCTGGCCTCTTAGAAGTACACAGTGAGGTACCTAGAAACCGGAGACATCCTGAGACACCATTGATAAGCACAAAAACAAGGAACTGTAACAGCAACTTATCATCTGAAAAGGTGAAAAACAGTCTGGAAAAAGGGGAAAACATCCTGTTAAAGTAAGAATTGGTAAATGCCATTGGCTGTTCTACCCGCAAGAACAGAAAAACAGTCTGGAAAAATAAAAATTGGCCTGACAGAACAGAAAACATCAACACCTATTGGCTATTCTGAGTGAAAAATACAAATTAACAGCATCTATTGGCTGCTGAAATGGTGGTGTCCTACACCTCCTTATTTCTCTATGATATAAAAATGACTTAATTTTTATCCAAAATGAAGCTTCTCTCTCTGAGAACTTCCCGTGCTGCACATACTTTTCCTTTCCTAAATAGGTTGAACTCTCCACACAAACTTTCTATGAGATCTTGGACCCTCACCGGGGAGGGTTTGGTTTGTCCTCCCACTTCTGGGATGGCTGGGTCCCCCTCTGGGATCAGTTTGTTCTCCCCTCTGGGATGATTTGGCATCTTCTGAGATCTGTCTAATAATTATGTATTATTGTGAACATACATATATATGCGCATGTAAGTAATCTATCATAAGTACTTTTGCTGCTGTATTACTGATAAGTTTGCTTCACTAGTGATAAGTTTGTAGTAACCTGTAATAATATACACCTACTTGGTTGCTGCCATACTATTCATTGCTGCCAATAATTTGTAACAGCTTTATATACATATATGCATATATATTTTTTCATTCATATATATATTCGCTTTATTAATCACAGATATAGTTGCTAGTAGTGATTTTTGTGGTATTTGTGGAAATCTGTAATAAAGTAGAGAAATTTAGAGTAAAACCCCTCCGTGTCCTTGTATGTTACAGAATCCTACCAACCCACAGTCACAATCCCTATATACTTGCAGGCCGGGTAACCCTTTAGGTCATGACGGCAGGTATGACCCTGAAAAAATGCTTTGAAATCTAACAAAGACAACTTTTGTAGAAAAGCAGGACAATATCTGGATAATATTACACTTTTAAAAATGAGAGAAAAATGTGAGAAAAGGCAACTATAGTGTTTCAACTACATTGACTTGCATATGATTGCACTGTAAACCCTAGGGGAGTTTGTCCTAGGGTCTGTCCCTGTAGGAAAGACCACCATCAGCGATGCATCTCACAAGTTACCAAAAAAAGGTATCCATTTCAGGTTTTCTACAGCATTTTATTCTCTATTAGGTGTAACACAACTGTCGCACCTGCACTCTAAGGATTTGATCATTTAAATTTAAAGACTTAACAATTCAGAAAGTTTAGTTGATACCATGTAATTGTTAAAAGACAAGCTATCCAGCATTTTGTTGCATCATTGTATGTCATCAGCCACTAGAGCAACTGAAAAATTTCAGTTTGCTGCCCAGAATACACAAGCTTGTAAGAAATGTTTTGATAAAAAGCTCTTAAATACTAAAGTATTTAATTCAGGTGAGACTGAACAGTATCTCAGTAGTATTTAGAAAAGAAGGATGATACATCAGGCTGGGAAGGCGTGGCTGCAGGTTGGATTTCTAATTCAATTCTGCATGTGCAGTAAAGCAGATGTCTCCCTCAATAGGGGGATTAGAGGTGGATTAGGGAGTCTCCTAGTAGCTGTTTTACGTAACAGCAGTCCTTCGTAGGCCTACAGGTACGCTGCAAAATCCCCCCCTGGGACAAAGTGACCAATAAAAAAAATAAATCTTTCAGAGCATAGCTAGAGACTGCAGACCACTGCTTCTAGCTACCAAATCAGATTAGTGCTAAATCTAAGGAGATAGAGTTAAAAACTAGAAATGCCAAAAAGCATACATGCACTCTGTCATATTTACATGGGGAAACACCAGTACTTAACAAGACAGAAATAAACCTTCTACGTCTATGTTAATTATGGCAAATCTCCCTACGACCCTTTGAACACTGCCAGAGTTCAAGTATGTTGTTTAATTGGTACTGAACACACTAAATCCCAATCACACACTGTCAAACTGGATCTCGCCAGCCGTGCTGACGGAGCCAGACATTGGGAGTTTTCTCCAGCACAGGCAGCTTCTACCCTTGCCAGACTCCCAACTCCTACAGAAAGCTAATATTTTAACTTTGTCCCAACTAAACCAACTATATGACATTACGAACAAGATGCTAGGAGTCTGAAAACATGTCTGTTTTCACCATCATAGACACTAAAGAGCTTTTAGTATTTATCTTAAAGAGCTTTTAGTCTTTTTCTTAAACACCAGCAGCAAATGACAGTGCTGTCAAAGACATGGAACAGCTCCACCACTTGTGATAAAGCAAAGACATACGAAGAACATTGTCTGACCAACAAGCAGTGATGGAGGAAGGACCCACAATAAAAATCCCTAACCTGTTTTTTTCCTGTTTACAGTTATTTCGTAATTCATATACTCCTCTGGATACAAGTTCACAATTCATAGCTATAACTGGATACAGCTTAATTGTGTACTATTTGTTACCTGTTCCTCTTCTAATCTCTGACTCTCCTTCCCCAGGGCTTAAGTCCTTTCCACCAGTGACTTGAGAACCACAGAGACTGCCAAAGACTTACCAGAAATCTATCCAAAAGACTTCAGGTAAAACATTAGCCTTTGATTCCAGACATTGCAAGACATTCTACTTCTTTCCATGCCAGATGCTTGCGAAGGAAAAGGGCATGTCTAAGCCATCGCTCTAGCAGCTCCACTTATTAGCTGTCCTTTCTTCTTTAAGTCACCTCTTAAGTTCATGTCCTCTTCCATGCTTGGACTTCTACACTTCACTTGGGAAGCAGGAAGCTCACCTGCTTAGGAGGACTACTGTTAGCATTTTAAGAAGGAAGAACCTAAAACCCTTCCTTCTCAAGCCCCAAACTCCAGCTTGACTCTCTAACCCTTCCTTTGTCTTGTGTGGTTAGGTGGTCGCTTCCGAAACGGATACCAGCCTTCTTGTTCTTCATAGCTCTTCCAGAGCTGGACAACGAGTGGTCTGGAAAGTCATCTCAGCAGACAGACAGCAGCAACAGTGGGAAGAGGGTGGGAGACGCAGCCCAACTGTGGCACTATCCGATCACAGTTTTAGAAATTCCTTCTTACTATAACAATACCAGATACTATTACCAAGGTGATTCAGTACAACGCTGTAAACTGACTGCATTTTAAGCAAGAGTTCTTCATGCTGGCTTTTTCCAGACACTGTCCTCGCATTCTTTGCTGGAAAAGTAAGAATCCACATTATTTTGACTTTAAGTCCAGCAACCCTTTTACAGCCACAGACTAAAGCCAACCTGTGTTCCTACTCTAGATTTTTATTTTTCTATTCCCAGAAAAAGCCACTCAGAAAAGCCACGAGTGAACTTGATGAGGCATATCGATGGGTTTCAGCATCACTGATCCCTCTTTTGCCAAGTGCTTCCTTAGAATTTGTTTTGGCAACTATATTATATGTGGACTCCATACTACACCATTTAGTTTTTAAAAAGAAGTAGATTAAGGGGAGGTCCTGTTAAATTGAAGGTAGAAGCTCTCAGACTTTTTCTAACTCAGAGGTGGTCCTTTATGACAACTCAGGCACAAAGACGAGAATATTTTTTTTCTCTCTATTTTGCCATAGGTATTTTGGGAAGCAACACTGAGGAGGCTAAGTGTCATACACAAACATTTAGCAGCTACATCAAGTGAAATGAAAGAGTTACTGAGCCCAGCGTCCTGTTTGGCGATGGTCAGGAAGAGGTACTCTTCCACCAGCACAAGAAGAGGGACTTATGGTGGTACCCTCTGAACCACCACCCACCTGCAGCGCAGGGCCTTCCTCTGCCAGGGATACTGCACAGCGCTAAGGAGCAGAACAGCAGCCAATGTTACAGCATCAGAGAGTACTACACAAAAACTACTGCCGGTACATTGCAATTACAGTTTCCTCTTTCTAAGAGCACAGTCTAAGGTGCCACTGAAAGCATTAGCTACTTAGAAGGAACAGAGGCATCTACAAGCCCTGATTCACCTCCATAGCCTTTAGCAGTTAGTGTCATAGTGAAAATTCCCCACAGCAAGAGTGAACTTCTGTCATATTTTTTGTATCATTCAACAACTTATTTATTCAGTGGTGAGCAGTCCTAGGTGAGCAAAGAAACCCCTGTATGGAAAAAGTAAAATCAAGAATAAGTGCAAAAAAAAAAAAAAAAAGACAACCCCAAACCACCCCAAATCCAACACCTCACATGATCTACTACTATATAGGGATCAAAATGCATTGTCCACACATTCAGCTACACAACTAATCCTCAGTGAACTCTCATTCCTCCTTCCTCAAAAAATTCTTTTTCTATTGTTCCAAAAGACTCATCCTGAACTCCTTTATCTTCAGCTGATCTTTGCTCAGCTACATTGTGTAGAAGAAAATAATGCTAAGATTTTTTTTTTTAACCCAACCCGCCTACGGATGGGGACAAAAAGGAAGACATCCAAATGCTAATCAGATAAGGGGAAAAAAACCCCAAACAAACAAAACAAAAACAAGTCAGCAAAGAAGGAAGACTGGAGGAAGAACTATTCGGGGTTTTTTTTGCATTTGAGAACACCTTGCTTTGACAATTTAATGGTTTTCCCTTGCGGTCAGGCCTCTTGCTTGTTTGCATGAGTTATTCATACAGAAAAAAAGGGGGAAAAAGATTTTCTAATGGGAATATTGGCGTCATAAAAAGCCAAAAAAACAGACAGAAACATTAAAGATGAACTACATTTATTAAGTGCATATCCTTTCCTCCTCTCTACCCTGTTTTATATAGGCATTTTGGTAGAGTGGAAAAATGAAACAGTTCAATATAAAAAACACATTTTCACTATAACCTTTCTCCAGCTCAGTCTGGTTTACCTGCACACATCAAAACGGGAGAAGTGACCTGTCACATTTGGAAACAGTCATGCCAATTTGCCTTAAAAAAAACCCTAACACAGGTTTGGCAGTTAAACAATCCCTGTTTGGCAGTTAAACAATCCCTCTTTTTACTTTTTGTTTCCATCATTCTGTTGTGTCTCTCTTTGCTCTTTCAAAGGCAGAGCTCCTGCTCCAGTACTTACAATACGCATAGCTTTTGAGGACCAATTTTTGAGTCTCTCTGCATACACCTACAGGGCAGGGAGCAGCATGGGCTCTCTCTACTCTGATAGGAAACAAGCCAACTCTGATCCAGAAGCAGCGGAGGGAAGGCTAAGTCTGAACCATCACTCTGCTTCTCAATGCAATTGCATTCCCCTGGTACTATTCTCCTCACCTCAGTAGTAGAGTTTCATGTGAAGTATTCTTCTATTTCATGTGATGAGGGAGACTGATTTACAAAGCACATCATATTTGACAAGATCATCTTCCTCTGTGCAAACTGGTCTAGTCTCCTCTCTCACCACTCCTGTTATGTCCCACTTCAAGTGGGTGAGGTTAGAAAGAATTAAGATGTCATTACTATGGTATGTAAAAAACAGTTACACTAAGAACAAATTAGTAACTTTACCTTTACATATAGTGTTTTCAGTGGAGCTTTATTGTGTTTTAACAGACACAGGACCATTTCCCCTTCATTATGGAAGGATTTTAAATTAAGCTTCCTGAAAATATCTGAACTATCTTAAAAATCAATAGCTTACTAAGACAGATCGCCTTCTCAAAACGTCAAGTGGGAAGTTTTCTATTGCTAGATACACTTTTGCCAGCTTAAAAGTCATGAAAAGTACTGCTGCTCTATGAATTTTCAGAAATTTCAGAGACTAAAAATGCCAGAAGAGTTGCAGAATCTATCTAAAATGAAGGGAACTGCAAAGATTTTGTCATTATTGCAGGAACTGTTTTCACTCCGTTTTTGGCAGAAGTGAAACAGGCTATAAACATTTCAACGCCTGGCTCGGCAATAGCAGCAGGCTCTTCCAAGGCTTTTATGTTACTAAGCCAGGAAGGTCAGGTTCCACATGGGGCTCCCGAAATCTCCAGCCCAGTTGTACGAAAAGGGACAGGCACAGCAGTGCTGACCGCTGCCCTGCCTGAGCTTTCACACTGACTCCACAATTCACGAAGCCAAGTTGGGCACCCAAAAAAAGGCAGAAGCAAGAGCACACCCCATCTACATAACGCTATGTGTAGGTGGCATCTGTTTGAGCTGGTGGAGGAGCTAAAACAATACGTGTCTGTCAGCGCACTGCCGCACTTTGGTTAATCAGCCCCATGAAAAGGTGGCGTGACAGCACGTGATCCTCCTGGGTTGGGCCCTCCAGCATTCTGGCATCTTCACGCCACCACCATTCACATGCTTTGTCAAATTATGAGGGCAGGACTGCACAAGCCAGACCCGGAGCAAGGACTAGCCCAGAACTCCAGCCTGCTGCCGCGCCGGGCTGAAGTCATACCCTTTCTCTCTCCCCTGGTCTTGGGAAGCTTGTGCTCTTGGAAGCCAAGTTAAGAGCAAGCAAGAGCATGACCCATGCTCCACCAGTCAGAGCAAAGTCCTTGCAGATGAGAAATGGAGGTCTGAATCTTCCTTCATCTGTACTGAGGCCTCCTAAACCCCAGACAAGTGCTCTAACCTGCTCATGACTGCATCTTCCAACGATGTTTCAAGGAAAACTGAGCTAGAGCTTTGGAGGGTTTTTTTGTCCAGGAAGGCTAGATACGAATTCAATATACGTGGTGCATCATGTAAGCATCTCTAGGTATAAGCAAAACCTTTCCTACACCTCTTAATAAACTTTCCCTAGTTTTATGAGAAGCCTGTCAGTCAGAAGTCAGACCTAGAAAAACTTCTGAACAAATCTGTTAGTACAAAGCAAGCGAGAGCGGCTCGGGTGAACAGACAGCTCTGCAGCAAAGCCTGGACTCACATCTTTTTCCTGCTGCTTCTCTGGGTGCCCAGGGAAAACATTCAAGAAGATTCCCCACCAGTTACCATATGTAAACCACAGTCCTCATCAGAGGAACTCCACAAGGGCAAGAGACACGTGCAGATCTCCCAGGAACACCCTGTTAGCGTCTGGGAGTCCAGGATTTTAAGCTGAAAGAAAGGAGGCTTGGAGGGAGGAGTAAAGGGTGGGAGAAGCCCAGGGTAGGCTCCACTGCCACAGCAGCCTCGGTGCTCACCAGCATCAGCACACTTTAGGAGCCCGTGCTGCAGCTTCAGGATCCCTTGGCCAGGGTTGATCATCTAGCAACAAATGGCTACTATGGCCCACAGCTGGTATTTAAGTGCCTCACATATACACAGCAGCTACTTACTCTCTTACCGGAGTCTTCACCTGCTACACAAATCAACTCTTCATTCTGCTTCAAGATTTCTGAACCAAAGGTGACTATAGGCTGCCAGGTCAGTAAGAAGACAGCAAAACCAATGCAGTGAAACTATTCCTCTGCTCTTCTCTAGCTCTGCTACCGCCGGTGTTTGACCCTCACATCAGGAGCAATTACACCAAGGGTGTTCTGACACAGTTGGTAATTGGACTCTGACTCAGCTTCATAGTCAATTTGTTGCATACAATTACTGGGGCTGTTCGAGGAGGTATTAGCATTTCTTTACAGAACAGGACTTTGTAGTACAGGTCTTTTGCTGGTCACAACCACCACCACACACTTCGCCTCTAAGGTTTACCACTTTCTAACACCTCAGTTCTGCCCAAGGACCACATAGGGTTTTTAGAGCTCGACTTTCATAAGGTCTGTATTCTGCTAGGTCGCTCTTCTTACAAAGAATCACCAGGTCATTTATACCAAAAAGCAGAAGCCAGAGAAAACACTGTGGAGTTATTCACATACATGGTTTAAAAAGGCACATGAGAATGAAGAGTGTGGGGAGCAGAAATTTCAATGGGAAAGAAGCATAAACCTGACTTCTTTTGTAATGCTGGTATAAAAATCACAACCAAAACCAGCAGTTTTTTAAGCCCCTAGAGAATCCTGCCACAGCCTGCTGTACAGCATGGAACGCAAAACCCTTGTGTGAGAGGACTTTATTTCCTCCTAAAGCTCTTCATCCTCATGCGGCGTTTCTTCAATTTACCAGTTCATGACTAACCCTCTTCTCTAACAGCCACGTGGTTTGTTTACTCTTAGCTGCTGCTACCACCAACTCCTCTTCCCTGAGCTGCTAAAATTAGCATTGCAAAAGGCTTGAACATCCTTGAATGAGAAGTAGCTAATACTTCATGTAAACCATAGGATGCATGCGTGCTTACAAAGCAGCTTGTAGCACCAGGACCAGAGTGCTGATATCTGCAAAAGTGCCCTCCATAAGCAGGCACAAACAGTAATGGGAATAAAAGCAGAACGTGTACCTCAGTGAGGTGCAAACCCAAAAAGATACTGCCTATCATTTTTCTCTTTCAAATGCAAGAACAGCAAGAAAGTTTTTACTCCTTGTTTAGATACAACTAGGTTTTAAAATGGAAGCACTAAAACCACTACTAGCCTTAGCACATTAAACTAGCTGCCCCAGTGCAGTAGTTGCCTTCCAAACCTGAACCTTCAGCTAGCACCAAGGCAGTGCTCACATGCATTAAAAACAAGGTTATAGTAATACACGAAGTCCTTTAGCAATAGATGATTCTGATGGCGACAGCTCCAAGACAAAGCTTTACCCATCCACGTGCATTTGGAGGTCCAGCAGACTGAGCTCTTCCCACTTTTCATTCAGCAGGCGTTCGAGCCTTGTTCTGCAGGAACCCACGCCGATACCGCAGTCTCGCCAGACCCAACATGCATTGAATGTTTTCAGCATTCCTGTATTATGGCTCAGAAGGAGCCGTTAGATCACAGAGATTAAGACCATTCCCACACAGACAAGAAAAGCAACTTTAGCCCTTTTGGCTGGAAGAGTCAGCTGATCCCTCCCTTGCTTAAGACGTCATTATCCAAGATCCCTTCCTCCTTGTGCCTCATCCTCCTGTCAGTCTGCAGCTTAAACCCCTCGCATTTCCAGTCACATTTTATTTGCATTTACAGCTATGCAACACGCTAAGCAATTCCTCTCCACCTTCACCCCTCCGGATGTTTAGATTCTCTCTTCGCTAGGGAGGAGATTCATCTGGCATCTTAGATGAAGATATTCTCCCTTTACTGACAATCGTTTGTCTCCAGTAACTACTTGCTCCAGATTTCCTCTGCAGCTTGTAGAGGCTACAGTTAGGTTTGGGATGTATTTCACTGAAAACACTACCGAGCCAAACTGCACCTTTTACTTGTGCCTACTAATGGCTGAATGGAGTTTAGAGAAGACTAACAGTTTGCTATTCCTTTAGCCAGGCACGTGCAACTACAAACCCACACTGACTTGCAGCTGTGTTGTGTATGTGTACATTATACACAACATATAGCTGGAAGGAAATCTCTCCTCTTTAAACCTCCTGGCTAATAACACACCCATACAAATAAGAGGTATTGTCCTGGTTTCGGCAGGGATAGAGTTAATTTTCTTCCTAGTAGCTGGTACAGTGCTGTGTTTTGGATTTAGCATGAGAACAATGTTGATAACACACCGATGTTTTAGTTGTTGCTGAGCAGTGCTTACACTAGTCAAGGACTTTTCAGCTTCCCATGCTCTACCGACTGAGAAGGCTGGAGGTGCACAAGAAGCTGGGAGGGGGCACAGCCAGGACAGCTGACCCAAACTGGCCAAAGAAACATTCCATACCATGTGACGTCATGCTCAGTACATAAACTGGGGGGAGTTGGCCAGGGGGCAGCGATCGCTGCTCAGGGACTGACTGGGCATCAGTCTGTGGGTCATGAGCAGTTGCTTTTTTTTTTTTTTCCCTGTTTTTTTTTTGTTTTTTCTTTCTCTCGTTTTTTTTACTTTCCGTTAGAATTTATTATTATTATTATTGTATTATTTCAAGTACTAAACTGTTCTTATCTCAACCCACGAGTTTTCTTACTTTATTTCTTCTGATTCTCTCCCCCATCCCACTGGGGGCAGGGGGGAGGGAGAGGGGGAGCAAGCGGCTGTGTGGTGCTTAGTTGCTGACTGGGGTTAAACCACGACAGGTATAGAAGAGGAAAAAAAAAAGTTACAGGATCAGGCTGACAGTGATTAGAAACCCAACACATTAAAAAACAAATCCATGGAACTTTAAATATTTCCCCCACATACTAGCAGATGCTTTGATTTTTGCACACCTACCTGGAGGAAATGGAGTAAGAGGAAGTGGCAAACGGTTTATGTAAAAATACAATTATAGCAAGGTGTTCTTAAGGAATACCATAATTAAAAATAGTATGCAAATACAGCTGAGTGACTAGCCTTCTTAAAAAACACCTATTGCAGCAACAGGATTTAAAAAAAAATAAAAATCAGGCTTTCTTCCAAGGGCAAATTAAGTAAACAAACTGCACATTTCAAGAATGTTTTTCTGCTCACCACTGGTTCACTTTTGGGAAGAAAAAAAAAAACTGAAGCATTTCTAGTATTTTAAAAAAAAAAAAAAAATCAGAGAAGGAAGAAGAAAATAGAATAATACAGGAACCATATCCAAAAAGTGAGCTCCTACTTCACTCCAACTGACAAACATAGTTACATATTTCAGCCCAGAATTTTGAATGGGGTGTAGGGGAATAAGGGATAAGCTTTACTGCGCTTATTTCTCTACCAGTTTATCATTCTTTCTCTTGTTTTTATGTACAGAGTTACAACCAACTTGCCAGGACAACACTATAACTGCAGCTACAGCAAACCTCAGGCTTTGGTGAAGAGCTCTTGACCTAGCGGTAAGGGCTGGAGACACCCAGGACTGACCCACGCCACTCAGCTAAACTGCCCTGTTGGCCTGAACCTCCAACCATCTGCTCAAAGTTTATGTGAAAGGGTGAGCTTCGTTACCCTTTACTTTGGAGTTTGCTACAAAGGTCTGTGCAAAGGAAAAAGGTGCAGCTAAAAGTGGTAACAGTTGATCAGAAGGTTTTCAAACTACAGCAAGAACCTGAAGAGTAAAAATATTCACAAATATTCACAAAAATGTGTGCCCCATGCAGTTACTGTCACCACATACTAAGGACTGAGCTATGGAAGTGTTTGGAAACCATACCATGTTTTTATAGCAAAAAGCATGTCCTAGTTCAAACCAGAAATTGGTCTGGGAAGTCCTACTGTTTCTGTTACACATCAGACTACATCAGGAAATCACAAACGTCCCATCTAGTTTAAAAAACAATTAGATAACAGGAGCTTAAGCAATATGTCTTTGGGGATGGAGGGAGTACATGGTAACTCTGTACTGCACAGCTAAATAAGAATTCAAATAAATCACTGAAACCAACAAAGCAAGTCAAACAGAGCTTTCAGCTTTTGCTTGATTATCCAATCATGATACCTCTTCCAGATACCACTGGAAGCTGATAGCAGCTCACTATAAATTCTTGCCCAGTCTCCTTTCTCATGCCTTCCTCTCATACACAAGGAAAAAAAACCCAAAGAAATCTTGCCAAATGATAAAAAAGTCACAGAAAATTAGCTCCAAATCCTTGAGAATACGCTGAATATAAAACACAAGTCTTCTTGTTAGATTATAATCTAGAAATCGAATAGAATCTATAGCCTTGTTGTTATTTCTACTCCTTAGAAAATACCCAACAAGCTTCGAACACACAAAAACAACCCTCATATTTTGAAGTTCAAAAATAATCCATTAAAATGACCATTTTGGGAAGAAACGGAGCAAGAATTCTCATTGATTTATTACAGAGATCTCTACTTCTACCAAGTTAAAGGAATGCTTGTCTCCCATTTTTTCGGTTTTAACTATCCTGTCTTACAAGTCAGCAGCTCAGATCTGCTGAGATAAAACCCCAAAAGTCTTAGGGGTGTCTCTAGCCATGAATGACAATTTTGTCTCATATATACATATACACACACACACAAAACCAAACAAGTAACACTTGAAATCTACAGATACTCTTATCTGTATTTCTTACATCACTTACCAGTAATTCACATACTGTTAAGAGACGTGTTTTAAGACGTGTTGAAACAGTTGCCAAGGAAATGCATTGGTCGCCCCTTCAGAAATCTCTTCCTTCTTACAATTATTACTAGACAAAAAACACCTATTGCAACCACGTTAAGGCTGAGTTAATTCTAAGATAACCTGAAGATGTCAACACCAAGACTTCAACTAAGCAGCTTTTGTCATATAGTGAGATATGTTTTGAGGAATGCAACGAGGAAAAAAATATCCAAGTGACCCAGAAAACTTGGGAATGCTTTTAAGTTCGTCCTAGAGAAGTGTCAGCCCACGTGCTATCCGCACATCAGCCCACCTCAAAATTCTGATGCCAACTTCTGCAGTTTAGAGAAGCCTTATTTCAGCAGGCTTAAGCCATTCCTTTCCACAGAGCATTAATTTTATACTTACGTAAAAAGTGTTTTTCCAGTAAGGCTATTTCCAGGTGACCTTTGATCTCATTCAGTCTGTCGGATTCCGTTCTGTTAAAATCCTGGACTCCTGAAGCCATGACGATGGTCCCTGGACCAGCCTATAAGAAAGCCAGAACACACTGACAGCTCAGAGGCACATTTTTTTTGTCATTTAAATACATCAACTTACTGCTGGGGCAGTAAAGAAACAGCCACGTGAGAAATGTCCAACTATCAACAACACTGCATACCTCTTATTCAGCATTAAACTACCAAAATGAGTGAAAGTTAATCAAATACACAGCATCTCTCCCATGTGAGTTTACAAAATGCACTTCTGCAGACCTGAGGGAGTTACAGAAAACACTTTTTTTTTTCTCCCCCTTACCAGTTCTGCTGCATCATCATTTAGCCTTTCTTCTGCTGATTTAAAAGGCATATTTATACCATCCCTCTCCTCTTCCCATTCAATGAACGGTCAATGCAACATACTTTACATATAAAATTGTGAAGCTAGCAAAAGTGATACTTTTCCAGATACTCACCAAGTTATTAGAAAACACGTATTGTATATTTTAATATCCATTTATGGATGTGTAATTCTGAAGAGCGTGGTCTCTCTGCAAGGAAGATCAGTGCAGGGGACCGCTGCTCTCCCACCTCCAGTACTGCCCAGTTACTGCTGAAGGATGTGGTTGGGGCCCAGAAGCTCATCCTGGCAGGCCAGGAGAGGGGGGAGTCAGGAGATTATGTGTCTCGACTGATTTACCAGCACCCCTCAAATGAACTCGGCACTAGAAATACTGCAGAACACAAGAATTAAAGAGCGACTTGATTAGTTAAGAAGAGCAGTGACAACTGCCACCTCCATGAAGGGAGCACAGAAAAACCCCAAGCCCACACAGCAGAAGCCAGGTAATACTGTCCTTCTCCCATAAAGTGGACATTTTCAGACAGCAAGAGAAAGGCTGCGTGAGGGCATTGCCCAGGTAATGGTTGTTCAGGCACTGTGTGCAGGCCTCACCACGTACAAAAAGTCTGTCAATGAAAATTATAGGAGCTTCTCCAACAACTTATACTCAAAACAGGTGCTAGATTACAGAAGCCTACACCTAAGACATGATCTCAAGACAAAAAGGGATTTATTTACCTATCCTAACCATTCCCCTACCCCTTGTTTGAGCTCTGAAAATATACAGGAGCTGTATTGCTTTCAAAAGTCAGCTTGCATACATTTAACCATGACAGCTTGAATTACATATATATATAAATTCAACTAATTTACAAGAGAGTTAATTAAAAGACATTTTCTGTGGTTTAGGAAAGATGTACCAACAGCTCACAGACAGCAAAGTACTTTCCCTGTTGGGAATGATTTGCACTTTTAAAATAAAACAGTGTGGAGATACCTATTAAACATCTGCTTTCTTGCTTGAGCTGAACAGATGCTGAGTTTAAGCCTCAGAATTTGTCTATACAGGCAAATAAGCACTCTGTAGGCATTTACTGCATGGCGTTTACCTGGTACCAACTCCCCACCTGGGCTTGCTCAATACAGTGCCAGGCAGAGATGCTATTTCCAGTCCTGCAAGCAGCACAGTTACACCCACACAGCACTCTGCCAATGCTGCCGGCCCCGATGAGGATCAGAAGCTGTTAGCTCAGCAGCAGCCCTGTGCTGCTTCCCGTTTTGGAGCCAGCATGAACCATGCCATAGCAGAGACAGATCCCAGGGCAGTCCTCACACAGGGAGCTGCACCACAGCATCCTCCTGCCCATGCTCCAGATTTCCCGTTCACAGCTGCCTTTAGCCAGAAAGGTGCAGTAAGACATGCCATTTGTAACCACTCCAGCCACTGCTGAAGAGTAACAGCTGTCTGTTTTCAGAGGACTATGGGATGGCAATTAACCTCTCTGCTGATTTCTTATCTATAGAGCTAGGTCGTATTTATTTAGGCCAGAAGATTTAGTGTTATCACTTCCCAGACACTTGGAGAGCCCCAAGGAAGGAGGTGTGGCTGAAGTCAAACAACAGCACCCTTACAACACGCTCTACAGACAGGCAAAAGGAAAGCGTTACTAAAATACAGATTGCTGCCCAGGCATTAAAGCATGGCTTTCTATATTGTATGTCCATATCTGGTACAAAGGGACAATCTCTGCTCTTAGCACGCAGGAGTTCAACAGAGCTGTCTAAAGAAACAGTGCCACTGCTTAAAAATAAACAAACAGATAAATAAATAAAATAATGTACAGGTCAAAAAGCAAGCTGCTGTGCTCATCAGGAATGGTCCTGGGCTCTGCACATGTATTGGGTTTGCATGGCAAGGTTTTAGTAGCGGGGGGGCCATGGGGGTGGCTTCTGTGAGAAGCTGCTAGAAGCTTCCCCCATGTCCGATACAGCCAATGCCAGCCGGCTCCAGGAAGGACCCGCCGCTGGCCAAGGCCGAGCCCATCAGCGGCAGGGGGAGGCCCCCTGGGGGAAAAAATTT
>NW_008824865.1:1358151-1374648 GCF_000699105.1 Pygoscelis adeliae | reverse complement strand
AGACCATGGTTAGGCAGGCTGTCCCCCTGCAGCCCATGGAGGCCCACAGTGGAGCAGATATCCACCTGCAGACCGTGGAGGACCCCCCACCAGAGCAGGTGGATGCGCCCGAAGGAGGCTGTGACCCCGTGGGAAGCCCGTGCTGGAGCAGGCTCCTGGCAAGAGCTGTGGACCTGTGGAGAGAGGAGCCCACGCTGGAGCAGGTTTGCTGGTGGGACTTGTGACCCTGTGGGGGACCCACGCTGGAGCAGTCTGTTCCTGAAGGACTGCACCCCGTGGAAGGGACTCACGGTGGAACAGTTTGTGAAGAAGTGCAGCCTGTGGGAAGGACTCATATTGGAGAAGTTCATGGGAGGACTGTCTCCCACGGGAGGGACCCCATGCTGGAGCAGGGGAAGAGTGTGAGGAGGAAGGTGCGGCAGAGACAACGCGTGACGAACTGGTCACAACCCAAGACCAGCCCAACCAGTCCCTGGTCCCCAACCCCACGTGCTGCGGTGGGGACAAGAACACAGAGACTGAGGTGAAGGAGGAGAGGAAGAAGAAAGGGGCTAGCAAATATCTAAGCATATTCAAGTTTTCATCCTCCTTGAAGATACTCAAGGTATTTCACTAAGAGATGAGCTCCATTTCAGAAATCCATCTAGAGAACCAGCTCCACTTTTGCTTCTTCAGAGATGTTAAGTCATTAATTAAAGCCCAGGATACCTTGACTGTGCCTCTTAGGAAGCAGGAAAAAGCAAAAGATGCCTAGGACTGGGGACTGAGTGATATGGGTGAACAGAACTCTTTCTGAAAGTTTCCAAATGTGTGTATCTGCTAAAGCATTGGACGCAAGAAGTCTGACATTGGTTAATGGGTTAAATATCAGCAGGTACACATCATTAAACTAACCCCAAAAGGTTACAACGACCTTTTGAGTTAGAGAAAAAAGAAAAAAACCATCCACTAAGTTAAAACATAAGGCTGCTTGCTAAGAATACTAGGAGCAAAATCATGCAATTATCATGTAATAATAAAATGGTTTAACCAGAATAGTAAGATACAGTGATACAAGTTTGGTGGAAAATAAAGCACGCAATTTCCAAAATTAGTGACACCATAATGTATTAATGAATACAAGTTAGAAGCATTCAGAAAACTAAGCATGTCCAGGACGGTGATATGGGAGACATTGAAGCAGATACTTCTTTCATCCCAGAAGATTCTTCCCCACACCAACACACCTCATTGTGTCAAGAGGTATTAACGGGCTAAAAAGATAAGAAATAAAGTCTATACATTTGCTGGAGGTCAACTGCCTGCCTCTGAATTCAAAAAGTACCTCTGTCTGAAGTTAGCATAACTGACTCAACTCAGAAGTTAACAAAAAATTATGTTGTATTAATTCCAGCATTAACTGGGTAATGTTTCTTCCACTGCCGCTGCAGGCTAGTGCTGGGACTCAGGCTGGATTAACTACACTTCACTTAACTACAGATGCCCCTTCTTGCTTCTGACTCACAGTAAAAGTCTCGAAGGCTTCCACAGATTTCTGCTTTTCCTTCTGCCTCTCTAGCTTTGACACTATTTGACACGGGAGCCCTCTTAAAAATCACTGTTACTTAGCGAAGACCGCACACGAGGCTTGGCGGTGCCTAGGAAGCCAGGAAAATGCCAGAGTTGAGCACGAAGAGTCAGAGCCAGAGGGGTTAAAGGAAGATTTCTGATGACAGATTGCCTCTAACCCACTATCAGAGTTCAGAGTTGCTGCTCCAAGCCACATCCAGCTCCAGATCTGAAAAAGCACACCTACCCACAAATGTGTTTTTCAAGCCATCTGCAGTTCAGGCTTTTCATAACAGCACCTCCCAACCTGAGAGCTCTCTGCCTTCCCTCCCTTCCCTCTACAAACCCCCTTCATCCTGCAAGCCCTAGGATTTTGTTTTGTGCACTGAGCACCGACGCCACCTTCCCTGTACAGCCACAGAAAAGGTCTAAGTCACTTCTTAACCGAGCAGATGCGGATCTGTCCTCTCCATCTGCAGCACAGCACATCTTCAGCATCACACGGAAATGTAACTGGCCAACTCCCTCCTTTTATTTTACTTGCACAACATCATATGTGGATGATTTTTCTCTAGGAAAATCTAATAAAATGCTGGTCTCATTTCCAAGTCTGTAATTAACTTAGAGAGGAGCAGTTCTCAAACATGGAGGATGGGGAGCAGCGAGGACACGGCGTGCTGAGCCCAGGGGCATAACCATCCACCCAAGTCACTCCTCACAGCCCGGCAGTGGTCAGGACACAACACAGGGAAGAGGTAGTTTAAAATACAAAATTTTAACTTGCATTCATTTGAGCAGCAAAGGGGGAAAAAAAAGTCAGGTAGGGCCTGTAGCAACAGGACAAGGGGTAATGGTTTTAAAATAAAAGGAGGGTAGATTCAGACTAGATATAAGGAAGAAATTTTTTATGCTGAGGGTGAAACACTGGAACAGGTTGCCCAGAGAGGTGGTAGATGCCCCATCCCTGTAAACATTAAACATTTCTGTGATTCTTCAGTAATACAACAAACTACAGAGCTTGTCTAGAGAGGTCACAGTCTCCCAAGTTTCTCAACTGACACTTCATGTGCATTTTCTTACTTCAAATTACGAAAGGGTTCCCCATGGCTGCTACATTTACCTGCTGTAAGGAAAGGGAAAACTCAGCAACACCGCTCGAGAACGAAAGCATCCGCATGAATCCTTAGCAGCAATTCTGGGAAGCATACCCATATTGGCAAGCTCCTAAAACACAGCTATATTTTACATAAACTTAAAAAAAAATCTAGTCCTAGCCAGGTTTAGAGACTTTAATATCTTAACTGTAATGTCTGCATCATGCTTTATACCTTCCAAGCATCATGCTTTATATCTTCCAATCATTGTAAATGAGGTGACCGATACAGAAGTGTTTAAGGTTTTAATTGATATGCTACAGGAAAAGCCAAACTGTACTGGAACAGCAATTAAATTAATGTTTTCTGTACCACAATAATTCAGGTTTAATCCTAGCACACTGGCAGGGAACTTGCATAAGTAGATTAGACTGCTTTCAGTACAATATGCCAGGTACGAGAGCGCTTCGATTTGCAGTGCTCACTGCCAGGTTAGCGCAGAACCTCCATGGGTTTAAACACAAATTTGTTCTTCCCCCCCCTCTGCCGAAGGAGACATGATCCTCCTCTGCACTGAGTTCATTCATATACCTGTACATAGTACTGAATGTTTTCTCCCTTTTATAAAAACGGGACATTTGTCACATTAAGAGTACATAAATTCATCTACAGCACAAAATGACGAGACATAAGTTAAAATGAGGCAAATCAAGCCAGAACTGGCAAATATGAGGGCGATCTGTGATTTTCAGGGCACAGTCCCCATCCCTGAACATCTTAGCAAATCAAGTTGCCGGAGCAATGTTTTAAAGCTGTTTTAGGTGCAGAATTGTGATCTAGCAGGAAGGAACCCATGTTGCATCTACAGAATAGGAAACCATGATGGCACTGAATAAAGGGGACTTTAATTACCGAACAAGCAACATTACCTGAATTTCCAATGTCACAACAAGACAAATGCTAATACGTTCACTAATAGGAAATAGGAATGGACCAGGTTACCCCCTCTACCTATTTCATGATTGTGGTGTTTTTACAAAACAATGCAGAAATAACAGTGCTGTATATAGTGCTGAATGTCCTTGCTTTAAAAAAAACAGCCAACCACCTACGGTAAAGAGGGAAGGGAGGAAGAAATCTGGGAAACCATTCAGGAACTGAAAGAGATGCTTAGCAAAGAGTTAATTTGTTAACCAACACGGCTGCCTTGGCAATGATCTGATCACAGTGTCCAAGTACCCACAGAGACCTAAGAAAGTACCTACTATCCAAGACATACCTTGTAGTCAGGGCACTTAAATGAGAGGGGGAAAAGTACCCACACAAGCAAACAGCCAGCCTGTAAGTTGAGACCAAACTAGCTCAAATTAAGAGTAAGACACCCTTTGAACAAAAAGTCTCAGAAACCACTGGAGAGAATTCAAAGGAAAATAGCAAATCCTTCCAACCTCAGGGCTCTCCTACCAGAAGCTAGCTGTGTGCTTTACCCAAACACGAGTTAGGATGTTTATTATTGAACTAAATAGGTAAAGCTCACAGTTTTAAGATAAAGACCATAACATGACCTCATCTGGCCATCCTTTCTGTCCTTCCACAGGGTGTAAATTTTGCATGTGCTACTTCAGTAAGATGTGAAGGGTTGGGACTAAGTCCCACTGCTGTATCCGTGGCCTGGGACTGAACGTTCACTTCACTTGTTGGAGGTGTGCAACAGAGGATGCTCCTCTTTGCAGACGGTCAGGGCTCTGCAATCACAAGCTTTTATGACAAGGCTTTTTACTCTAAAACCTCCATTTGTGGCAAGTTTTTGCATATGCTTGTCAAGTTCAGACTCATACATAAAGAAGATGCACCTAATGTGCACATTTGTACTACGTACCCTTGAGGCACAGTACAGAAGGGCCTTTCATTCATATGACTGTGCTGTACTGTTCTAATAGACAGGGATCTTTCTTTAATGGCTCCATAATGATTAATACACCAGACTGGGGGGTTTGGGGGGGGGTGCTTTCAGTACAATATGCCAGGTACGAGAGCGCTTCGATTTGCAGTGCTCACTGCCAGGTTAGCGCAGAACCTCCATGGGTTTAAACACAAATTTGTTCTTCCCCCCCCTCTGCCGAAGGAGACATGATCCTCCTCTGCACTGAGTTCATTCATATACCTGTACATAGTACTGAATGTTTTCTCCCTTTTATAAAAACGGGACATTTGTCACATTAAGAGTACATAAATTCATCTACAGCACAAAATGACGAGACATAAGTTAAAATGAGGCAAATCAAGCCAGAACTGGCAAATATGAGGGCGATCTGTGATTTTCAGGGCACAGTCCCCATCCCTGAACATCTTAGCAAATCAAGTTGCCGGAGCAATGTTTTAAAGCTGTTTTAGGTGCAGAATTGTGATCTAGCAGGAAGGAACCCATGTTGCATCTACAGAATAGGAAACCATGATGGCACTGAATAAAGGGGACTTTAATTACCGAACAAGCAACATTACCTGAATTTCCAATGTCACAACAAGACAAATGCTAATACGTTCACTAATAGGAAATAGGAATGGACCAGGTTACCCCCTCTACCTATTTCATGATTGTGGTGTTTTTACAAAACAATGCAGAAATAACAGTGCTGTATATAGTGCTGAATGTCCTTGCTTTAAAAAAAACAGCCAACCACCTACGGTAAAGAGGGAAGGGAGGAAGAAATCTGGGAAACCATTCAGGAACTGAAAGAGATGCTTAGCAAAGAGTTAATTTGTTAACCAACACGGCTGCCTTGGCAATGATCTGATCACAGTGTCCAAGTACCCACAGAGACCTAAGAAAGTACCTACTATCCAAGACATACCTTGTAGTCAGGGCACTTAAATGAGAGGGGGAAAAGTACCCACACAAGCAAACAGCCAGCCTGTAAGTTGAGACCAAACTAGCTCAAATTAAGAGTAAGACACCCTTTGAACAAAAAGTCTCAGAAACCACTGGAGAGAATTCAAAGGAAAATAGCAAATCCTTCCAACCTCAGGGCTCTCCTACCAGAAGCTAGCTGTGTGCTTTACCCAAACACGAGTTAGGATGTTTATTATTGAACTAAATAGGTAAAGCTCACAGTTTTAAGATAAAGACCATAACATGACCTCATCTGGCCATCCTTTCTGTCCTTCCACAGGGTGTAAATTTTGCATGTGCTACTTCAGTAAGATGTGAAGGGTTGGGACTAAGTCCCACTGCTGTATCCGTGGCCTGGGACTGAACGTTCACTTCACTTGTTGGAGGTGTGCAACAGAGGATGCTCCTCTTTGCAGACGGTCAGGGCTCTGCAATCACAAGCTTTTATGACAAGGCTTTTTACTCTAAAACCTCCATTTGTGGCAAGTTTTTGCATATGCTTGTCAAGTTCAGACTCATACATAAAGAAGATGCACCTAATGTGCACATTTGTACTACGTACCCTTGAGGCACAGTACAGAAGGGCCTTTCATTCATATGACTGTGCTGTACTGTTCTAATAGACAGGGATCTTTCTTTAATGGCTCCATAATGATTAATACACCAGACTGGGGGGGGGGCAGGGAGAAAAAGAAGTAGAGTGGGGCAGAGATGAAGCCTTTGTCAAGGGAATGGCTGACAGTGGAGTCAGAGACATCTACGTATTGAAGATGCAGATAAGGGGACCAGGACTCAAATTTTGCATGCCCACACTCATGGATTGGTTCCAAGACACCAATCTTGCTCTTTCAAGCCCATCAGTTCTGTACTCAGATTTTAATAGAAACAGTGAAGCAACAGAAGTGGAAGCACAGTACAGCTCACATCTATCTGAAAAGACGTGCATAAATTGGAGTTAGGCTGCATAAGACTTGCATTGACTTTTGTATGCTTTCAACAGTTCCCCAAAGGTATTAAACAGGAAGAAACCAACAAGACTTGGTCTTCTCATGATCAGTGGAATAAAAGTATAATACTAAGTTGCTTACAGAGCCTGTATAAGCAATTTAAGATTTGAGTTTTAGTCACTGAATTAGAAGTAATTCAGGCACAATTCAATCATGTGATCTCAATAAGAAACAGAGACATAATTCAGAATCACCCTGTTCACACAATCTCAGCCACCATTTTAATATTGACTTAAATACAGAAGCATTCTTCACTCCCGGCACCTCTGCAGCACAGGGGATTATTTCTTCTCCCTTCATTTCATGGATGGGCAGCAGCGCTTAGTGGGCAGATGTCTGTGAGGGCCAAGTGCTAATCCCCTAAACTTCCCATGTGAAATTTATCCCTTATGCGTCAGACCTCTTTCCTCATACAACTTTGCTTATTTTGCTCGTATCTGTAACACAGCTGCTGCTCTTATGCTGTTCCAGGATCACACTGGGTTTGGAGCTCCCAAACATCAGGAGCGGGGCAAAACAACAAGTCTGATGCTGTTGCTGCCTTACTCTCTCCCTTTCTCCCTGTTTTTAAAGAACTATACTCAACTCTATCCCAAGGACCTAGATCACAACAGCCTACTTAACAGTATGGAATCAGCCAGAAAACAAAGTGTTTCTCTTCAAATTACCTTTTCAGCACACAGAGCTCAACAATTTGAGAAAACAGAGACTGTCACTGCAACTGTGTAGCCGTAAGGCTTTATAACTAGTCAAAACCATAGGTTTACCTCACTATTCACTCAGCCATACCATCCTGGAGCTACTATCCTCCTGAAGTAATACAGAAAATAGTATCTAGGATTTAAGACAGGTCTGTCTGTAGCCTCTAGCTCTGCCATCCAGATCCTTTTGATTAGATACAAAGAGTATTCCCTGCTCTCCACACATAAATATAATGCCTTAAGTTTAATGAAAATAAGCCAGTATTTACCTACAAAAAACTCAGAAAATACCATGTTGGAAGGGCAGCAGCACAGATTAGTCCCAGTATACACAATACATACATTTTAACAAATGACAGATGTCTTCAGTAGAATAAGAGCAAAGGAAAGCATTCAACAGACCTTCCTTGTCTGAGGAGCTTGAGGATTTGCATACAATAGACTTTTTTGTGACCAAAAGATGCTCTGTCATTACCACTTGTTTGTTCCACGACCACAGGAAAAAAAATCTGGCAAAAGAGCTCCATATAAGCAGGATTGTATGTGATACCATACAAGCCCACTTAAATTTAAAAAACCTAATAGCTACAGAACAGGATACAAGCTGCCAACCCTAAAGGAGATGCTTAAGCGTATACAGTTTGAAGTCTTTTAGTTTAACACTTGAGGTAAGCGAGCCCTGAGCTTCTAGAAACGAGCTTTCAGACAACAGCCTGACCACATTTTGGGGATAAAAATTGCATGGTGAGTTTCCAAATAGTGTGGTACAAATTCTGACTTCCAAGTCACGTTCTAGAATACAGTTAAATGGACAAATTGTAATTTAGATTGTAGCACTCCAAGCTCAAGGATCCACAGCCATTTTTTAACAGTTAAAGCAGGCTTTTTTTTTTTTAACCAATATTTAAGTTTTCCTGAAACAGTGTCTTTTAAAAGGGTAGGTCTGTTTGAGTCCTTCTGCTTAAAGCACCAAAAAGTTTGCTCACCTCCTGCATAGGTTTGAAAACAGCTCTATAGCATGGAAGGATTATTGGATACAACACTGCAGTGAAGAACAAGGTGGTGTGACCCTCTAACTCTAATGAAGCCAACAGAAGTCTTATCCCTACAGTCCTGGCCAGTGCCATTTGAGCAGAACTGAGCTTCTCAGACTGAAAAGAAGTCTTTCCTTCAGATCTGTTCATTAGTAATTCAACAAAACAAATAAAAAACAGACAGCATTCAGAAGCACGTCCAAGGTTAGCAAACCTGTCAACCCACATCATCTAAAATCAACAGTAGGGACAAGGAACCCTAGTACTAAGAAATTTATTCGATCTTTCCACAAAATGGAAACCTATTACTTGAAGCTTACTTCCTAGTCCACAAATCTTCAAGTGTTAAATCCAAAATATAGGGACAAAGAATTATTAATTTCTGTTATTTTTCTGCCTGACAACTATATAACATAACAATACTTAAATCAAGTACTTACAGGGTCTCTCAGCTCTTCATTGTCTCGAGTTGATGTTCGAGGTATTTTCACTGGGATTTCATCTCCACATTCAGTGTCTGAAGCATTTGGAGACTCTGCTAAATCAAGGAACTCATCTCTCTTGTGACCTCTGAACCTTATTTTGTCCAACTTCTTTAGCATGTTCAGCACTGCACTTTTCTGCTTTACCTTAACATGACGGTTGGAGTCTCTGCAAGAAACAAGACATCAAGAGTACTTTAGAAAGCTTGCAATAAACCTAAATACACGCATTCTAATCACTAACTACTTCTAACTATCTTTCAAGGGCCTTCCTGCCACTGGAGGAAAAACATGCTGCAGCTTAGCTTTTTAACAGGCATTTTTTTCCACAGTGTAACAGACGCATGGTTTGTTTTTCAGTAGTTGATGATTTACCATCTTCCCACACTATTATGGTCTCTTTCTCACGGCTATTTTTAAAGCAAGTCAAAATGGGCCCAAGCTAACAACCTGCACTCCAGAGAAAGATTAGGAAGTCAGTTCCTAACAGGTTACTTGAAACAAACAAAAAAGTTTAGCTGTAAGTCCACATTCTTCAACTTGCTGACACTTCTAATAAAAGACATGAAAATCCACTAAGCTTCATAACCAATCTTTAAATTTCCAGAAAAAATGGAGCAAAAGAGCAGCAAGGCTATCGTATCTCCCTACTGCTTCAGGCTATGAAAACAGAAAGTACCAAGGGTTTATTGAAGAAAGCCACCAGACAGATCCATGCAGAAGATCCCACCAAAAACTAGAGATCGTTGAAATCAACCATAAACCACATTCAAATGCACTGCCAAGATCCTTAAAATTACCACTACTGACAATCTTGTATACCCTTTGCTAGATTTCTATTACTCCCTTTGAGATGCAAAGGAGAATCACTTTATTAGTGATGATTTCACTTTTTTTTTTTTTTTTAAAAAACTAGCATGACCAAAACTTTACTGTAAGAGGAACAGCACAGCCAGTATTTTTGCAGAACGTGCAGGTGCCACGGCATCTGGAGCAATGAGAAATGCCCAGAACATTTCACTTCCAGAGACAGTATTTGACATGAGCAATACTTAAATTATAAATCATAAATCGTACTGGGAGAAGCATTTTGCTTTTTAAAAGACAACAGAAGAAAGCTTAATTAATGTATGTAAACTCATTGTAATGGTAGCTTTCCAAGACACTGCACTGTATTATTTCTGCTTTAAACGAGACCTGCCAAATCACTCCGATTCAATGCTCTACATGTATCACACTCTGTACCAAAAGGTCCCAAGCTCCATCTTTTAAAAAAAAAAAAAAAAAAAAAAAAAAGCTAGTTCCTTGATCCTGCCACTCCGGCAAGCTACCACTCTGGCAGTTTATAACAAACCAGACACAATTTTCTCTCCTACAAACTCTGTTCCTCAGCTCAGAGCGTTCCATTTGGAGAGTGCCACAATGCTCTCCCAAATGGACTTTTGCAGTGGTAAAAAATTATTTTGAGGCACTTGTTCCTGTTACTATCCTTTTTTCCCCATGGTTAACATTGCCCTCCTCTTCATTAAAAAACATGCTTAGCTTCATGGCACATCATCCCAGGCACTGGTGTGAGATGAAAAAGCAAAAGCCAGATCTAGACATGCATCACTTCAGTGTAAATAAAGAGAGCAAGAAAGAAGAGCCTTTTGCTACTAGCTCCCACAGCCTTTGCACTTGAGGCAATTCTCACCTCCTAACACAAACCTCTTTTCAACAGAGCTCTTCGTCTTTCCCTGTGGATTCTCCGCTTACCCTAACACTTTGGCAGTGACTATTCACACCAAGTTCAAACCAGATCATTCCCTTCAAAATCTGCCTTAGTTTGCACCTCTGCCAAGGTTTATTAGCATCCTTCACCTAAACACATAAGTTTGAAACTAATACAAATCCCTTATAGTGCAGCTGGAAAAAAAAAAAAAAAAAAAAAAAACCCACAAAACTCTTCCTTTATCAGAGATGCTTAAAGTTGCAGCCCTGTGTTTAATATTTCACTTAAAGAGAATCACTTGCAGTAACTCACACCAAGGTTATTTTCTATTAACAGCTTTTCTTTGAAGTTCTATTACTTGTCAAAGCTAAGTTTAAAATAGAAACACTTCTTGCTCATTCATTGACTATTTGATGAAGAAACTTGTCAGCTATCACATCCAGAAATATCTCTAGGCCCTACTATTAATAGCAACTAGAGAACAAATGCTATCAGGGAAGTTTAAACCTCTGATAAGCACCAGCACGATTGTATCACGCTCCCTCCCATCTCAAAGATCTCCATCTATGTTCAACCAGTTTTACACACCATGTAAGTCAGACCTACAGCAAAGCAGTTGTAAACCAAACCCCATTTGTTCGTCATCCATGCTGTCACTGTTAATGATACAGCTATACAAAGAAATAATAAGGATGGTAGAGTCCTATACCTTTTCTGGTTGGCACTCATCAGCCTACACCAATGGAGGACAAGCATGCACCCCAAGCCTTCTCCATCCCTCTTACGGATGGAACAGTTAACTAGAGGCTGCAGATGAGCACTGCCGTCCTGGGCGGAATCAGGAGTCCTTGGCGTTCTCCTGTTAAAGCCACATTTATCCACTGCTCCCCAAAGACCAGGGCTGGATCTGGACCTCTTTTTATAGCCTGGCATATACAGCACTTCAATGGACATTTCAAGGACTGAATTCAGTCTTCCTCTTAGAGTGGATTCACATTCACTTATCACACAAAAGACGTGAGAGGCAACAAAACCATCTTGAGACAGAGCAATCTCCAACCCTTCTCTTCAAGCTTTTGCCTTCAGGCAACGAAGAATGAAAGACCCGTGAGGCTGGTGAAAAGGCCCAGCGGTGTAACTGCCTGGGTTGGACACCGTTTGGGAACACGCAGTCCTAAACTCCAGCCTCCTCTTAGGATGGTTCATGCATTTCAGCCCTAGTCACAGAATAACCTGGCCAACAGACGTACCCATAAACCATTTATGGTTTTGGTTTTTTTTTACTAGTAAAACTGATGTACCTACCCTTATGTGTGTTACCACCTGGTCTTTTAAAAATGCAAACCTTTCTTTAAAGCACTAACAGATCACTCCACTGAACACTGTCAGCTTAAATTCCGTAACAGAGGCTAGCAGAAAGAGATGTCATCAGCCTCAATAGTTTTAAAGTATTATTCAGTAGGTTGACCATTAAAAGAGGAAATAGTAAAGAATCATGTTCCTAGGCATTTTCCAAGTGCTTTAAGTACAAGAAGCTGTTATATAGAAATATCTGCTCAGTTATAACTTAAAAATAATGAGATCATTTTGTCTAAAAATTGTTTTGAGTGTACCAGACTCCCAGATTACTTACAGTTACATTAGATTAACCCAAGCAAAAACCTAAGCTTGCCAACAAGCTCCTATAGAAACCCATTATCTGGCCTCCAGCCAAATGCATGATCTAAGACAGGCTTTTTATGTCAGCATTGCAACTAGCAACTTTTTTTTTTAGATAAAGATCAATAAATATGGTGACATTTCAGCAGTTTCAGGCGCACTAGAAAAAAAAGCTTCTCAGAGACTTTGTATTCCAAGTGGCTTGGGTCAAATTTAGATAAGCTAGAGGAAGCTTTTGTAAAACGCAAGACCAGAATCTGACCTAGAATTAGCTTTACTGTAAAATACAGTAACTAAATACCAAAAACACTTGCTTCACCATCATCACCCTTCATCCCCTCACCCTCTCCCAACTACCCATCCACATCCTGTCCTCAGCTGGTTCGGCTCTAAGTTTCAGGCTGTGTCTAGTAACTCCCCATACCAGCAACACCAAAACCAACATGCAGATTTGCACATGCAGAGCTTAGAGTGTGAATGTAGACCCTCATCTCCTTCTGCTTTCAAACTAACCATAAACAAATATTATGAAATTATAATAAAAATACAACTATTTTAACTCCATGCATTGTAAACACATTCATTTCCCAACACTGTCATACATGTGACAATAATTGTTCTCACTACCATACAACAAACAAGCTATAAATAAGAATTAAGACCGGTATCATGCTTGCAAATTACTAACTTGAGCAAAATAAAAATCAAATCCAACCTCCCCAATCAAGTTTATTTCTGCATACAAACACCCCACCATTAATGTAAGCAACAGGAGATTTTTCCTACATTCAGTGCTGTAACAGAAAGTGCTGCAGAGCACAGTAAGGCAGACACCGACTCTGCAAGACTCATTTAGGTCCAACTTTGTTGCACCTCAGCCAGATCTAATAATACTAGCAGGCCCTCTGTCGTAATATAGTAAGGATATCTTACATTAACATACTTACAAACAAGGCAATTCAGGCATCCAGGTTTTTAAGAAGGTGGCTTTTATTTCTCTTGTTGCAGTAGCAGAGGTCAAACCAGCAAGATTAAACAGCAGCCTGTAAAAATTATATTGAAGTCCCAAACCATCTAGTAAAAAACTAGGCAACAGTTTATGTATACAGAGTTTGATTAGTGAAAAAGGTCTATATTTTCCACACTTAAAAAAAAAAAACAAAAAACAACCTAAACTAAAATAATCTTCAAAGGTGTTTTTTTTAATTGCCATTAATATCTAGTTGCTAAAGCAAATCCCTCAAGGCTGAGGTTTTATTCCTTTTACAGAGGGCCAGAGATTACTTTATTTGGACCTAATATGAAAACCCTCAATTAACCCTCAAATAACCGTCAGACGTTCAGTTTAAGCGAATATATCAAGACCCAAAACCCCAAATCAACATACACACACATTCCAAACTTATGCTAAGTAGAGAAAAATCAAGTTTTCCCAAACTTTCACATAAAAATCATAAGGAGATCTAGCACAGCTTTTTCTGCCTACGTTTACAGAGAGGCTTCAGCAAGGAGACAACCAGCTGCTGGGGAATGACAAGAGCCAGCCTGCCAGCATAGTCTGGAGGGGTATTGGTTATGGGGCTTGCTCCTATGGACATCCCTCCACCCCTTCGTGCCACTGCTCCCCCCACGCTCTGCTCCTGCATGAACATGGAAGAGGTTGGGATGCGGAAGGGAGGAGGGGACTTGGGGAAGGGCAGCACTCAGTGCACCGCTGCTGTCTGAAATCTGCCTTAACTCGCCCCAGAGTCTCCTACAAGTGGCTTATAGGTTTTGGTTTTCTGTTGTTGCATCTAGTTTTTACACAAGAATATGCCGAATCAGAGTATGTGGCCTGGTAGACCGGGCAGAGATTGAACACATAAATCTTCATGTGTGCTTTGTCAGAGAAAGGACTCTGCTTCACAACACGGCGATTCAGTTTTCCTTAACTGTTAACAGAACGCAAACCAGCTACACAAAGTCAAACAGCATCGCCTCAGTAAGTGTTCATCTGGAGCCTGGGGGGAAAAACCAACAAAAAACCCCACTAAAACATCATGGATGAATTTCATCTCAGGTCAAAAAGGCCGTACAAGACTATGACACAGCAAAGTAACCTTCAAAGCACCTGTGTTCCTTTCGCTAGAAAAACTGCATTTCAGAAAGCTGAAGACAACACTGGAGTTCAAGCAAATCTAGCATACCCCTAGTTCTCATCTTCGCACACCATCTCCTGCACATTCTCCTTTTAATCTCAAAATGTCTTTCTGCAGAAGTCCAAGGTAAGAGCTCTGGCATCCAAGAAAAGCCAGGCTGTGTGTGGATGAACAAATACAGACACGATGTCAACACCAGGATGTTTCAGTCTTACCGTGAGGGAGGGACATGCAAATTGAGGGAGTGGAAAGTATCAGGATTACGTTAGGTATTCATTAGTTCTTCACTGAAATGCTCCTGCGTATTATCCTAAAAGAGTTGATAGGAGAACAGGAACACAACAAGATACACTCAGGCCATCCACATACCAACTGATACTGAAAACATGTGTGTTTTTTTCCAGACATGTCTAACTAAAACTGGAAACCTCAGTGAGTACGTCTAAGCCTACAACAGATTCACGGTCCAGCTCTGCTCTGTGCAAAAAGTTCCCTCTTGCTACCTGATTTTTTTCCCCCCAATTTCTCATTTTAATGGACAGAATCTCAAGTCACTGTCTGAACATTTTGTACTTATTAATATTTAAGAAACTAACCAGAGAAAGATCAACTGACTGCACTTGAGAGCTCCTTGTCTGCTCAGCTTTTCTTCCCCCTGTGCACACACTTCTCCCAATTTGCTCTCCAGAAGGCTTACATCTGTGAAGAAAGCCAAACCTTACCCACAGCATCTCTTCTTGAGCAACAGGGAGTGGTTTTGTATAGATGAAGATGGCACCTTTCAAGAAAATTTTACATTAAGCTCAACTCAAAAAGAGGCTTAAGCATGTAGAAGGGACACAAACCTCATTCAATGCAGCCTTTTCATGAACGGCACCCATGTGAGATGTATCACCCAGGACTACGCAACATGTTAAGTTCTCTGTATAGGAAGATGTCATCATTTCTCACTAGAAACCAAGAAACAGCAATACTTTGGGCCAAATATCCAGCTGGACTGGCCAAGAGCAGCTTACAAACACTCTCCAAAAGTTACAAGCATTGCGCAAGTGTCCTCAATTTCCGACATCAACAAACATGCAGCACTTGACCTTCAGAGCTGAGCTCTCCCCACGCTCAACTGTCACAGGTTCATCCTGAAATTAGTCACCGCCTTAGCATCACAGTCTGGTAAAGTCTTCCTCCGATTACGTCACCCTTGGCCCCAGGGTCATAACATGACTTATAACATGACATATACAGAGCAAACTGCTTTCTGGTTTTCAGTAACACCTACTAAAAGCTCCCAACCCTTTCAGGGTCAGGAGTCCTTAAAACTCTAGGGATAGACTAGACTAGATAGGGATAGACTAGGGGGATAGACTTTGTTGGGGTTTTTTTGCATGAGAGATGAAGTTATCAGTTAGGCTACCTATGGTGTGGCGAAATATTATGCTTAGTAATTCAGGTTTATTTTTCCCTTGAGTTTAAAAGGAGATTAACAAAGAAAATCCCACCAGAATCATCTCCTCTGCGCTACGGACTGCTGGCAGAAGCAACACTCGATTAACATGGGTCAGAAACAAGCAGGAAGTTGTGCTTCAGTGTTGCAGGCTTAATTAGATGCAGCTATTAATTAAGCATCAACTCTGAAACAATTTAAATTGTCCAGTGACTGGGGGGAGGAGGGGAGGAAAGAAAAAGTAGAAAGCTCTGTAATGTGCACTACAGTACAACACAGGGACTGGCGACAGAAGTTCAACATACCGATCGTGCCTGCCAGTGGCGAGATTGTCACAGCAACCATAATGTAGCTTCATGAATATGCATTACGCTAAAATCTATTTTTTTCCCCAAAAGAGACTTAACATGTCATTCAGCTCACAACATGAAGCTGCCTGGGAGACAAATCGGGGTTGTACAATAAAAGTGGCTTGTCTTCAAAACCTTCAGCTCAGCTGCTGCAGACAAGAGGGGTTGGGGGAAGAGGGGAGACACAGAACATGGCAGCATGGGGCTGTAGGACTCTCTTCTGTACCTGCCTCAGCCAGAGGGTACTTCAGACATATTTGGCAAACATTTTAAGGCAGAGGTTCCCAAAATGAGCTGCTCAGTCCCTACAAAGTTTCAGACCTGTGCAAGGCATCAGCCTTAATCTCTCAAACACCTGGGGACAGGCCCTTCAGCAAGCCAGAGGAGGAGGCACCTCCAGTGACCCTCCACGGAAGGACTGAGAAGGGGGAGCTGCTGCTCC
>NW_008824865.1:1351604-1358136 GCF_000699105.1 Pygoscelis adeliae | reverse complement strand
TGCTGAAACTGGGGAGCCTTGGCTTGATCATCACTGGAAAACTGTGGGTGGAGGGGCTCACAAAAAAAACCCCACAAACCACACACATGTACCTATACAGGTCACACACCAGTGTGTCAAGAAAGAAACCAAGTGACTGTTCCAGCTGAGTAGCTGTGGGAGTTGTACTTTGTACTTAATCCCCCACTTAATATCACATTGGAAACATCACACCTCCAAAAACACACCTCTTCCGCAAACACGTTGACACCCTACACACCTCTGTCTCTCTTTCATCATGAAACCTAAAATTTGCAAGCTTTGTTAAATTAATTCCTCTGTAAACTGGTAAACTGGAAATTTTAACTCCCAAAACAGGAAGACAAAGCTGATTTTTTCCTCAAGACAGCTGTGTGGGAAAAGAAGTGAAACATTTACTATACCATCTGAAGAGCAGCACCAAAAAACCCTGCAAGAAAATGACTTTGCCTGCAGAGAGGAGCTCAAGCAGCATGCACAGATTGGAGGAGCCACCAGTTCAAGCCATGGGGCAGCAAGTAGTTGCTCAGCACTGATGTTTGCCAGCTACTCTGCCTGGCAGATATCCTGTGAAAGAGGTAACCTGTCGTGATAGTAATAAAAGCCTATTGTCCTCCAGGTGAAACCCTCCCTTCCCAGTCACCCACCAGGTCCCTCCTCGCCACCCTCCTCCCCCCCGCTGCGTACCCATCCTGATCCCAGATGAGCCCAGCCAAGCCTGAAGCCCGCTGACACCAAAGGGAGCAACCCCGTTCATTTCTGCCATGGCCTTTATGTCACTTGACCACTCATGCAGTTTATCAGCTCGTTGCTGATACAACTAATTTTTGTGTTTGTTTTCTGGCAAGGTCAGGCTAATCGGAGCAGACAGCTATGCAGCCTCACTCATGGTTGCACAAGCTATTACAGCTGTCATGCCTCCTGCACAGAAAATGTTTCTGGTTGTGGGTGGAGGGAGAAAGCATCCTTTTACAGCAGCCACCTGCACTTAAATCAGGTTAAACAACTGCAAAGCCTCACCCTAAAGACAGTGTTTAAAAAGCTGCCATGAGGCACATTTCAGAAATCAGTCCCACACCAGAGCTTCAGTCCCTCCTCTGAAGGATGGGGGAAGAGCTTGTCACAGCTCGGCATTGACGAAAGGCTTTTTCCTGCTTCCTCACTCCAAATTTTGTCTACTAGTCAGAGGAGCTGAGGGTGAAGACGGGAAGATGAACATCACCATCTCAGCAAAGGCCTCCACATTCAAGAAGGCTCAGGCAGCTCAGGTGTGGCTGGTCTTCAACCAAGTAAGAAGCTGGGGCACAGGGGAAGCACTGCCGTAAGTAAGCAGCACAACTTCTGCCTATAAAAACAAAGAGACGTGGGGGTGACAGATGAGGGGGAAGGACGGGACACGACTAACACAGGCTAAGATTAAGTTATCACTGCATGTATCTCCTCTTCCACTGTTCAAATGGAAGTGTAAGAAGCCCAGCCTGACATAGCACTCAGAATAAAGTTGGCCTTTTACAATCTGCTTTAAAATAAACATTTAAAGTCAGAAGTACACGTACTAGCATAGAACATCTTATTCAGACTAGGAAGTGTGTTATGGAAGGTGATCATTAAACTCTTTAGAAAGTGTGAGCCCTGCCAGCCCTGAAGAAGAATTTTAATTCTGTGCTTCCAAGTAAAAAAAGTCCAAGTTACTGAGACCAATGCAGTTATACCTGTTCGATGCTGACTGCGTTTTTCACAATCTCAACTGCACGTTCATCATCTTCGGATGATAAATACTGATAAATCAGAGAATGGGGGCACCGCTAAAAAAAAAGACTCTGTGGAAACAAACCATAATCTAGGCTTAGAGAAAGACACTTCGAGAACAGCCTTCCAAGGTCTATGCAGAATGGCTTGGACCTAGCAGGTATTTCTTGAAAAGGTGTCTCAGCAGCAAGCAAGCACTTAATCTGCTTAGGGTGACTGCTCGTAGCTCACCCAGCAATCTTCAGAAACAGAACAAAGGTATAAAACATGGTCTAATTTTGAAGAACAACTATATATTCCTTTTTTTGATAAACAAAGATTTCACCTTACTGTTCATTTAAAAAAAAGGAGAAATAAGAAGTACACATTTGAAGCAGGACGCGACTCACAGCTAACAACCGTAGCCTGACTAATCTCTGCTGACCTCCATGCAGTGCATGTACCTCCACTGAGCGTAGGTGAGAGTGTGCAACCCATCGCTGAAAGAGACGCCTGCCCCAGCCCTTACATCCACAGCACCACACGCAGGCAGCTTGCAAGTTTGAACAACACTTCACGCGTGCCACAGTGCCAAACCACCTATGCATTACACTTTCACTTATAGCAAGACCATACAGAAGGAGTTACTGAAGCTATCAGGCAAAAGACCATAGACCTACAACTGCTGTGTTACACATGCAATGATAAAATGAACTCCCCTACTTTTTTGTTCACAAAGCAACCACAGGGCCACGTTCATAGTCCCCAAATCATTCAGCTATCAGGGCACCTCACTGAGAACAAGGGTAATAGCCAGAGTACAGAAAGATGGTCTATCTTGAGGGGCTTCCCCCAGTTTAGGAAGACAATTCAGCAGAAGACAACGTTAACAGCTCTGTAAGCAAGTAATGAAAGTTACCATGAAACCATCTAGATGCGAGTTTTCAGAGGAAGATTCCCATGATGCAGTGATTTTGTGTACAACACTTCATAACCTGCTTCTGCAAGCTTTAACTATTCTACTGCTGATTTGAGAATCCATTAAGGCTCTGAAATATCTATGTTGCAAAAATAAACCACATAAAAAAATCCAGATAAGTGTTTGAGATGTCTGTCATTGATTTCTGTAGTCAGCACACAGCCAATAGAAAGAACTGAGTCTTTTACCAAACACCAGTAGCTCTTCAACCGCCATACAGTCATAAAAATAATTCTAATAAAAATCAAAATTTTGTAACGTTTCCCCTCATGAGTAAAGAAGTTCAACATTTTTAGTACATGAAGAAGAACTACAAAGACATAGCTAGCACATACCAAATTACAACCACCTCTATAATTAAGAACCTTTAATTTCCTTCCTATATACTGGCCTTGAGCTTATAAAGAATGTCTATAATCTCCAAATCCCACACATTTCCATGCGAGAAGCAGTGCTGCTGCTTATTTTGTTCCTTCTCCCTTCGTCCCAGCAAAAAACTGAAAATGCTCCTGAAGTTGGTACTATGGGCACAGAAGGTATAGGGCAGAAAAAAAAATTACTATGTGGATTACGCAAGTTTGTAGTGTTTTAATTCCGCATCATGTCAACTTCTAAATGAAGGGGCACGGAGGATTGCGTAAAAACTTGCATAGATAATATGTGAAAGGACACTGTGTGAAAGACTGCTATGCTGCACAACACACGAAGGAGGGATTTATCCAAATTACACAAAGGAGTAATGGAGAAACAGTAAGTTTCATACAGTAAGTCTGGCTTCAGGCATCAGCTTCATTCCTGGCACTGTCTGTACTACACAGCCACTTGTAAAAGCCATGTAAACTATTCCTTGAAATCTTATCACAGAGTAAAAAACTCAAGGTCAAGCTCCCACCAGACTGACAGAAATGTGAACAGCAGCCCCGTTGGAAAGCGGCAGTCTGGAAAAGAGCCTCTTCCATTCCCACCCACACAGCTCGTCAAAAGATGAGAGGGATATTTTTCTCCACGTAGCAGAGTTTGGAAATAGCAGAGGAAGTTGCGTGACACAGAAAAGCAACAAACTTGTCCTCTAGGTATCACAGACCTCTCCTCCGTTGCTTCAGAGTGCAACTCTTTATGTAAGTCCGTCTCCACTGTTGGCACATTTGCTATAAACAGGAATGAAACACAGTACCCAAAACAGTTTTGATTTCTGGACTGCAATTACTTGTTTAAATAATTTGGCTATTTAACTAACTTCTCTTAACATAGTGAAACGGTAGGCTTAAGGTTGAAAGGCCCTGCTGTTCCAGGTAATCTCCCTTACAGGAACAAACCTCTATTCCGTCACATTTCAAACTGCATCAAACCTCTATTCCCTCACATTTCAAACTGCATCATTCCCTCAGTAGGCAGAATATCTGCTCTTTGTCCCCACACTTACAGTAGTAATCCTGAATTTAAAAAAAAAAAAAACACCCAAAACACACAACAGCAAAACCACCAAGCTGGTATAGCCACACCAGGCAGCAGAGTATCAACCCTATGAGAAACTAGAAGAGCCATAAGGAATATAATCACAGTCCTGCAAGTTAACTCTTTTGTTTAGTAAACTGCTTGGGTATTCTGCTGTAACTGCAGATCTTTCATTTCAGATGTTGATTTTTGCTCTCCAAAGCATGTTAAAATAAGTGGAAATCTTTGCTATTAGATCTGATTCTTCCAAGAAGCACGTATAGTCTGGGCATCTCCTCCACACTCTTCTCTGTTATCAACTGCTGTTAAAAAAGCCAATTTTGGTGATACCTCTAACTGCTCTAAGTAGAGGATCGAAGACGGACACCAGTCCAGCCCAGGAAAAGGCTGCCATACGTGCTTAGCAGTTGTGACAGTTAAATAGACAACTGGCAGAGAAGTATGAAGGTGAGGCTGAGCAGAGGGTGTCCCCTCACCCCACCAGCAGTTATAGATGGGGGACAACAGCGTGGGTCTAGGCTGGGAAGGGGAATAACCTCAGAAAGAATGATGGAGCCTGCGAGTCGGACACTCATAGGGAAATACAGGGGAGGGAAAGAAAAGAAAAAAAAAAAGACATTACTCCAGTTAAGTTTCCCATGCATTCTTGTCTTTTCTCCCAAGTTTTATTAGTTCATGAAACCAATTTCATTTTGCAAACAAAACCAAAATAACTCATCACTCAAAACACTCAACACCACCCCAAATGAACTCCGGCCAGCAATCGTAACCCACTTGTCTCCAGACACACACAGAGCGGCTCGGCTGTGCACGTTCAGCAGCTTGGCATACATGGCTGCACGCGTGACCAATGAAGGAAAGGGGAGGAAAGATGGAGATATGCAGCCATATTCTATGAGCAGTTTTGAGGCTTCCTTAAAGCATGAGTAGAGTTGAGAAAAACTAAACAAAAAATTGCATAATTTCAAGAAAACACAGAAATGACGCGTTACAGAAGTCTGTAAGGAAGGTAGAAAGCCTCTTCCTAACAAGTAAACCAGCCAGCTGAGGCTACTACCATAAACTACCCCAGTTCTTACTAATTTGGCCATATTTGTAGGAAATTAACATTTTAATGGTGCTTGTTATATCCTATTGCCTCATAACTGCAGATGGCAAAAAAAAAATTATACACAAGAGTTAACAACTACAGTTTTGAAGCTGCTTGAAACAACTGGAACAAGATATCTTAGAGCAAGCCTTTAAATAAACCAGGGCACATCAACAAACCCAGCTCGCCTCCTCTACCGAGGGGGAGCCTGCCGTTGGCAGCATCACTGAAGTGCTAAGTGGCATTTCTCCCAAGAGAAGCCAGCTCCTCTCTTGATAGAGCCATATTAGTAAGGTTTCCACCATGTTTCAACACGAGATATACTGGGCACAAGGAAGAGGCAGAAAAAAAGTCTCTGCCAGTTTGTTTTTTTGATCCCAAACATGGGGTAACCTATGAATCCAACAGTGTTCAGCTCTTCAGTTTATTAACCAAGCCTGTACAAACACTCTGATCTAGCATACTTTTTGCATGCTCTATTTCAAAACAAAGTATTTTCTCATCGCAAAATGTCACAAATACACCATGAAGCCTGTCAGGCTGCTAAAATGATACAAACCCAATGACAGTAAATAGCAACCTGGCACATCGCTGAGCCTTCAGACTGGAAATAGATTTAAATTAACAGAAAGATAGCAGGATGGAGAGTTTAGTAACGAAGTGAAGAAACCAAGGGAGAAGAAATAAGATTATTTCAGTCATCATTTCAATCAGACCAAGCAACTTAAAAACCAGCTACAGGATGGCATTTACATCTGCCTCTAAGAGTGGGATGAGGGCCAGAATTACACTACTTGAGCTGACAAGTTTATTTATGCCATGATGACACTTCAGTTAGCAATGACAAAGGTCCAAAGGTCAAAGTACTTTAAGAATGTGGTGGGTTGACCCTGGCTGGATGCCAGGTGCCCACCAAAGCCGCTCTATCACTCCCCTCCTCAGCGGGACAGGGGAGAGAAAATGTAAAGAAAGGCTCATGGGTCGAGATAAGGACAGAGAGAGAGCATTCACCAGTTACCGTCACGGGCAAAACAGACTCGACTCAGGGAAATTAATTTATTGCCAATCAAATTATTGTAGGGTAATGAGAAATAAAAAGTAAATCTTAAAACACCTTCCCCCCACCCCTCCCTTCTTCCCAGGCTCAACTCCACACCTGACTTTCTCTACCTCCTCCCCCCCAGCGGCGCAGGGGGACGGGGAATGGGGGTTGCAGTCAGTTCATCACACATTGTCTCTGCCGCTCCTTCCTCCTCAGGGGG
>NW_008824865.1:1339730-1351232 GCF_000699105.1 Pygoscelis adeliae | reverse complement strand
GCTCTCCCACCATCGCTAATGGGCTGGGCCTGGGCCAGCGGCGGGTCCGTCTTGGAGCCGGTTGACATTGGCTGTATCGGACATGGGGGAAGCTTCTAGCAGCTTCTCACAGAAGCCACCCCCATGGCCCCCCCGCTACCAAAACCTTGCCATGCAAACCCAATACAAAGAAAAAGAGCCATATACACACAGTATACCTTTCTGAGCAGTTATGGTTGGGGTGGGGAAGGAAGGGGCAGGGAGCGTTATTCCTCGCACGCACCCATCTGCCCCACAAGCCACCATAAAACCACTTCAGCTGTGCCCATTTCAAAGCTTCCTAAGTTCACAAAGGAGATTTCTGTAGAGACCCCACTTTTCTTCGTCCAACCACTCCTAAGAAATAGCTTGGTTTTCCAAGTCAAAGCCACAGAGAAGCCAGTGGTGCTTCATGGCAAAATTGAGAGGCCATGTCACCAGCTGAAGCCCAGAGACCACCCACAGACCTCCAAAAGACCTCCTGAAAACTCCCTAAAAAATCTGGGTGAAGGAGTAGAAACAAAGGCAGAGAACAACATTTTTGACACTTCTGTCAGTCTCTTAACCAGGACTTCTTTCAGCTCTAACTTATTCCCAATTACTTCATTATTATTCACATATTTAAATCTTGGAATTTTAAAAAATAAACTATGGACTTCACTTTTCAAGAAGGATCCTAAAAGTTTCATTACCAATCAGGCTCAAATTCTTGTTTGGGAATATCAAGTCTTTTGTTTACACTACACAAATGTTTTAACGGATAGATACAGTCTCTCAAAGTTGTGGAAACTTTGAATTCTGAGACTTTTTGCATTAATGACATAACCATGCTGAAGACTGCAGGACATGATCGAACCACCAGCTAGTCATGAACTCCCACTAACCTCTGATTTGCTTATATAATTGCAATCGATGTTAAAAAAAAAAAAGGAAAAAAAAAGAAAAAAACATTATACCACATTATCCTTGAATATTTTAGGGATTGCAAGAGGCTCCCATCTGTGCCCAACAGCAGACTACACAGCATCAAATTTGCTGAAGGGGGGAGGAAAAAAAAAAAAAAAAAAGAAAGATGACATCTTTGGATTTCTTTGTTGTAGGCATCTGCAGCCTTCAGCTGCAGGATCTAGGCAGGCTGAATAAACTTGAGCAGGGACTTGGATGGCTGTAAAAGGTTTTGCCTAGAACAGACTCCCAAAGTCACGGAAGATGAGATGACAAGAAACAGGGATAGGCTGTCTTCAGGGTGAAAAGAAAAGCTGTAAATACACAATAAAGGGACAGTTCATATCCTACTTACTATTAGATGGTACAAAATCTTCAGAAACTAAACAGCAGTTTTAATCAAGGACTGTTCTGGGGTTTTACTGCTGCACTCAACTTTGATGCCCCACAGCATACCAGAGGCGTCAGGCCTCTAAGAGCTATATTGCAACAAGCAGAATAAAAAACATGCCCTGCTACAACCTCTCTTCAGAAGAGGCTGCCACACAACCCAGAAGACATGAAAGCAGTTTTTCTGAACTAGAACACTGTTTTCTAGTAATTGGAAAGGTTTCTTGGTGACCAGGAATCACAACAAACAGTAAGATAGGAAAGATGAGTCCAATTTGTCTATAACCAGCCCTTAGACCTTTGACTAAGAGCTCACACGTACAAAAAAAAGTCTTTGGATTTGGTATGTAAGTTAACAAGGCTACAGAAGAGGTCAGACCATTTCATACTGGTGGTCCTACACAAGGGTGCGTACAAGAGCATATGGGGGACGGAAGAAGCTCTCTCTCTTCAGGAATGACAGGACTACTGAACCTCATACAATTGAATACCTTTAAATAAAGCTGTTTTCTTTCGCGGACTGGCTACGAGGTGAGCTTTCCTTTCTACCTTGCCAGGCAGAGCACTTTGCTCTCCCCCACGCCCCAGTGACAATACTCACATTACTAGTTATGACTGCATTTTGCAAAAAACTTTAAGAGTTGAATCTACTGATTAGTCCTTATTTTAAAAGAAAAAGAAGTTATTTCAAATTATTATCAACTTGTGAGAAAGAAAATCTGCACGCTTGTAGCTAATCTACTTCAAGAGTTGGCATCTGGAATTTGCTCCACAGTTCGGAAGCACCAGCGATGCATCTGTTTCCTAAACATGGTTTCTCACCTCTCATTTCAGATAATGAGCAATCTGTGGTCAGTCAGTCATCTTCAAGGTCCAACCCCTTCTTAGCATTTCCAGAAAGTATATCTGTCTTTGCCTACTTTTCTTCTGACTTTTACAAGTATGCAGTATTAACTTCATAGCAATTAAATCACTGAATTAAAAAAAGCTCTAGAAAATGCCAGTCTATGTAACTACCATCACTTGGTTCAGCTGGAGCTTTTGAAAAGGGAGGAGAAAGTAAAAAAAGCAAATCACCACCTTTAAAGCAAGCAGACGCTCTTTTTCGTGTCAGTCCATGTAGTGTTTCCAAAACTCATCTAACACAATTGTTCAACAGTTAAATATGCACATGAAAATTTTTGTGCAATGAGTGAGGTCTGCAGTACTTTCATATTAGTTCTCAGATATTATGATGAGCTTTTAGCCAGCTGAGAAGAAAACCACCTTCAGGGTACGATAAACAGATGTAGTTTGCTTCAGACAATAAGGAATACAAACTGCATGGAAAGATTTTCCATGATTTAACAAAGACAATAAATTTCCATCAACAGTAGAATAACGAGTCACAGGCAACAGCTTAATACTTCAAGCTTATCTCTAAAGAAAAAAAAAATGTATGCAATGTCAAAGTATTAACAACAAAACAGAAAATGAATTTTGAATAGATCCCATCATCTCCAACCAGGATAGCTGTATACATCCAAGTGAAATCCGAGGCAGACACTGCACACAGCCAGGTTCGCAGGAAAACCAGACTGAAAATGCTGGTCATTGTTTATCATTCAAAAAGCATATGCTGTCCCTGCTCTGCTTCAACAGAGGAGTGCCAAGGGCCAGAGAGCTTCACCAGGCAAATTCAAACTGCTAAGCAAAGTGAGCTCCACGTTCTTCCTGTAAAATAGTCCAAGAAATGGTATTTGTGCCTCACTTGTTTTCAGTGTGTTGTTGTAGAGGGATAAGTGATCCAGCGTTAGAGGAAATCATTGCTGGCAGAGCCCTCAAACTGGGGAAAGGTTGCTACTGGAAGAAACAGGAAAGCAGAAGTAGCTTTAGAAAAAGTGTATTTGCTGTAAAAATGTTACCTAATACAGTTTTCTGGGGAAGTCAGAACTATCCCACTTTGGCTGGTTATTCCCATAACTAAAAGTAAAAATAAGAGCTGTTGAATGTGCATACATTCATCAGTCCCAGAAGCAACTCGGCTGGGGAGGGAAGGCAAAATCCTTCAAAGTAGGCCCAGGCCCTTTTATAAGCATCAAAAGCTTTATATTCAAAACGTTTCTCTGAAACAAAACAGGGCTAGCTCCAGATAATCTGGAACAGACCACGGTCCTCATTTCTGCAGTGTTTTGCACACTCTTGACGTTAGTTTTAATTACTGCAAGTTTCCAGGAAGCTCTTACAGCTGAAGAAAATCTTGGGAGCACAGCACCCTGTAGCAGCTGGCAGTTCTCTTAAAGGATCAGTGTGTCCAGCCAGACGCTCCGTGGCTTGTTGGGAAGGACATTCCTCATTGCATGATCCCACAGAGCTGTTGAGACCGTGCAGGGTTTTACACAAAACCAAGCTGCACTACATTTTTGTACAAAAGGTGATCTCAGACACCCGGCGATATCTTTTGGGTTGCTTTGTACATTAGCCTTTAAGAGGAGCGTGAAGATCTTGGATAAAAGCACTGCAGAAGTGCAAAGAATTATAAAGCTCATCAAACTGGAATAATGCCTAGAAGTGGTTTAATGTTTTGAAAAGTCAGACTACATAAAGAACACAGTCATAGAGACTCCACTTATTCCTACTCCTTCCGAGGACACGATCCTCGCAAGCTGATGCAAGACTTAGTAGTCTACAGAGCTGGTTTTTACTATTATCTGATGATCACAGTCCAAAGTCACCCTAATATTAGTCACACAAGGATGCTTTGGATGTTTTGCTGCTCTTGGGTCCCATGCTTCACAGCTACCTTTGCCCCACACAAACAGGATGGCAGCTGCTGGAAATCGAACCTCTCTGCTACATGCAGCAAGAGGAAGCAGCCAGGACCTTCAAGGATGGTACGTGCAGGCAACTCCCTCAGCATTACTGTCTCACAAAGGAAAAGGTGAGCAAGAGGGAAGATGAAGAAAGCCCCAAACCTAAAAGTGAGTTCAGAAGTAGGATCCCAGACTACAGATCACCTTGCAGCTTGATTTTGAATCAGGTAGCTAAAGCTGTGTTCATCAAGAGCCATGTAAGTGCAAGGAACATCACACCGAAGGTACACAGCATTTCATCTTTGGGTGCTGAACATTCTATTTTTTTCCCATTGCAATGTGGTACCTTGTTGCAATAGTTGTGCACCTTACAAAATGCTCAGAGCCCAGGCTACTGGTCCCTTCACCCCCAGAACAGGGTTATGGGTATTTTCAGACTGGTCTCTTCTCTGCTGCTCAGACCTCTAAGCCTCGCATTAGGCATGCCACCCTCTCCAGCCAACCCAGAAAGCATAAACTCACCCACCTTCTGGCAGCACATTGTCCCTGGAACAAACCCTAACGCTGGTAGTGGTCACACTACTACAGGAGTGTCTGGGAAAGCAGCTTGTGCCCAAAGCACACAACTATATGGCTCCCTAGACTCAGATCTGGAGTAAATTACCGTAAATTATAGGGTTTAGACACCCACATCAGTCCTAACATAACTAGGAGGGACCCTGAAGCTGTACAGCTACAGACATCAGCTGGCTCTACAAAAAGCAAGATGGCAAAAAGATATCCTTGTCAGGCTCATAACGCAGTATCATGGGCTATGCATGGCCTTCAAACTACATTTTAAGAGATCCTTCTCAAGGGGCTTCACATTTCCCCAGCCCTATGGCTGTGACGCTGCTTAAATACTGCTGATGGTTATAAATCCACACGCCCTTCTGTAGCCCTGCTACATTTCCCCAGGAATTACAACATGCTGTTAACCTTGAAAAGTGCATCAAGTTATTTTAAAATGCAGTTACTGTGCACACCTGGGAATGCAGAGACGAGATCCAGAGAGAGGGGAAGAAAAACACACAAACCATTTCCTGAATGTAGAAGGAACATGGAGCCTCAGGTAGTAAAATCAGCGGTGAGAGGCTGGAGGACTTTCTTCTGAAGGTAGCTCTAGAGTTAAAACTCATTTAAGAAGCTCTCTTTTTGCATACGCATTTCTAACTTGAAGAAGCCACTTTTCAAAATTTAAGCTAGTGATAAACTTCAGGTTATGAAATAAACCCCTCTTTGAGCATCTAAAGATGCCTGTGCATCCTTCATTGAAAAACCTGGTACTAATTTTCAGTCTCTGAGAATTGGCTGGTTTCCAAACCAGTGAATTTGAAGAGTTCTGTATATAAGTAACCTGATACCCGAAATGAATATTGAAGGAACAAGTGGCTTTTACAACATGGTAAAAAATGCCAAGCATTAGTAATGCCAGATACTAAAACAAACTGCTGACAGTCCTATCGAGAGCTCTGATAAGACAGTTTTAGCGGTTGGAAACTAATTGCACTCAGTCACTAATTGCATACATGAGGCCAGCATGGACTGCATGGCTTTGTTCTCTTTAATTAAGATAAGTATAGACCTCTCATGTTGTGCAGTTACTTTTAGGGGAGTACTTTGGAAATTTAAAATGCATCTATTAACCATGGTATTTGGACATAAAGAAGGCAAGCAACTGCTAACTACTTTTTCCACATAATTTTGCTGTGTTCTTTAAGAACCTTAAAAAACCACCTTAACCAACTACACACACCTAGATATACAGCAGGGGAAGCTCAATGGTCAAGAAACAAGAGTGCCCCTCCCACAGACTTTGATGAGAATCCCAAGGATAAAGTGGTATTTCATGCTCTATTCCTTTTTCTTGTTCTCCTCTCTCCCTCCTGCCCATCAGCAGTGTTACTGGCGTTACACTAACAGTTTTATTCTGCACCTGAAGTGTTGACCTAAAAAAGAAAACCCTGTTTACAAATTCTATATTTAACAGCAACTACAGTTACCCATATAAGCATACAAAACAGATGTGGCAGAATAAGGAAGCATCCAAACTTCACTCCGTTTAGTTGATAAGACAGATGCTCACCTTCAGGCATGTCACAAGGGAAACAGAGTAATGTAGAAAGTGCCCATGGAGCAAGCAGGTCAGCCCCGACGGAGTACAACAGAGTATGGGATGGCTGCTGGAGAACCAAACCAGCCCACAGCAAGGATGTGCCCTCACAAACGTAAGCAAGCATTCACTCAAAACTGGAACAAGCTCTGTTTCAGACAGCAGTCGTATGAACACACCCCAGGAAACACACGTACGTACCCATGTGACTCAGCATCTAATGATTACCCTTACTAGGCATGCGTAGCCAGCAAACCTAGTCATAAATCCCTTAATCACAGGTCAAAAGAGTCGTCAAAGCCTGCATTGACGGATCAGGAAAACACTGAAGCGTTTGGGGTTTTTTAACAAGGAACATCAGCTCCTGTGGAAGAGCAAAAGTACTCAGAGAGACTTACAGACCAAAGTGACCTCTCAGACCTGCATCTTAAAAAAAAAAAAAGCTCAAAATTTACTTTAGAAGTTTCTTATTTTTACAGCATACTGGGAAATGTGAGGCCACAGCTGCAGTCCTGTGTCCAGTTCTGGGGCGCCCGGTACAAGAGACACATGGACATACTAGAGAGAGTCCAACAAAGGGCCATAAAGGAACTGGAGGATCTCTCCTGTGAGGAAAGTCTGAGAGAGCTGGGACTGTTCAGCCTGGAGAAGAGAAGGCTCAGGGGGATCTTAATGTATATAAACACCTGAAGGGAGGGCGCAAAGAGGATGGAGCCAGGCTCTTCTCAGTGGTGCCCAGTGACAGGACCAGAAGCAACAGGCACAAACTGAAACACAGGAGGTTCCCTCTGAATGTCAAGTAAACACCTTTTCACTGTGAGGGTGACTGAGCGCTGGCACAGATTGCCCAGAGTGTTTGTGGAGTCTCCATCCTTGGAGATACTCAAAAGCTGTCTGGACTTGGCCCTGGGCAACCTGCTTTAGGTGCTTGAGCAGGGGGTTGGACCGGATGACCTCCAGAGGTCCCTTCCAACCTCAAGCACTCTGTGATTCCATGAAATAAAAAGACTAGTTCTCTTCAGTCACTGATGAGACACCTAGATCAAGTTTTACAGTAAGTTTGATGCATTCTTGTTAACGTGTATCTAGAACAGGTGATGTGTTCTTCACAGACCATCACAAAGAACTTGCTGCATTAACTCAGGATTTGTAAGCTGCAACTAAACAGAATTTCAGTTTCCATTAATATGCAGATGTAGCTTTTAATTTAAAAGAGACAATTTTAAGTATTCTCAAGGCATGTTTAGAAAATACCGCCAGCGGTTTTTTTCCTCATTAACACAGGCAAGTATTAAACACATATGGTGACCCAAGATGCAAATAGAAAGGATTTTTCAAAAGCAACTGAAGATGTTGGGAAACTTTACCTTCTACTATTCTCAGAAGCAAAAAAACTGCATCTTCAATCATTTAAGCACCTCTGAAAATCTGGTCTTGTAAGTCATGGAATTAAATTTACTGCTACCAGAGCATGCACCAGGAGAAAGGATTGGGTGTTAAAGAGAGGAGGGGAAAACCAGCAAGAGCGTTCCTAACCACAAATACAGTATTTTGGTTAACTGCTCTTTCAGTTTAGTCAAGGCAAGTAGATTTACTGTGCAAAAGAAACTGTACTATTAAGGTGAAGAAAAAACATCCAGAACTTACTCTCTGTGAAGACTGCAGAGCCTGTTAGTATTTATGAAATCTGAAGTGGTTTCAAAGACTCCTCACTTCATTTTCTTCTGTCATAACAAAAAGCAGCACTAACTCATTAAATTTTAAGGTGAGTTCACCACTAAACTTTTAATAAATTCTGACCTCCTAGGAAAAGGCCTAACTTCTTTGATGTGTGTGTGTTTGTGTCCCCCGTATCAACGACAATGACCACAAGATGAAAAGAGAAAACGCATTTGTTCAGAAACTTGAAAGATCAAAACACATAAACCCTGGAAGCACCCAATATTATGACCCAAAAGCTATGTTTGACGGCTGTATTTCTGTGCACAGATTATTTCATAGATTAACCTGCCACCGTGCAAGGCCAGGGCAGTGGGCAGAGAGAGAATCTCTTTTGGAAGACCCTGATTAAGCACTTACTGTCCAAAAGCTTTCCCTCTGATCAACTCTGTGTCATAAAAATAACACATTAGAGGAAGTCATCTCTCCTCCTAGTATGGATGCTGCCATGCAGGTATTATTTAGCTGAGAAAAATCTATGTAGGAAAGAAAAGGAAACAGTGTTACAGGATAAAGCCAGATATTTGGGCCTGATGCAGTCAGGTTTGGGCAAGAGAGCCTCCAATTGGGGATGGCAGATTTTTCTGCACATAATACTGGAGTATTTTGGTAATAGCCAGGGCTTTGGCGACTCCAAAGTTAGAGAGTATCATTGCTAAGCCTGGTAAATACTGGGGGTAAGGAGAGGGAGGAAAAGACCGGGACAAGCCATTGAATAGCTACATAGCTTTAACCCAAAAAATTCAGCAAGGTACATGTTGTGCTTGACTCAAGCATTCCTGAATAGCATTTTTTTTCCAGACCTATAAGAAACAAAATATCAGGAAATATGATCTATTACTCCTTAAATAAAAAGATATTCACCACAAAACTGTTAATGGGACCATATTACACAAAACACAGTCTCATATCTTCAAGAATCCCTATGGTTTTGGTGGTGACCGAGTCAAAAAACAAAGCATGACTTTTCAGCAGACAAAATGAGGCGAAATGGGGTCTTTGTTAATTTTCCAACAGATCTGCCATTGCTTTGGGTGTTAAACAGTTAATGCTCCTCCTTAGCTTTGAAGTCTCTGTTTTAAGGAGTGAATACTCAAGTATCAGAACGACACTGAAGACACAACACACATATGTAGTATCACATATGTATCCACAGACATTGTTCCATACCCCAGAAGTATACCTGACCTTTAACAGCAGCACTAATCACTTCTCAGACACTGCAGAAGTTCCCTTTCCAAAATAAAATATTAAAGTTGGGTTTTTTTCCCAGGTCTCAAACAATATTGAAGCTCTTTGGCATCCGATATTGCTCCAGCCATTCACTCTTATAAAGAACTTCAGTTCCTACAAGCTTTGAATATCACACGCTGGGAGGAAGAGAAGGGGTAAGGCCAGGGAACAGCTTCTGCACTGGTTACCTGCTGTAAATCACCGGGAATTAGTTTCCAGCCAAGCAGAGAGCAAGGCTGCATGTCAGCCCCCTGATTTTGCCTCCTCAGTCGGGATCTCCTTTCTGCCAGTCTCTCCAAAACTGGGTCCCACCAAAAAGCGGAGCCAGGACAGGCTTTTCCCAGCTGCTGCCCTTAATTCCTCCCTCCCCCACAGGCGCTGACGTCAGATCACCAGGCCACAGCGATGCTGGCAAGGCGGGCAGGAGGGCCAGGAGGGAGGTCAAAGCCTGGGTGATGCCTTCACCCAGAGCAGAAGCCATAACGTGCCAAGGAGCGGCACACATACATTCAAGAAGCAGCAGCAGCCTCCCCCACGCCGCTCAACAGTCACCTGCTGACCCAGGATGATCTGAGCAGACCAGGTCTCACTAGCATCACAGTTAAAAGTGTTAGTTTAAAAACCTAAACCCATCAATCTGACATTTTAGCTCAGGTTAGTCCCACCTGCCACCGGCCAAAACCATCTCTGACAGCTTACCTGCAGAGCTGGAAACACAGCATGGCTCATCTTCAATTCAGTCTGGCATCTCAGCCCAAAACCACCTTTTTTATGGTAGAGGGATGAGCCAAACATACTTGTGGCCACCATATGAAAAACAGTGAAACATAACTCAGGCTTTCAGGGATTTTTGCACAATTTGGTATCATAACACCATAAATTAATTTTATATTTTATTAATTCCACAGCTAATAGCTTAAATGTCAGCTTCAGAAGAACATAGACTAGGACTAAAAAAAGCCCTCCTTTTTTGAATAACTAGATACGGCATTTGATAACTAGATATGACATTTAAAAAAAAAGGTTTAAGACAGCTCACACCTCTAATTCTGAGGAATGAAACTACTTATCACATGTTAAAAACTAAGGCAAGATACTGTCAGGTAACACAGAGCACAGGCACCTGCGATCCCTACTTTATTAAATATTTCCCCTCCCCACCCACATCTCAACCACCACCAGGAAATGCGATACCCGAGAACTTGTCCATCATCCACTCCACATTCACACAAGCTTAACAGTACCACATCTATTCAATCTAAAACTCTGCAGCTGCAGTAAGGAAGCAGAACACGAAAACATGACAAAAAGCTGTTATTTTCCCGTTTGCCCCATACATACGTTTAAGCCCAGTGATGACCTACAGAAGCACGCAGAGGCTCACAAAATACGGGCACACCTACCAGAGCTTTTCTGAAGGAGTCCGGGTTGACAGCTTGGACTGTAAAACAGCCATTTACCCAGCACCACGGCTCTGCCATCCTCTTGATCTCCTTGAAAGTAAGTTCTCCAGCAGGATTTCTCTGCTCCTACTCTTCCAACACTGCTGTGCCTCATCGCTCCACATCAAGACGCACCCAGACGCTGCGCGCTTTGAGGGATCACTACATTGCTGGCTACTACGTAATTTGAACGTGCGGCCAGCCCCTAGTTCAGCCAGGCTCAGCTAAAGCTCAAGATGCAAACCTCACAACAGAAACAACGTTCCCAGGTCTTATTTCCAAATTGGATGCCACCCAAATGCCACCCCAGCTGGGGGGCAGGAAGAAGTAAAGGAGGGGTGCGACACAGCTCGCACTGCCCCCCCCCCCGGCCTCGCCAAGGGAGATCCCTGCAAGCAGCTGTAGGAAATACTACCATGATCAAAGCCAACTGCACAGCAGCACGAAGACAAGGAGCAGGTCTAGCAGGGCTCCCCCCAGCCACAACACGTCCCCAAGACAACAACTCGGGAGCCCAGCTAGGACGAGCTGCGTTTGTACAGAAAGATGTGACCTTTACCGGGTTCACTGCCACCCTACATACGCTGTGTTTACTACAGCCCGTGACTCCTGGCTCCGCGTCTCACCTGGATGGTGGCGGTGATGCACACCTGTCCCCACAGCCCAGGACAGTTCCTCCGTGCTGGAGGGGCACGGGGAGCAGAGCAGAGCTGCTCCTCCGCCATGGGAAGGGACGGGGACAGCCGGACACCCCCAGCGCCCACGGGGACGATCTCCCGTTTCCCGCAAAGGGACGAAGAACCCAGAAAGA
>NW_008824865.1:1328424-1338796 GCF_000699105.1 Pygoscelis adeliae | reverse complement strand
AGCAACCCCCCAGCCCCGCCGCCGCGCCCGGCGTGCGCCTGACCTGCGCCGCGCCGGCGCCTGGAGCTCGCCTGCGAAGGAGTCCAGACGCCTAGCAGGCAAGATCCTCCATACTGTGCTGGCTGTTCATGGTGCAGTCTGTGCCGCCCTCTGCTATATGCATTGCACACCGGAATAGTCTGCAGCGGGGATTGCGCTGTCTAAGTATGCTATTTGTTATACAGCCTATACCGTAATGCCGTGTGTGGGTAGCGGTAGCGTGCGTTGTGGCCGGATCCTCAGCCCCGCAGGATCAGGGCTTCGTTGTGCTCCGGGCTTGACAAATACAGAGACATGGCGGCAGCCTTGCCTGTGCTTTGCTGTAAGCGCAGGCACCGTATCGCCGGAGCTAATTGCGCTCCGGTTAACCGGGGGCTGAAGCACGTGCCTGAGCCCGGGCAAGGCGGTGGCAGGGCTGGGGGCTGCAGTCCAGCCCGGGGTACCTGCTCTGGGCTGCTCTGCCTACAGCCTCACCACACACGCGCTCGGGAACCCAGGCCCGCAGGGAAGGGGTCGTTCCTGTGTGTAGACACCTCTATGTCACACTGTGTATATTTGTTAATTATTTAGTAAGCGTATAGGGCTGTACACCATTGCTCATGCACCGTTCATTGTGTTTTGCACGGCTTGTTGTTAACCCTGATCTCTTTTTCATAGCTTAAGAAATACAGGGAGTATGTGCCATAAGAAACCCTTTTATTTCTCATTCCTCGCATGTCCCATCTTCTGGGTTTGGCGATGCAGGGACTGCCTAATGGAGCAGCTGCCGTGCAGCATAAGCAATATTATACAATTTTGCAATAGATTTGTCTACCTCAGCGCATGCCTCTAGCGCAACGGAGACGAGCCGTGGTTTGCTGCGCGGTGTCCTCCGGCGAGCCCCTGGAGGGGATGGCCCTGGCTCTGCTGCTTTTCTCCAGCAGATTTGTCCGTTTGCAGGCTGGTGACTGACGGCACGTCCTGCGCTCGCCAGTGTCCTCCTATTTCACGTCATCTCATGCCCTTTGCATGCTGTCTTTGTAACTCTTTATTTTTTGAGATCAAGAATTTATGAATCAAAAGATGGGGGAGTGGAGCCATGTGGAGGCTGAGTCAGATTGTGAAAAAGGGAAGCCAAGCGAGAGTGTGCAATTGCATATCACATTTACAAACACGGTTTCATTCATCTCCATATGTTGCTCCTGTTACTACTAATAAAGCTCTGGTTTCTCAGGCTGGTGCTACCCTGGGAATGCTGTTTGATCTTCCTGGTGTTTTTACTCTATAGCCTCCACAGTATTTTTGTTACAGTGTGTTATTTTCCTGATTATGTTTTTATTACATTGAACACATGTTAATAACAGAAAGAATCTGATAATATGAATGTACTTCGCACACCTCCTTCTTTTGTTCCTATTATTCAATCTGCAAAGGAGTGACAGATTATTTACCAGCAGCAATTTTTTCCTTCTATACTGGTAAGATTTCCTAATTATGAAAACAAAAAAAGCCTTTTCCCTGAGCATGCACCCCTGTTTGCTTCCTCTTTCTTTCCTCATCCTGCTAATGATACCCAACTCTATCATGGTGATTTTGGAGCTGCAGGAAATCTAGCTTTGTCTACTAAAATATTTCTACAGAAGCCTCTATATGCAAAGGGAGCCAGAGAGCAAGGTCTGCTGTAGGCGTAATGGTGTCTGGGGTTTTCTTTCCTGTCAGGGAGGTATAACTGTGGAGTGTACAGTAATTAATTTAATCCAACATTGGGAGAGAAGAAGGAAGAAGATGGACTGTATTGGGAAAAAAAAAGGTTTTTTAAAGCTTCAGATGTAACGTGTAAGTGGCAATTTCAATGACATTCATGATTTCTATTTTAGACAAAAGGCAGCAACCTAGTACAAGGGTATGGTTTGTCTTCTCCTGGCCTCATCCTTTGTTCTCCTTGGGTTTAGCCTGTCACTTTCCAGGGCTTGATACTGTCCCTCATTGGGGCAGCAACACCTCTCACCTATGACTCTCAGAAGTGCTGTTGTGGCAGGTGATTTTTTTATCACCAACTGCTTATTTCACATTTTCTCTGCTGTGCAAGGTCTTTTCTTCTTATGACCCTCCGCGTCTCTCTTCTCTGTCTTATTTATGCTTCAGTATTTCTGTCTTGCCAAACATTGTGCTGGTTACTTTACCTTCCCCCTTCTCTCCGCTTTTTGTCCACTCACACCTTTTCTCTCATTTTTGTCCCCTTTCATGTATCCTCGCCTTCCGTATTTTCATTTCTCTTCTTCTGTCCCGTTTTTTATACTTTGTCTTTCTGTCTCCTTTCTGACATCTCACCTCAGTTCACTGCCTTACTCTACCTTCCTCTTGACATTTTTTCTCCACGCTGTTCCTTTGGTCATTGTCCTCCTCCATCCTTTCTCCTGACTTATATTTACACATATATGTGTGCATACATATGTCTCTGCTCCACTCTAGATCTTCCATTCTCCAGCTGAAACAAAATAATGACTTCTTATGTTGATAGTCTGATCCTATTGCGTCCCTTTGTCATCAGCTGAAATACACTGCTCCTGCCCATCCTCAAACACACGTATCGGGTAGACTGAAGAATTAAGTATGTGGGAAATGTTCCTAAATTCAGCAGTGAACTTGAGAAAGCGGCTCGCTCAGGCTGCACCGTGAACAGACGAGTTATTGTGCCCCCACTGACAGTACCAGAGGAGGATTGTAAGCCCCCTGAACCCAAGGAACTAATGGCGTTTTCTTCACATTTCTAATTTTCTGATTTTGGTAACGAAAACTCTATGATTTTAGATAAGGGACACCACCATCTATTTGAATAGAATAGACGACAATCCTGGACTGATCCAAAATAAGACCCCACAAAATGCTTTTCTTTTTTGCCAATTGTTTTGTTTTATACATTTGTTAAGCCACTTTTGTGCAGCTATTGGGAGAGAAATGCTTTTCTCCTGGTCAGAGCTAAGCTCTGCCTCTGAAAAAGGGCTCTGTGTGGGGCGAGGCTGGGATCTCGGCTCATCAGCTTCCCTTTTTCTCTGGAGCCAGAGGGAGAGGAGACTGTAGGATCGTATGCATTGGGTGGGAGATGGAAGAATAGATGCATAACCAAAAAATGCTACATTAACCTCAGGAGGTGGGGGTGGAGTTGTTTAATAATATTTCCCCTTGACTACCACTGACTACAAACAGCATCACTGGGGATCAAGGGCAAATGTTAGATTTTGCTATTTAAATAAGACTCTTAGTTTTAAAAAAATCTGATTTAATAATTAAACTTTTTTTTTTTGTCTTTCAAAAAAGCATAGTACTAACTGGCTGGAATGAAAACAGCTCCATCCCACGGATTCCACCTCCGCTTTCTGGCAGCTTACCTGACTCATAAAGAGAGGGGGGGATTTTATATGCCACCTACATCAACTCAACATTTTCCTTTGTGGTGAGTTAATCACCACCCTTGTCACATTATTTCACCGACCTTCTTGAAGTTATGATCTGTCGGGGGGATTGTTTATCTTTCAAACCAGCCTTAAAACTTCTTATAGAACAGGGTTTTTTTCTTAATTTGGTGAAAATACACAGGTGGTCCATTGCAATAAGGTTTTCTGTGTTATTTGTTAAAAACTGGCATTTACCCCAGGATCAGGGAAGAGAGTTTCCATTTGCAGAGGACTCATCTCTGACATGAGATGTGCTGCCTGGAGAGTTGAGATGCATCAGCTGAAGGTAGAGGACCATCCCCCAGGTAATTATTGCAGGAGGTGTGCGCTGAGGAAGAAACTGGGGGGTTGTAGCCACTATGATCAAGGATTTAAGAGGGCAAAGTTTTGTCAGCAGAGGCAATGTTTATATTAGACGGAGTCAGGAAAAATGGACATGTTTTTGGGCACATAAAATTTCTCCATATAACCTGTGTGACCCTGTCTCTTGTGAGGAGAGAGATTGTATGTAGTAGACTGATATTTGTCAAGCAGAAAATACTAAACAAAAGAAGACGAGAAGATAAGAATGAGAAAAAAACACGAAGGTGGCAATACAATAAATACAGCGTGCGCAGGAGGCAATGGAAGAAGGGGTAGGAAGAACTGGCAGTGCACCTCCAGGAAGGTTATTGGGAGTTACAAAGAGGACATGAGTTACCCTGGAAAGTGAGAGGAAGCTTGAGCAGAAAAACGTGTGACATTTTTGCAGAAAAAATTGTTGACATGAGGTACAGGGAGGGTAGAGAGGAAGGAACAGCTGAGACCGCACTGGAGCTCAGCACTTAAAGAGAAATCTTAGTTTGAAGGAGGGCCAGGGAAAGCATTTGATAAGAGCCTCCTCGTTTCTCTGTCACAAGGGCAGGCAGAATCAAGGAATGGGAAGGAAAGGGGAAAAGCAAAAGAACTGAAGTGAACCATTGACAAATGTGGATGAAGGAAGGGTAGGGAAGCTGCTGCCATGTTGACAGAAAGGGAGAAGTCCTCTTTGGGTCCTCTGTGGCACCTGGAAAACGACTGAGTAACAAGTGGGGTGCTACAAGACAGGAGGCAGGGAGCATCCCATCAGGAACGAGCTGTCTGGCCGTACCCAATATAAATATGGGATATTTCCATTCTTGATGTGTGTAAGCTTTAAAATGCATTGCAGAATAGCAGGTATGGATGCTGCAGCTGTCTCGCCGTTCCTGTCACACCTTTCTCTTTCTCCCACGCCAGAATTAATCCCATGCTCTCTCCTCTCCTGCACTGTAAGTCTTCAGCCCAGCTCTGATCGTCCTTCTTATTGATTGCACCTGCCTGATAACTGGGGCACAACTCAAGATAAGGACTCAGGAGTCACCCGCAAAGATGTGCTTCTTGAAGCAGAGGCACTAACGAGCTCTGAGGAGGGTGCGTGCTGAGAGAGGCACCAGCAGGGAGGAAGAAGAGCAAAGGGCGAGTACTTCATCTGAGGAAGAAACATGTTGGGAGACTGTAGCAGTGCGGAAACTAAAGGTGTGGAAGCCTCAGGAGGAAAATGAGTGTAGGAGGATGGGGCCATGGATGGTTAAAAATAACAGTATGGTACAGATAACGTGGCACTCCACTGGCATTTTAAACCTGCTGCCTTTGAAAACCCTTCTGTGTTTTGAAAAGCAAGCCTTACATTTAATTGTTCTGATTGCTACTGACCAGACAGGACCACTGGCATTTTGGAGCTGTCATTTTGTCCAGCAACCCCCATTTTCTTCACTGTTGGTCTGGTGGTTGCAACTGAGTCTTCAGCAGAGGGCTCTTTGCACCCCTGCCTGATGCAAATATTGATGTATCCCTAATTATGCTTTGATTTCTCTGGAAGGGAGATGGCCTTTTTTAGCTTGTATCAGTATAGTGACTAGCACACTAAGTCCATGTGATAATGATGCTATCACAAATTAGAGCTAAATTAAAACACCATTCACAGGCAATTTGTATGATGTGGCATTTGGGCATGGGCTAACCTGGCCTGAAAGCCATTTTTTTCAATGTTTCTGGAGAACTGCAAGCTTTTCAACGCCATGGCTGTACAAAGTAATGTGTTAGTCTCTGTACAAATATCACATGTTGGACGGGACCAGGTGGCAGCAAACCTGCTGGGGCTTTGAACCTCCTGGCATTTGTAATGGGTGTGAGAGAAAGAAGGAAGGAACAATAAAGAAAAGAATAAAGGAAAGAGAAGTGCAAAGTGAAGGACCTCTGTGCATTTTGATAACAATTCTTCAGTAGCACAGCAACATAGAACAGAAGGACATTGCCTGGTTAATGTAGAGCTGTTACTTGCTATTGCCAGAGCCATATCCTAAAATTTTATTTTTTTTTTTAAATCTGGTTTTGTTCTTTGAACTATGGAACGTATGGGTTTCTTCCTCTTTCTCCCCTCCTCTGTTGCCCTCATCCTCCCACTTCCAAGTAAGGATGTAAGTGAGGTTCCTTCTCATCTCCAGCGTAAATTTATCCATGAACATTTTAAAATGGTTTATTGTCAGTTCTTGTGCCAGAGTTTACTTTTACCTTCAATAACTCTTGTGTCCTTAGTGCTCACCCCTATCTATTTCTGGAGAGTAGACAGCTCCCTCTTAGGTGGAGCTGTCCCAGCCATGCTTTTCTCCTCTCCTTCTATCTAACAGGCTCTCCATTTTCCTGCTTTGTACAGAAAATGACCTCTAACGCTCGGAGGACTTTCCGCCTGTGGTAATGTGATCTAGTGGCTGCAGCAGAGAAAGGTGTCAGCAGTCCTGGATTGTATTCCTGATCTGGTTATTGGATGATGTGAGATCTGGGGAAGGACATTTATCTTTGTTTCCCCGCAGGCTCCAGTAATAGTCACGCATCTCCATTTTACAGTAAAATTGCTGTCACTGTGCCAAATTAATTACTAATACACACATTACAATATTTTCAGTATCCTGTAGCAATGAAATCTGACTCTGTGCCACTCGCTGCCCTTTAGCTTGTGACATGGCACGCAGTCCTTTTGGATGTAGCCATGTGGTACCCACGGCTCCTGCATTTACACTCCATGTTCCCAGGCACCCACGCTTTACAGCCATGATAAAGCAGCTTTCACGTATTCCTGACTTTCTCATTAATTGCACGCTTTCCACTATTTTTTTTTTAAATCATTTTCAGGACTTGCTGAAATGTGGGTAATGTAACTGGGAAACGATGATTGAAGTTACAGACTCTCATTTAGAAAGAATGTCAGTCATGATTTATTACAGCTGCACACATCACGCCCTCGCCTGGCTCTTTCTCCGCACATAGGAGGAGAGTTGGTGGTGCTCACTGCCCAGGTCTGCTGCACATATGTGCATTAGACCCATATACGTGGCATGAAGGTTGTTAAAAAGTTTTGCTGGGGTTGTTTCACCCCTGTCATTGAGGACATGGTAATACTTACGTTGTGATGTACCCATCACATCACTCTTAAAAGCCTTAATGACCTTGGTCTGATCTAATTGATCTGGTCTAATTTGGGAATATAGCTTTCTGCTTTGGCATGGTTTTCTATCCGTACATATTACTCCCAGTCAACGTGGTATGGCCAGAGTTTGGGGTATGATCCCTGCTTTTGTTTCTTTTTGCTACACAAATTATCTGTAGCACTGGAAAAGGTCACAGAAACGTACTGAAACCTGGGGATAGAGCATGTGGGAGGAAGAGGTGCCACATGTGTCTGCGTTGGTTCACACGTAACTCCTGCCTCAACTCAGAAGCAGCTAGCATTTCCTGGGGCTGCTGCTTCTCCCTTTCCCACCCACTTTCCCCTTATGGCCTGCAGGTGTTGGGCTGTAGCTTTTCATGTTTTTGGCCATGGCTGAATTAGTACATTTTTAATGGATGCCTTTTTCAGCACCAAGGAAAATAGTCTAGGATTTTGATAATTCTCCGTTACTCCATAAAATCCATAAAAATAGTTTGCTTAAATGCCATAGCAGTTCTTTAGGTTTATTATCATTACTATTTTAGAGACCATGGCTCCATTGTAGTAGGAGTTATTTAGATACAGCAGACTAAGTAAGTATATGGTCTTCTGCTTTTCCAGAGAAACTGAAATGATGAGGTCAAAGATCAAGCGATTTTCATTTTTGTTAGGCACAGAGCAATTTATTTTGAATCTATGCTTTTTATTTTCAGTAGCATAGGATGTCATGGAATAAGCAAAACACTTATGGGTTGTAGTAATGGGTCATTAGTATTACAGACCCCAGTAACCTGTGATTTTTTGTTCTCATACCCATTTCCGATCATCTGTACTTTGCAAATTGCCAAGATTTGTACAGCTTGCGATGCTGCTGAGTAGCTGAGCTGCTGTGATGCCTCGCTTGCTTCTCCTGCCCAGCAGGATTGCTCCAGGTCAGCTGGAGATCATCTGCCTGTAAGCAGTTAGCAGGCTCTGACTTCTCCCTGCCTTCAGAGCAACTTTACTGAATTAGTCTAAGGACAGGAGCTAAACCGTGCACCAAGGCGCAGAGTTGCTGCTGACAGGTTGACCCCCAGGGGGTCCAGCTGAGTTGAAGTGGGATATGAAGGGAACAGAAGCCTGTTGCTTATGGAAAGGATTTGTGGCAAAAGAAGCAAATCCTGATGACTGTGAAACTTGGAGAGGAAGCTTGTGCTGAAGTTTATGTTGTGTTAAGGTTTTGACTTATTGGTAAAACCCCAGGAAGGGAGTGAGTCTGGCTGTGTTCTCTTTTGGACTGTGTTTGTACTGAGGGCTTTCCGAGGGTGGTTGGGATAATACACATTTCTCTTAAACCCTGGCACTCTGTGGGAAAGCTGACTGGAGTGTAATTGTAGCAGATGCTGGGTGTACTCTCTTAAACATCGAACGGGTATTGAGCTATAGAAAACATTATTTCTCCTCTTTGCATTTATTAGGTCCTGTTGGTCAGGCGTGTAGATCAGAGAGATTCCAAAGCAAGTAGCTAATGAGTGCTCTTATAAAGATCAGATAAAAGTCACACTAAAGCTTCTTTAAGTACTCAGTTATTTATTCACAGTAACAAAACTCTGGTAAAATGTGGAGTCTGATTTTTATAAAGTACTGAGCCTCCTGGATTCCAGTGGAAATCAATGTCAGCTGTTGGTGCTAAGCATCTCTAAACATCGTATTTGTCATTTCAGACCCAAGTTAAACCTCCATTGACTTCAGGCGCTCCTTAATCAGAGTGAGGACAGCAGTATTTAGCCTCCTGACAGTCATTCTTCTTGCAGCACTGTGTCTCTGTTGTTCTGCTTGACTCATGGATAAGATTTTCTTTTCTTTAAAAATTCAATGTATCTTCTCTGCAGAGAGCTCTGATCTAGGGTCCTGCTCCTTACTTTGTACATAAGCATCTCTGATTGATAACCCCACAACCCTGAGAAGTATTTGCAGCTTGGGCAGAAGTGCACAAGAAATTACAGCTGTTTCTGGTGATTAAAAATGTGTTTTCTAAAATCATAAGTGGAAATGCTAGAAAAGAAAAGAAGAGAAAAGGTAAGATTACTGTAGGGAGTATCCTGTACTGAACTCCCAGGCAATGATAAGGATCAGTCAGAGGGCTAGGACGCCAGTGTATCTCAGTGCTCTGCTCTGCTTGTATTTCTTCTAAAGATATCTAAAGATCACTTTGAACATAGTGTATCTGTGTCAGGGAGTAAGTTTGTACCATTTCTTTCTATGTTAAGGAGGAGGGGGCATCTTCAGTTTTAACATATTTTCATGGTCCAGTACGCAAGCATGAATCTCTTCACTAGAAGAATTGCGTGTGTGTATCCGAGGTTAAAAGTTAGCCATTTAAATGATAACTTTACAGGAGCAGTCATATAAAATGCAGCAGAGCATGTGGGATTGGGGATGGGGCCCTATTATTGATACTGGATTACCTGGGAGGAGACCTGGGATCCCAAAACTGATCTCTGCACCCCTCCACCATTGGAAGAAATCAGACATTTCAGACTAGTTTACCTTATTCTAGGAAATTCTCCTCATTACTTCAGAAGAAAGCAAATATTACCTCATCATCACATGCTAGACAACATACCGAGAGAAAAATTCTTTCCAGTCCAAAATATGACTATCAGTTTTTGCACATGAGGCAGCATCACTGATGTCTCACAGTGACTCATCATGCTTCTGGTCTGCCTTACTACCTAAGGCACAGCTTGCTACCAAATAACCATAAAATATCTGCTTGTTTTCTCAGTTATTACTACTTAATGGCACCTGTTGGATGAGCAAATTCTTTGTAAACTGTGTTTACCAGATCTGCTGTCTGTGCTCGTACAAGCATTTTGGAGCAGATGAAGCCATTAGAAAGCCTTTTCCTTCCGGTGAAACATTCCCTAATTTGTTGCCCTTCTTTGTGTTTCAGAGAGAGTAAAACAAAAACCGGCAGCTAATTTAACTTTACGTTTCTTGACGTGTAGGATTAAAGCCAGATCTTCTTTGGAAGAACCCCCTTTTGTGATTGTTTTCCCTTGCAACTCACGTGCCTGTGCCTCTAGGGCTGAGGTAGGTTTTCCATCCCACTTCCTCATGTCCTCTCCATGGTCACGCAGGTAAAACCATAGGGTGCCCCGTGGTGTGTACCCTTTATATCCTCTCTCTTGAGCAAAAGAACGCTGACTCCTAATAGCCTAGATATTGGTCCGTACAGGTGGGGACTAGGACCTATCCTCTCTGAGTTCTTCCAGGAAAATTGCTGCTCCAGTTTCCAGTGGGCAGTTCCCCAGACAGAGTAGAAGGGCCAATCTTACTTCTGATCTTAATGAAGAAACTTCTGACTCCCATTTGCAGGAAATGAGAAACGAATACTATGATGAGGACTAGAGGGGCCCTGCCTCCAGCCAGG
>NW_008824865.1:1319880-1327516 GCF_000699105.1 Pygoscelis adeliae | reverse complement strand
ATAAAACAGAGTCAAGGGACCTGCACAGGACATCCAGTTTTTAGGAATAAAATGGCAAGATGGACATCGTCAGATCCCAATGTATGTGATCAACAAAATAACAGCCATGTCTCCACCAACTCGCAAAAAGGAAATGCAAGCTTTCTTAGGTGTTGTGGGTTTTTGGAGAATGTGTATTCCAAATTACAGTCTGATTGTAAACCCTCTATATTAAGTGACCCGGAAGAAGAATGATTCCCTTCCCAAGAAAGGCATAATATTTATTAGTATTTTATTTTATTTCAAGTATTAAAATGTTTTTATCTCAACCCATGAGTTTTCTCACTTCTACTCTTCCAATTCTCTCCCCCATCCCACCGCGAGGCGGGGGGGCACTTCTACTTTTCCAATTCTCTCCCCCATCCCACCACCGAGGGGGGGGAGTGGAGTGAGCGAGCGGCTGTGTGGTGCTCAGTTGCCGACTGAGGTTAAACCACAACAGCCAGCTAATAGTCCACCCGTGGTCACCCATGCACACTGCTGGCAGCAACTTGGCACTGGTCCTACAGATTCAGCAGCAAGGCCAAAAATGAACAAAAATGCTGCAGGAGCTTCCCTGCCTGTCTCTCCCTCCATCAATATATCAGGCCTAGGGAAAACAGAGACAGCGTCGGGCTTCACATGGGATTTCTCAGCAGGGCTCCTCTCCCATCTCAGATCTAAGAGACTGCAGTGATTTGTATCTTTGAATGTATTTTCAGTTCATTTTCCTTTTAATGATGCTGAAGAAAGGGGTGTCAACACAAAGGAAGATGTATCTGTCACTCCACACCACTCTGGTTTCTAGCAGCAGGCAGGCTGCTGCTTGGAGCTGGCAAGAAAAAAATACTGTGGTTGGTTTTGTTGTTGGTTTTCCAAGGAAGGAAAAAAATGCCAGCACTGATAACTGATTGACTCAGAGCATACAAAGCTGTAAAGAAAAAAAACGTGCCCAAAGATTTTCGTCAAAAACCTGAAACCTGCCAACGGTCACCATGATGCTTCAGAGTGCCTCCTCTTGCATGGCCACACCCTGTGTCCCAGGGACCTGGGTGGCTTGGACCTGGAGATGAACACCATCTCCCCTCCTTAGGGGTCCTTGTGGGAGTTTCTGGCTGCAGTATCCCATAGGAAGTGTCCATCTGGGGAGCACAGCTCATAAAGCGTGTTCTAGGCAAGAGGTGCCCAGCTTCAGGCTCTAAGAGTCACAGAATGGTTGAGGCTGGAGGCGCCTCTGGAGACCATCTATTCCAGCCCATGCTCAGAGCAGGGTCGGCCACTGTGGGTTGCTTGGGGCCACATCCAGTTGGGTTTTGAGTATCTCCAAGGGTGGAGACCCTACAAGTCTGAGTAACCTGTGCCGGTGCTCAGTCACCCTCACAGTAGAGAAGTCAGTCATGATGGTAACACTGCCAAACGCAAAAACTAATAATTACAACCTCTTCCATTTTTCTCCTTTATTTAAAGGAAAAAGTAAGAAATGCAACTATTTTCATCCAAAACCACGCATTTATAAAGGTCACCTAGTTTTCCCTCAACAAACTCTCCACGTGGACTTTGGGAATAATCCCACTACTTCTATCTTCATACCAGAGCAGCACCTGCCTGTGGAGTGCTTTACACTGTTGACAGAAGGGTTGGTGATACTGTTGGCCATTATTAACATTATTTATTTAGCACCTAGCAAATGCAGTCAGGCTCTTTGTGCTAGGCACTGCCCAAACAAACTGGAAGGAAGACAACCTGTTCCCAGAGAAGGTGTTATTTACCTGTTAAATAGTAGGCTGCAAAGAAATGGGTGGAGGGAAGCAAGGACACCAAAGCTTTTGTACTAATCTCTGAACTTTAGCATCATTGCTTCCCTCATCGCAGCCGTACATGGGAGAACAGCAAGATCCTGGCTGTGCTACCCAAGAGCATTAGCCGGTCAAATGGATGGAGATGTCCTGTAGGTGTGACCTTTTCTGGAGACATATGAAATCAGTCTGGTGCCTGTTGGGCACTGTATTCATTTTTTAAAAGCTGCAGTACAAGTGCACTTAACAATTAATACATATTTTAGAAGGACACACTTTTTAAAAAGCCTAAGAAATAGTCATTTACATTTTTCAGTTGTGTTTTTTCAGTCAGGAAATTAGCTCATGAGGAAAAGAAGCAAGTGCACAGTTATTTCTTCGCTTGGAAAAATGCCTTTCCATTGAAAAGACATATTTTCAAGCCTGCAAACAAGAGCGGTAGGGGATTTCTTTTCCCAATATTGCTTCCCAAGTAGAGGAAGAAATGAAGAAAAAGCATGGTTTCACCAGAGGAAGAAAATGTGGTGATGAAGAGGGCAGATGTCAGAATTTTGAATGGTGTCCATGACTTTCGGGGCAGTCCACCACCTGCCTCCATTAGGCAGAACACCTGGAAAAATTAATAAAGGGGATGACGTGGCAGAGTCAAGCACATAGTTCGGTGAAAATCATGTCTTTAGAGATTTTAAAGAAAAGGTAATAAACTGATCTAGGAGGCCACGCCTGGGTACCCTCAAAGCAAAGTGTGGAGCTCTGGAGGCTCCTTCCAGCTGCACATTTCTGGAATTTCTGTGACACTGTTTTTCATATGCTCAAACTGAGAGTTTTGCCATGCTGAGTCTTAGAGTCCACTTTTCTCTGAGCATCCCACGTGTCTCTGGGCATGATCTTTGTGGTTTTCCATCTAGACCAGCTCACTGGGCTGTGAAGCTTTGCCAGGGGGTGAGTTCACCTGAAGGAGAACTACTCTCACAACATGCCCATCCCCTTCCTCTTTCTATGAAACTGCTTTTCCTTTAACTTCAAGGAGTCAGCAAAATATGTTAGTTTATGATTGTCAGGTGGTATACATTACAACTACAAGTTTCCTGAAACTGGGAAAAGATATTAATGTTCATAAACCAAAGCCAACTAGAAGAAAGCATCAACAGCTTTCAATACATTTGTTTGTTTTTTTCTTTTCTTTTTCTTCCTATCCTCCATACCTGATGTTAGATTGCTAGTTATTCCAGGGATTTGAGAGGGGTTTATATGTATTTACCCAGTTTGGGTGTTGGGTTTTTTTAATATTTGTATGCTTTAGTCATGAGCAGTTTGAGGTTTTGGTGCAGGGAGGCGTTAGTGGTATGCTTGCAGCCTCTTACTACATGAAGTTTTCCTGTGCGCTGGCCTTTTCCACCTAGTTAGACAATATCCCATTTTGGACTGACAAAATACTTGGTTTTGCAAGATGAAGCAAAGGAAACTTGAACAGGTCTCTCAGGCCTCACAAAGCAAAACTCCCATTAATGGCAAGGAAGAAATTGCTTTGCTTGAGCAAAATCTCAATGCTAAGGACATTGGTGCCAACTTTTGCTTCTAGCCAGGTGGGCATTTTGGAGGGCTGTGGTGGAGATATTGCCTCCCCATTCCCTAGCATCCCGAGCAGTGCCAGCCTGCCCTTGCAGCTGGGCGTACCCCTACTTGAAATGCTCAGTGTTGCCCTTTGCCCATCACCTGCCAGACCATGCGGCCGCCAGAGCCCAGCCTTGGTGCCTCGCAGGGGAAAGCAGCCGGCAGCAGCCTTGGTGCTTGCTGCAGGTAGAAGGCAGCATCTCACGTACCAAGGGTTTGGAGCTGTGAAGGTTTCTCACACAGTTTGGAAGCAGGAGCTGGTATCTACCGAGATGTGGGCATGTAAATCCAGCCTCAGCATGGAAGCTGTCTGCTCCCACAAGGAGCAACCAGGAACTTTTTAAAGACTTGTTTGCAAGACAGCTGCTGTGTCTGGCTTTGATTGCAGATGCGGACAATAGTGGAGAGACCAGGCCAGGATGGAGGGTGGCATCTCATTCCTTCCAAAGGAGGAGAGGCATGCAGCCATCGCTTTGGCACAGGCACCATTTAGGTCCCTCTCTGATGCTCTGTGTGTGCAGACCATATGTTACATCTGAGATTTCTCTCTCCTGTTTACTTCTATCCATTTTCCCATGTGCCATCAGCCCTGAAGCTCTTTTTTCTCTTCTAGTCTCTCTTGGGCAACAGACTGTAATTCATAGGTCATCTTCAAAGGAGGTGCAGAGCAGTAAAAGCCCAAGCCCTGGGGTGATGCTGGAAGCTGATCCTCCAGCAAAGCCTGGAGAAGCCTTGCCTTTCAAGGGAGCACTCAAAGTGTCCTCTGAAACACAAAACTGTTTAGTTAGTTACAACAGAGTTATTCCCTTGATGCACGTAGTAAAACACGTGTAAATGTGTAGTGTGGGGGAGGCACCCAGTTTTATGACAGGTTTACATAACTTCTGGATGACAGCAGTCAGTTGCAGGTCAGGGCTCTGCAGGTTGTGGCCTAATGAAGAAAAACTCGGAGAGAACATCGGGCATCTTTGATGTAAACTGCCCAGCGGAGGCCTGCTCTCCCAAAAGCAAAAAGCACCAAATAGCAAGAAACAATTTCAGTCGATGTAGCTTCTCTCCATTGACACGTAGCCCAAAAGCACTTTGATTTTTGCCTCCTATCCACATTCCTGTTTCTCTGTCAGGTGATTCTTGCCACCTCCTCTGAGCTTTTCTACTCTGGTATTTTTACTAGCTAACATGAATACAGAGAGATTCCAGTAGTTCAGCTAGCTAGCTTAAAACTATATAATTTTTATGTTCCACTGGAATACATGGTGTAAAACAGTAGCCGCAGAAATGCAGGCACTCTCAAAATAAACTTTTACCTACATGCAAAAAACAAAGGGTCTATTGGAGATTGTAATAACCATATAAAATCATTTTGACCAGTCTCATATAAAGGTGGCTTCTGTGATATCTTGCAACAGTTTCCAGCCCATTCCAGAAAGATTTAATTTAATCCATGCTGCAGTTAGTGTTTCCTTTGGAACTGCAATGTTCTTCTCAGAAATACGTTCACCCCCAGCCTGTATTTACTAAGTAGATGCCAACTAGGCCTGGGTTCAGCGATGTTTACAAGGCCAGTGTTACAGGGATTTAAACTGAAGACAACAAAAAAACGTACACAAACCAGAGGAGTTCTCACTGGCAGTTCAAAAATGCTTGCACGGGGTCATGGGATGTTTGTCTCAGATTCAGAGATGTCACTTGTCTGCAACTCAGACTCTCTCATCTTTCAGTAAAACTATACTGTAGAAGAATAAAAAAGAATTTGATTTTTTTGTGTTCTTTCCAAGCAGCTCCAAAACCCAGAGAAAGAGCTCTCAGGATGCCGGAGCCAGCGAAGTCCACCTCTGCCCCCAAAAAGGGCTCCAAGAAAGCCGTGACGAAGACCCAGAAGAAGGGCGATAAGAAGCGACACAAGAGCAGGAAAGAAAGCTACTCCATCTACGTCTACAAAGTGCTGAAGCAGGTCCACCCCGATACTGGCATCTCCTCCAAGGCCATGGGCATCATGAACTCCTTCGTCAATGACATCTTTGAGCGCATCGCTGGAGAAGCCTCCCGCCTGGCCCATTACAACAAGCGCTCCACCATCACCTCCCGGGAGATTCAGACGGCTGTGCGCCTGCTGCTCCCGGGAGAGCTGGCCAAGCACGCCGTCTCAGAGGGCACCAAGGCTGTCACCAAGTACACGAGCTCCAAGTAGCCAGATGCCACCTCTCCAATGGGACCATCAAGCACCAGACCCTCCGCGCAAGCACAGATAGGCAGCCACGGTCCGGATAAACGTCACAGCTATTATCCACAGCAATTTACAGCCTTGGGATGGGCATGAGAAGCTGTCTGGTGGAAGAGGAGACGGTGATCTGGATGTCGGCTGATTTTCATAGTCTGTTCGGGATGTGCGACGGGTTCTGCGGGGCTGGTGGAGGAGGCCTCTGCTTTCACATCTCATCCGAAGGACTGACCGTCTGCAGTATATCCAAACTCTCCCCTGTGCTTGGCAAACATGCATGTTTGGCGCTGGCAGGAGAGACTGGCAGCGGTAACACAGAGACGCCGTCTCTGAAGTCTTCCTGTTTGGCTGCTTTCTCACAGTCATCCGAGACGGGCACCGAGGAGTCAGCGCTGGTATCCTCTCCCTCGTAGCCCAGATCCATCCTGGTGTACAATGGCACAGCCCACCCCATGCCGGCAGAAGTGGCATCGACAGCTGCCGGGCACAGGCTGTAGAATAAAGTGTATTGATTCAACAGCTATCTGTGTTTAACAGCCTGTTTTAAAGAGCAAGCCTGGCAGGCAGTCAGATGCCCAGAATGATACCAAGCACTGTTCCTCCTTGTCGCTCCTGGTGGATGAGCCATCAAACAGGCTGAGGGTGCCAGCGCTGGAGCTGCCTGCTGCCTCCCACCTTGTGCTGAGGTGGATGGATGGACAAGGGGGGATGGTGGGGCTGGTTCGCTGCCTTCCCTGGCTGCTGCTTTGCCTGCTTTAGGACTTGCTTTGATATGCAAGACGTTGCTAATTCTGCTGCTTTTCAGAGACTTTCCTCCCTCGACGCTGCCTGGGTGCTCCTTTCCACTGTAAGCGTGGGCGAGACAGGGTGGTGCCCAAGGGTGTCCCCTCTCCTGCGAGCGCTGGGGTGGCGCGGGACAAACAGCACAGGGGTGTCGGGAGGGGACTGAGGATTTGGGAAGGCATCCGGAGCGGGAGCAGGGGTGGCTAGCACAGTCCGGAGGAGAGGCAGGCTCCCCACAGAGATCGCTGCGGGCAGCTCACCTGGCCCTGCCTTCCCTGCTTTATTCACTGGTTAGAAAGCAAAATAAAAAACTGGGGCTGGGTGGATGTATAGGGACACTTGCCTGCATCCCAGTGATATTTTAAAGATTAAATCATTTTAAACTACTTGAGATACTCCCCGTGTCTTCTCAAAGTGCACAGTAAGGTGAGCAATAATAAAATCCTGAATAAAGCCATAGAGATTAGTGGAGGGACATCTCAGTTGCAGGTTTATCTTGCCCAAACTGCTGGATAGCAGAAGAGGAGCATGTGTAGAATTGGTGTGAAGTTGAAGCTTCCTACTCAAAACACAAAATTAGCCAACATTTTAAAAAAATACCAAAATCTCTGGTAGGCAGTAGCACTCAGATAAAAAATATTCATGTCTTTAAAATAACAACTGCTTTCTGCAGTGTATTCTGTAAATAAAAAGGGCAGCAAAGACACAGGATCCAGAACTAAGTGCAGGTTCTCTCCAAACTCCAAGACCTTGTTTTTAATGAAAAGGTAAATTCATACTCCAAAATAACAACCTTGCAGTACATCTCTCACTTTCCCCTACATTTATCTCTATCCTGTTTCTTTACACTTTGAGAGTGATGGGGACCCTTGACAAATTTATGTTGCTTTTGGAGCTGTAGGACTCTGCAGCTCCAGAAGATTCATTTATTTCTTGTTTTTATAAGTGTTGCAGTCATTTTCCAGTTGGTCTGAGGAAAGGACCGCATAGACCTGCTCAACCAAGAGCACCTCAGAAACCCGAGAGCAGCATGGAGTCCCACGTGGTCTCTGTGCAAGAGCGAAGGTCAAGTTATTTATGGGCTGCTCCCATCCCCCTCCTGCAGCTTAGAGTTTGAACACCCCACACCCAAAAAGGGGCTTTCCTCCCATACTTTGCTCAGTGATAGCACACTCCAGCCACGTTTCATACCGTAATGCCAGCA
>NW_008824865.1:1318503-1319814 GCF_000699105.1 Pygoscelis adeliae | reverse complement strand
AGCAAAAGCCGGGTTCCCAGCTGACAATGCCCACAACAAGCAGCTCCCAGCAGCAGTACCTGTACTCGCTAGCGTTGGTAACCCGGACCTCTTGGCCAGGACACTGTGGAGGTGACAGCTTAGCACTTCCTTTTGTTTTCCAATCAAATAGTCAAAATCAGGTACCAAAGATGAAAATGTATCTGCAGTGGGCCTAGAGCCACCGTCCTTGGTCCCTCTCCCACCAGAAATCAGACAGCGGATCATGCGGAAGGGGAATATAGGGAGTGAAGGGCTGGCTGGCAGCACTGGAGCTTTCTCCTCCTGTCCCTATGAGCTGCAGGTCAGAATTCATCCCCCTGGGGAGTCCTCCTGAAGGTAGGAATTCAGAGTGGAATAAATCCGCTCCAGTTCAAGCAGTGTGTGCGAGGCAGCACACGCATGTCCCAGGATTACCCGGCACAGTCTCTAAATCCTCACTCGAGCAGAACAGAGTCCTGCTCCAGCCTCTGCAGGCCACAAGATGTCAGGAAAATGAAATGAGATGTTGTCCCTCCAGGGTCTCCTGGGCAGCTCGGGGAGCCAGGGACAAGGGTGAGTGCTCGGACAAGAGCTGCTGGCCCCATACACATGCTCACAGAACTGGTCTCATTTTCTTCAGCCACTGTTGCCGCTCTCCATTTTTGGAGATTGTTTCAGAGAGAGGAGAAACGGCAATTTAAGGCTATAAAAATACTTGAAGACTTAAAGAGGATTTTTATATTGTCTAAAGCCAGGTGACTGAGACTGGTCATCTCCATTTATATTTTAGGCTGTCATTGCACATGTCATTTGCTCTTCACTCTTCCATAGTATCACTTTTTTACTTGCCCCTGACAATGTGGAGCACAGGATTGAGGAACTGATCCAGGTTAAAATGAACCTTTTTTTTTTTCTTTTCTTGCAAGCCTCATTTTAACCCAGTTCTGGTGGCTGCTCTGATCTGTCACTGTTATATAGACGCTTGTGCCAGCCGAGGGAAGGGCTGATCCAGGAAAGGCAGAAAGCAGCTGGGAAATTAATGGCCTTAGTGTCAAAGGAGAAATGAAGAAAGGAAATCTGTGTCTCCTGCAATGGTTCAGTTAGCAGAAAAGACGTGGCTTTTAAATACACCGCTACGGGTGTTACCCTTGCAGTGTCCCACAAGCAGTTTCTCCGACAGTCCTGATGCTGGAAATCGAACACATCCCATTTCTGCAGATCCAAGAGGACTCAAGTGTTACACAAGGGAAAGGGAGCAGATTGGGAAAGGGACTCTGGTCCCATTCAGCCACCAAACCGTAGCGGTTGGAG
>NW_008824865.1:1305710-1318451 GCF_000699105.1 Pygoscelis adeliae | reverse complement strand
CATGCCCTTCCCGCAGCTGCCTGCTACTGTATAGGCACACGCTCACAGCAGTTTAACAGGAATTATTTTGCCTGTGATGAGCTAGACTGAGCCTTAAAAGTAGAGGCAATAGAGAATTGACTAAAAGTTCAAGCATTGATTGTCCACTCAGTCAACGGAGGTGTGGTATATTCCACAGTTCCCTGGTAAGGAGATTTGCTGCAGAAAAGGGGTTCTGCGCTTCAGGACCTGTGCTTTTAAAAAATACGTATTTACAGCTCTGGAACTGATAAAACATTTTTAAAATGAAGATAATATACCAAGCCCCACTGTCCCTACCTGATTCCTACTGCAATCCCAGAAGCATCTCTGGGACATTCTTGTGTTTTGCCAATTAAAGAAAATCAACTGCAGATTGAAAGTTGGAAAAGAAAGCTGAAAAAGAGTGATACAGCCTTGATATTAACCTCATAGTAACCCCGTGGAGGTCACTGCACAGTTATTTTTTTCATGTACAATTTAAGAAATAAAATTAGCTGCTATAGATCTGCTCCTAATTTTTCACCCTGCTTCCCTAGAAGAGCTTACAAGTCCACCCGCCCTTCACGGCAGACCTCAACCTGCAGAAGAACCGAGTGGCCATGTGCACGGAGGTTTGCTCCTGCTCAGGACAGACAGGTCTTCAGTCAAGCATGGGTCAAACGAGTAAAAACAAGTTTGGAGGATGAGTGCCTGTCCTGGACATTGTTACGTGTCCTAGGAAGGGATGCCTGAGCTGAGACCGCTGAAGAGCCCTGCCCAGAGGAGGCACGTGGCTGTGTGCCCTTCTGCCCTGGTGACTGGCAGCCATGTGGAGGTAGCCCCAAGTCCCGGCCACCCCTGGAGTCAAGCTTGGCATGGCCTCTGCACAGCCCTGAGCGTTTGTCCCATCACAGCATTTCCTGACAGTTTACATCCAGACCAAATTGTTTACAGGGAAAAGAAGAATGTGAACTAAACCATAAAAATCACTTGCTGCCAGAATTTTGGGAGTTCCCTGGGACCAGCACCTGGGGAGCAATCTCTTGTGCTTACTCTCCATGCATGGTATCTCGTGGGCTTATGTACACAGTTTTTCTGACAGTGTTACATAAAGTATGACCTATGTTATATTACTGCTGTTTTATGACCTATCTTACAGCTAATGACCTGTTTTCTGTTAAATGTATAAATAAAATGTAAATGCCAACCTGTTGAAGGTCAGGTGAGACCCAGCTGTCAGGATGTCTTTGCTTCTGCCATATCACCAGGCCCCCCCCAAGCCCTACATTTCTCTTTCTCTCATCGTATTTCCTCCAGATCCAGGGTGAGAGCAGCCACTCTTCCAGCAGAGATGGAGCCTGGCTGGTCCTGACAGAGGGTCAGTCAAAAACCAGAGTAGCCCCTCCACTGAGGGGATGTCACAGGCTGCCGCCGTGAGTCCTCACGGGGGTGTCACTCACCCCGAACATGGGTGCAACATGAGCATGTGTGTGTTTTCAAGCACTTCCAGCCAGCTTGCCCTGGGCAGAGCTGAGCCTGCAACCTGTGTGCTCTGCCTGGCACCCATTATTTAACCCCTCCATGGGCAACAGTTTTGACTTACACAGACTGAAGCACTGTGAGATTCTGTGGCTGGAAAAGTGCTTTATGCACGTTCAGAATTTCTGTTTATCTGAATTAACGATTGCTGCCACTAGACACATCTTTCCTTGGACTATGAGAAGTTTAGAGGCAACAAACATGGAATAAGATGTAGCATCTGAAAACCTCAGGAAGAGAAAGATCTTCCTTTTAAAAAATGATTGGTAAATACACTCAAGTGAAACACCTGCTGGACATCAGCATCGTAATGCACTCACTGGAGTGGGAAATGCATGTGCAGTGCTAGACGCTGTGTGCTGAAGAAACAGGCTAAGACTTCAGATAGGGCATATAACAGAAATCAGAGCTAAAAAAATTTAGAGTCTCTTTAAAGACAGACTCATAAGCTTAACATAATTGGGAAAAAGCAGTATTTGGAAAAAAAACCACCCTTATAATTAACTGATCTGAAGTATTTCTTTCCAAGTAAATAAATTATGCTACTTCTAATGCTGATTTCCATTTTGACACCCCTTTGCAGAGCAGCACCCACAATGCACTTTCATAACAGAGCTGACACCTGGGCCTCGGGAAGACCCAAACTAGGTTACAAAAGGTAGAGCATAACCTATGGTCATGCTCCTTCAGGATGTTGGGAGATAACTAATTTTTTTTTAGTTATTCAGTTATTACTTCGCTGTTATTGACTGGTTATTCAAAGACCATTAGCTGGACTCAGGTGCCACATGGCTAAGGCTGTTGGCGGAGCCAAACACAAGAACGCAGGAGCATCAAAAGAAACTATGAGAGAACAAGGTTTAAAATAAGTAAAAAGGAGCAGCATTTCCTGCAACAAGCAGTCCACCTATTGAGCCCTTTGCCAGCGGATGTTGGAGATGTTACAGTTTGGTTCAAGAACAAATTAATGGAAGAGAAATCCATTGAGTTGCTAAACACATATAAACTATGTTGAAAATGATTAGAGGCTGGGAGAATAGGAGGAGGACGTTACTGTATGTGTCTGCCCTATTCCTGCAGTCTTCCTTGCCTATTCTCTCATGGCCACTGCTGGAAACAAGATTTTGGGTTCGATGCACCAAAGGGCTGATCCGGATTGTCTGCATAAATTCATGTAATGTCTGCCTTGTACTACCCATGAACTGTGGAGGGTTTCAGGCAGTTTTCTTAGACCTCTGATGCTTAGAAGAAAGCATAAATGAAAGCTTTTTATCTTCCTTTCCTGCTGTTGTGGTTTAACCCGGCAGGCTGTTAACACCACACAGCCGTTCGCTCACTCCCCTCCCCCCTGCGTGGGATAGGGGAGAGAATGGAAAAAAAAAGAGTAAAATTCATGGGTTGAGATAAAGACAGTTTAATAGGACAGAAAGGGAGGGAAAATAATAATAATAATGATGATAAAAGAATATACAAAATAAGTGATGCACAATGCAATTGCTCACCACCTGCTGACCGATGCCCAGCCCGTGCCCGAGCAGCGGCCCCCCCGGCCAACTCCCCCCAGTTTAGGTACTGAGCATGACGTCACATGGTATGGAATGTCCCTTTGGCCAGTTGGGGTCAGCTGTCCTGGCTGTGCCCCCTCCCAGCTTCTTGTGCACCTCCAGCCTTCTCAGTCGGTAGAGCATGGGAAGCTGAAAAGTCCTTGACTAGTGTAAGCACTGCTCAGCAACAACTAAAACATCGGTGTGTTATCAACATTATTCTCATACTAAATCCAAAACACAGCACTGTACCAGCTACTAGGAAGGAAATTAACTCTATCCCAGCCAAAACCAGGACACCTGCATGGCTCCTGCACTTGCCTTGATGGTTATGTGGATTGTGTTAGCCTGGCTTACATGAAAGATGTAAGAGATGTTTTGTTTCTAAAATAGTTAGAGTTAATAAACACAGATGGTGTGAGAAAGAGAGAGGAATGGAGCTTCTGCTTTCTCATATAAAGGAAAGCTGTTCTCAAAAACATTTCTCATTTTCCCCTTTGAAGCAGCTGATTTAAAAAAAAAATACACAATTTCCTGCCTTTTAATGTCCATAATGCTAATTCCCCCCACAAAAAAATCTCTTCCAGAATTTCTTACAGAATTCATTCAGAAAAAATTTCTTACAGATTTAACTGTCTTCTAAAGACAGAAGAAGAAGATTGTAATAGTAATAAAAATGGGAAGATTGGTAAGAATGGGGAAGGAATGGCTATGGCTGGGTGTGAGGCAGCTGTGAGGCACCAGAAGGGACCAAAGGTAGAACACTATAAGTGAACACTGTAAGAGTGGCAGGTGCTGATGGGACCTCGATGAGGAGCCCACCAAGATGCCAGCACACTCTGCATGCAGCTGCTCAGGACACAGTCAGGAAACGACGAGCAGGGAGTAAATCCTGATAACTCCCAAAGGTGGAGCAGGATGGACAGTGTAGTGGCTGCCAGCAACTGAAGGGTACAAAAGGCACATCCAGAGACAGCACATGGTCACCAATCTAAGGGGAACCCAGGAAATTTGATGAGGACATGATGGCACCATCCCTCATCCTCAAAGTCATTGCGAAGATGGACACACGCATCCTGGTGTCTGCATGCTGGTCGGACAGCTTGGGTACACCCATCTGGTGAGGACGTGAGTACAAGAATATGAACGTGAGTGAGCCAAATCAGTACTGCTTTAAAATAAATTTGCCTGCCTATAAGGTGATAAAGTCACCCTCCTAGAGGGACTTGCATTGAGTTTGCTATGTTGTGGCTGCTCATTGATTATTCGTGTACATCCAGCTTCTGTGCGCCTCTCCAATTTATTGCCCATTGCAGTGCAGGTGTGGGAAAGCTTTCTTTATACAAAGGACATCCATATTTGCCAACACCGGAGAAAGTGTCCAGCACAACTTTTTAAATAAACCAGGAAATGCTTCTGACCTAACCTGCCCCACGGGCTAGGACACGTCCTGGTGAATACCAGGCTGCCTCTGAAAAACAGCTACAGACCGGAGAGCCATGAGTGCTGTCAATACAAGCACTCAGTCTCCTCTCTTCACCTGAGACTGTCTGGGAAGACCAACAAAAGGAGGGAACATAAGTGCACCACACCTAATGTCACTAAAATGAAGGGAGTTTGAGGCTCCTATTGCCATTTACCATCTTCATTTTGTAGGCTTTCTGTTTCTTTGGAGTGCTGCAGTACTCAAGGGTTCCCAGGAAGTCTAGGCTTGCGGGCACTGATGGAACAGGATATTGAACTGCTCCATCTCAACAAAATCTACCCTTGCAGGAAGCTTTCTGAGGCATGGCTCAGTTCTAGCAAAGTGGGAGGCCTGCGACAGCAGGGGCTGCTGGTAGACAGTTGCTTTCATTAGAGGTTACTTTGTTGGGATGAACGTTTATCCCACAGCTACTTCCTCCTGTCATCAAGGTAATAAAAAGTCACACCCGAGTGCTGACTTTGGAGATGCAGCATCCTCCCCTCTCTTCTCACAAACTCCCTGCAATGCCGCGTCTGTACGGTCACATCCACATGAACTCAGGTTAAGCCCAGACTGCTCTTATACTGACTTGCACTCTGGCCCAAACTGCAGCTTTAAGTGGAAAACTGAGTGGGAGAGCAATGTAAGAAAACACAGATTGATCCCCCCACCCCTTTTGCAGCTGGCGAGAGGACCCAGACACCTTTTGCCGCAGCTGACCTCGGCTAACAAAAGCTGACTCCGCGGGGTCCACCAGCAGCCCCTGGCCACTTAGCAGCAGAGAGCCAGAGCTCTTTTTAGCCGGGATGATTCAGCACAAAGAAGCCTTTATAGCTCAGCAGCAGGCATCTCGTGCCTCTTCTCATCACGCCTCTTCTCAGGTTTTAAATACAAGGGGACAAAAGTTCTTGCAAACCCCTGATTCTATCAATTCCTTGAGCATATGCCTGTAATGCTGTTTCTGGCATTTAAGTATCTTTAAATGGAAAAGATAGAGCTCTTAGGAATCACGGGACACCGCATGCACCATCTCTCTCTCAGAGCCAGCATCTTCCCTGGCATAAGCTAATCACCACTTGTGATATTCTTTGTTTGTAGGGCAGGATACTGAATAACACGGAACAGCAGCAGAAGAAAGTTCTATGCAAGCAGCTGCGCGTCATGAAGAATAAACAGGAGGTCCTCCACGCCAAAGGGTATCACAGCAACCGAGAGCTCAGCCATATTTTAAAGGGATTAGAAGTGCATAGATAGCAAGAAGAATTTTAATAACAAAAGACTAAATAGATGCAAGTTTGCAAGCAACAGGAGCTCTCCGCTTTATTGCAAAGTTACACTAGATACAAAGAGCAGCAGGAACAAGTCTTATCCCACCCTGCCAGCTGCAGTGGGGCTTGCAGCATCCGCAGAAACAGCCCGTACCTGTCAGCCCTGGCAAGGAGCCTCCACTAGGTAGAGGCAGAACAGAAATTCGAGCTGTAACTTCCCTATTTATATGAATGAATAGTCAGTTCAGACTGTTCAGAAAGCAATGCTCAATTTTTGGAAGTTTTCCCTCTTTTTTTTGTTTGTAATTTACCATTTGGATCACATTTTTCATGTTTTCTTCAGAATCTCAGGACTTAGCCTGGCTGTGGATAACTTTAACACCCAGCTACACACCTGCCAAGGCCTGAGTGGGCAACAGCTCTGGAAGTGACCTGAAAAAATGTGAAGTCAACCTAAATACCTGCAGTTTTGCTTCTGGGCACGAAGATGCCAAAGCATCTGTGCCTATACAAGCTGAGCAACTTTGTACTGATACTTAACCCTGATGTTCTTCCAGTTTCTCTCTAGCAAGCTGTCCTAGGAAAAGCAAGAGTACGGAGCCACTGCTTGCTCACTTAATGCTATAGCTCAGGAAAAAAAAAAGTGCCCTGATTTCTTTCCTCCCTCTGTTTGGATGAGTGGGAAAGGGAGCTTGAAATAAGACCCCTAGCTGTTAGGAAGAGCACAGGAATTGCTGGCTGTAGCCACCTGCTGCCCAGCTCACAACCCCTAGCCCTGCAATTGCTCCTATTCCTATCCTGGGGCATGCCTTTCTACCCCTCCTGCCGAGGCTGGGCCGCTATTTAGAAACAAGAAATCAGGGAAAATACATGAAGGAAGAAGCAAGTGTTTCTGAAGTAAAGGATAACAGATCAGCACCCTAGAAACTGTTTGGTTTTGTCCCTTAAATGATTAATGAGAAAGGTGCACGTGACTTGGAGCAGGAGTCCATTCCCCAGCAAGTGCCATCTCCTCCAAGCTCGGCATCAGGTGCACTTTCACTTCCTAATATTTTTGGACAAGGGGTCAATTTAGGCAGGGGCCAGGGGTGAGGACTGCTTGGAAATTAGGCACAACAGTATTATTACTGAAGTCTCCCACACATCGCTTTAACACAGTTAAGTGCCTGCACACGGGTGGAAATCCAACCTCTGCTACTCATTCTAGCTTCAAAACAGAAGTCATCTTCTTAGCTGGGTCTGAAGATCCGAGCACTAGTAATAGTAGCATCTGTTGTTGTTGTTGTTGTTATCAACCTTCTTAAAAGTTCTTTTGCCTGTCCCTGAAGGCAGTTTAACAGTGAAACCCTTGGTATTATTTCAGCACTGAAAATAGTGTCCTCTGCATATCTTGGTTCCTGCACTTGTCAGATGATGACCCAGAAGAGGTAAAAGCCATATCAGACGGTCTTCTCAGATCAGCCAGGTATAAGGTTTGACTGGGTATTATAAAAGATTTATCAGAAGACGTGGCTGAGCTGACATCTCTGATCACTTGTGGGATTTCATGGCACAGCACATGTCAGGTTGTGTTTCGTTGTGCAGAGTTGCTTTTCTCCTGTACTGGCATCTCCCTGGCTCTGTCACGGAGCTCTCACAATTGAGATTTAAGATGTGGATGGGCATAGTCTAAACCATACCACATGTTATATCCTGCGTGCCTTGCTAGAGGCCCGGTCGCTGTGCTCAGTAAGCTCCAGTATGAGATCCTGCTTAGATTCTCAGGTTATAATTGAGATTTCACTGAAAATTGAACTTATTTTCAGCAAGGTGGAAAAAGTCCTTTTTCATCTTCTGAGACTTCTTGTCTCCTTCAAGTCAGCCAGCTAAGACACCTCCACCAGGGTGCTGAGTCACACAACCTAAGTGGTAGCACCTTGTCCTTACACAAATGGGTGTGATGTCATCTGGGTTTTGAACCCTGAGCCGCAACAGTGCTCATGCCATACTGACAAGCTGAGTCACTGAGACAGCCACAGGGAGAGAGGCCTTGAGCACAGCAAATACACACACCTGCAATCCAGTCCAAAGCCCTGACCCTGAAGGACAACGCACACACAGGTCCTTCCAGCAGCTCCTGTGTGAGCTGCCTTAAACCTGCTGCTGACAGTTATTTTCATTCTTATAGATAAAGACAAGCTGTGGATAAGGCAGAGCAGTATTTGGTATAAATCAGTTCATTGAAACTCAGCCACCTTGTGTCAGGGCTGAAATAAAACTGAAAAGAATAAGTCATCCATCCCAACTATTTTATTTTTATTTCAGCAGTGCTAAAATAATTCAAATGAGAGCAGGTCTCGACAGCAAAGAAGACGGCATCTGTGCCAGAGAGCCTGCTCACAGGCACAGGGACAGGCTGGCAGGACAGCAAGGGCACGGCGAGGAGGAGCGCGCCGAGGGACCCTGCCGGGCACCAGGGGAGCAGAAGGCAAGTGTCTGTCCCTGGCTCTGCTGACCTGCCCTGCCCCTTGCCAACACTTTACAGCCTGCTCAGTCTTCAGCAGGTCCCAGCAGTGCCCCGTTGAGGAGGTACAGCCTACACGTGTACTGGGCTCGTGATGAGAGGCTGTGACACCACCATGTGCAGCCATTTCTAGGTGACTTTGGATAGTGGAGATTTATGCCTGATGCTTTGGTCTGCTTGGCATAGAAAATGGCTGTTTTCTAGGCAAAACTAGCCCTATAGGGTGTTGTCCATGACTTCTAACTCCCATATTTCATGATCTGCAATAGCAGCAGGCTGTAGGCAGGACCCAGCAGGCAGGGGGTGGTGGCGGTTTCAGTTCACCACTAAACCCAGAGAAAGCGTGGGGCTAAACCTGGCCACCTCTAGCTTAGACGTTACAGATGCTCCTCTCTGATTTAGCACTGACAATCCCAGCATGTTGAGGAAGTTTTCAGGGAAGATCCTGGTAACTGCCTCCATTTCATTTTCTGCAGGTCTCTAATTGTTACCAGACATATGCATGGCACCCCTTGTTGCAGACTGTTTGGTCAACATAAAATCACAGTGCCAATATCTGCTTATACCCCACCTTGTCCCTCACAGCTTTGCAGCTTCTCCAGCCAAGTGCTGGCTTCATTGGGTCTCTATCAGGCTCAAAATCCTTTCTGCAAAGTTTCCTCAAGCCTCCCCCTCTTTCTTCTGCTCCTCACTGAAGGTGGCTTTGGCCAGCTCTTCCCTAATAGGCAAAGAGGTACCATTTCCCTCTCTCTCTGAGCCCTTGCCTCTAGAAGTAGATTAAACTTGAAGAAATGAGATTTTTATCTGTCTCAAAGCCCCTCACCACAAAGCACAGTGTGTCGTGGTTTAACCTCAGTCAGCAACTGAGCACCACGCAGCTGCTCGCTCACTCTCCCTCCACCCCAGTGGGATGGGGGAGAGACTTGGAAGAGTAAAAGTGAGAAAATGCATGGGTTGAGATAAGAACAGTTTAATACTTGAAATAAAATAAAATAGTAATAATAATAACAATAATAATAAAATAATATACAAAGCAAGTGATGCATGATGCAACTGCTCACCACCCACTGACCGATGCCCAGCCAGTCCCCGAGCAGCGGCCTCCCCCCGGCCAGCTTTCCCCCAGTTTATGTACTGAGCATGACCTCACATGTTTGGGTCAGCTGTCCTGGCTGTGCCCCCTCCCAGCTTCTTGTGCACCTCCAGCCTTCTCAGTCGGTAGAGCATGGGAAGCTGAAAAGTCCTTGACTAGTGTAAGCACTGCTCAGCAACAACTAAAACATCGGTGTGTTATCAACATTGTTCTCTTACTAAATCCAAAACACAGCACTGCACCAGCTACTAGGAAGAAAATTAACTCTATCCCAGCCGAAACCAGGACAAGGTGAAAAGGCCTCAAAGGATTGCTTATCATGCTGCCACAATGGAGGAGGCTGAGCACTTACAGTGCAGTTGAAAGGGGAGTTGCAGTCCCCACACACACTGGCAGCTGCAAAAACCCAGCACTGATGAAGTAACATCACTTTGCTTTACTCCGCTCTGCCTGGATGACTAGTGTAGGTGCTGGTATCTCTCATAACTGGAACGAAGAGCAATTTCCGTGCTGCGAGCCAGCTGACCTGCGCTAGGATAAAGTGACCTACACCCCAGGAGTGCACATTTCTCTCATTTTACAATGGAGGGAGTCTGAAAACCTTCCTTGAAGACCAATATCTGAAATTAGGCAAGTTTGTAGTAGGTAGGTCGTGGCAGAGGGAACACAGACCCACAGAGGGCCCATCCAGCAGTGCCTGGTGGCTGTGCCTCCCCCAGGGTGTCACATCCCTGACCCTCCCACCAGCAGTCGTATGTAGGCTATTAACTGTTCACCATGGCAAGCTGCTGTGCTGAGAGATGCTGAACCACGTCTGGTCCAGCTCAGTATGCTAGACGCTGGCACAGACATGTCTTCTCCGCAGACGCGACGCTCGCCAGAACCAGGGATATACCTCAGCCAAAAGCCCTTCCAGAGCTGCAGCCCTTCTGGGCTTCCCTTTGTCATTTTTGTGTATTTTAAGGTGGAAACTCTGCCTGAGCCACCTCCCAGCAGGCTTTATCTGAAAGCAGCACATCAGGGCCTCAGGTCATGCCCTCTTGGGCAGTGGAGAGCCCCTTGAGAAGATTATGCCCACGGCTCTGCTTTTAGTCACCCGCTCAACCGGCAGAGCTGCCTTGCCTTCCCCACAGGAAGCCTTTCCACTGAAAGGAAAAACTCAGCGCTTGTTTCTGAATCCCACAGAGACCAAGACAAATCCACCTGTGGGGAAAAAAAAGAAGAAATAGAGTGTGCAAGTTTTGCAGGCAGGTTTCGCAGACACCTGGCATCAGTCACGCATCTCTGTCCTGCCTGCAGCCGCTGCTGAAAGTTTTCTGCCCTTCCCAAATCTGTCCTGGAAGAGGTTGTCTCTCTGCTGTTTGGAGTTCGTGGGCACAGGCAGAAGCTTGAGAACAGCCTTGGACTTCAGGAGCTTCAGCTTTACCTGCTTACAGCGTAGGGTTGACACCAAAAGGAAACCCCTAAGGCACTTGGCTGTGCTTCTCTTGCACTGAGCCATGGCAGGAGCAGCATGAAGCTGGCCAAGTTCAGCCAACGGCTTCTCAGGGACTCAGTTCATGCCTAGTGCCAGTGGTCACGGAGTGGCCTACACACAGCCTTTCATCTTCTGGTTAGAAATAAAACAGGAAAATTACTGTTCCTCTCACACTGCCTCCCGTAAGAAAAGGGATAAGGAAAGCACAGATCCCTGAAGCTTATGGAGGGTGGTTAAATACCATCACAGACTGACCAAACATTGTATTCAGCCATCCCCACTCCCGCTCCAGTGTTTCTTCTGCCTAACAGCACCGGTCAAACCCATGGTGCTAATGTGGGCGTACTCCCATGGGCATATTCTGCAGCAGAGTTTTGATTCCGTTGCGAGGTGGGTGTTAGCTTCACCCAGCATCATCATTTTGAAGGTGGGAGCGCAGGTTCGCTTCTCTACCGGTCTTGGAGATGCCCCGAGGCAGACAAACCTGTACACATGTACAGAGGCAGTGGGAGGATTAGGGACAGCTATTTGAAGCCTGCGTTGCTTCTCCTGATGCTGAAGGGCTTATTCCAGTTGCACCAGTGTGGCAGGGGCAGAAGATGGCTCCATTTGAGTTTGGCTTCCCTTAGCTAGGAGAGCACGGTGCTTTCCTCAGGTAGCAGAGCAGGCTGTGTTCCTTCTTCTGTGTTTAGATCCTGGAGATTTGGGTTCCTTTGATTCTTCTTGCAAGTTGTATCCCATACTTTGCAACTTATTTCATAAGGTACTTGTGGGAACAGAATCTGACATACCGCATCTCTTCCTACAACTAACATGATCCTACTACGGTGGGAGTTTGGGGGATTAGTAGCACTTAATTACACAGTTCTTTAAGTAGTATGAATCTTCCCTGTATGCAGGTTAGAAGAGTCACAAGCTAATGACAAATATTTGTTCTCTTTAATTATGTGTAGCAAGGGAGGACAGCCTGGCTTCCTCCAGCTTTCCTCCTCCATCACTCTGACAGCTTCAACACCACCTGCTCTTAGAGCAAAGCGGGCACAGAAATAAAATCCACACTGATTTTTGGACCAGGCATCACAGGCTTGTAATGTGAGAGCATGCACTTTATTTATAAGTACCAGTGAGGAACTTGGGCACACCTAAGACATCACTGACCTTCCTGATCATAGAATCATAGAATCATAGAATCATCTAGATTGGAAAAGTCATTTAAGATCATCAAGTTCAACTGTAAACCTGACACTGACAAGTTCACCACTAAATCATGTCCCTAAGTGCCACGTCTACACATCTTTTAAATACCTCCAGGGATGGTGACTCAACCACTTCCCTGGGCAGCCTGCTCCAATGCTTGACAACCCTTTCAAGTGAAGAAATGTTTCCTAATGTCCAATCTAAACCTCCCATGGTGCAACTTGAGGCCGTTTTTTCTCGTCCTATCACTTGTTACTTGGAAGAAGAGACCGACACCCACCTTGCTACAACCTCCTTTCAGGTAGTTGGAGAGAGAGATAAGGTCTCCCCTGAGCCTCCTTTTCTCCAGGCCAAACAACCCCAGTTCCCTCAGCCGCTCCTCATAAGACTTGTTCTCCAGACCCCTCACCAGCTTCATTGCCCTTCTCTGGACACGCTCCAGCACCTCAACGTCCTTCTTGTAGTGAGGGGCCCAAAACTGAACACAGTATTCAAGGTGAGGCCGCACCAGTGCCGAGTACAGGGGGACAATCACTTCCCTGCTCCTGCTGGCCACACTATTTCTGATACAGGCCAGGATGCCATTGGCCTTCTTAGCCGCCTGGGCACACTGCCGGCTCATGTTCAGCCGGCTGTCAACCAGCACCCCCAGGTC
>NW_008824865.1:1290201-1305643 GCF_000699105.1 Pygoscelis adeliae | reverse complement strand
AGTGCAGGACCCGGCACTTGGCCTTGTTGAACCTCATACAGTTGGCCTCGGCCCATCGATCCAGCCTGTCCAGGTCCCTCTGCAGATCCTTCCTACCCTCGAGCAGATCAACACTCCCGCCCACTTGGTGTCATCTGCAAACTTACTGAGGGTGCACTCGATCCCCTTGTCCAGATCATTGATAAAGACATTAAACAGAACTGGCCCAAATACTGAGCCCTGGGGAACACCACTTGTGACCAGCCGCCAATTGGATTTAAATCCATTCACCACAACTCTTTGGGCCCAGCCATCCAGCCTGTTTTTCACCCAGTGAAGTAACCTTTCTTACCTTCTTACCTTCGCTTGCCTTTTAGAAGGTCCACCCCTAGCAAATGGTTCAGGTGAAGCAGGGAAGTAATGTGTTGTTTCTGGTCACTGAAGGACTTCTAGATGTTGTGGAGCTCAGAGGCATCACTGCAGTTCTTCCAAAGTCAGACAGAAAGGAAGGGAGTGGGCTGTAGCTGCTGTCAGTTGTGAAACACTCCACAAGGTGAAGGCAAAGCCATACTTGACAGCTGCATAATAACTACCTGGTCCATCTATCTGGCTCATTTGGGCATCTATGGGAAGAATTCTGATGTAGCTACACATGAAAAAAGCTTACCAGCAGTGAGCAGATGGACGTCAGCCCCTTTTTTGAAGCAGGATGCTTTGTTGTGACCCACGTGCCCTCTGGGCACAGAAAGTTCATCTGTGCAGAGCAAGGGCACTTCTGCTCCTTGTCCTCCTCATCATCATCATGTGTTCACCCCACTCCTTCATCTGGGAAGACAGATTAAGCCTCTCTCTGCTTTGATCAAAGCCTAAAAGTGCTGGATCATCCTGCTACTGAATCCACTTTTCAGACTGATCAAATTTCAGCTGTTAGTGGTAAATCACATCATCTCATCTCTGACTTTGTCAGCCAAAGGGTCTTATAACTATCTCCTTGGAAAAACAGAGCTTTCCGCTCATGTCAGGAGAAGCAAGCGCTGATGATCCCTCTTCCATTTTGAGAAGGAAGGGGCTTCCTCTGAAATGTAATGAAACTTGTACAGAAGATAGCTCAAAAACGGATACAATCACATCACTCCAGGACCTGGGGCCCCAGGTGTTGATCTTCACCAAAGCCTTGGCCTGCACCACTATGCTACCTCTGAAGCAGCATCCTTATCCTAGGGATGTTATTAGATGCCGGATATTATTTTTACATTACTAAATATTCAACAAAATCTAAAATTAAAGAAGCATGGTCTTCAGAGCCAGGTTGGGCAGACCAAGGTGCTGCCAGGTCTACCTCTTGTGCTGGCTGACACTCGACCCCTTCCCTTGGTCCTCCTGCTCTGCCTGGCATCACTGGCTTGCTGCTGGCTCACAGGGCCCTTCTCTGGTTTATTCCTTTTAAGTAATCAAAAAAAGAAGTTTCCGCTCTCTTGTGTAGCTCTCAGATGATGAAAAAACAGGTTCAACACATTAAATTACTGTTGTAAACACATCACAGTGAGGAGACTGGACGAGCTGACCCAGCAGGCTGGTCTTACCCTGCAAGGCACAGTCAGGTTTCAGAGTGATTACCAGCAAATGGAATAAAATGCATTTAAAGGCCCAGCCCTGGGGTTTTGGACCGAAACACCACACTGCACTGCAGAGAGGTGACCAGACCTCAGTAAGTGCCAGACCCCAGGCTTTCAGGGATCTATGGCAGCAGGAGGATGGTGTGAAAAGAAACCCGGAGGCTGCTTTTTGACAGGAATGTCAGCCTGCTGAGTGCCACCAGCGTGCTGCCAAGCCATGCATCTCCCAGTGCTGCCTGCTGTGCTCGAATGGCAGAGGGGGTGTCATGTGGCCACGCTGGGATGTCCCGCAGCAGCACCTGGCTGGTGTAGCCACATCTCCATGACCCATGTCCCCATCCCTCGGGTGTCCTACAGCACCCTCCAGATGTGGGACTGGTCTCGGCATTTACACCCTCTGCTCTATGGGGCTGAGAGATGACATTTTCAGGCAAAAGCTTGCCAACTGATGACTTTTCCTTCTGGACTGATTCTGGGAAAAGGAGTGACCCAAAGTGTGTCCAGGCTTTGAATTTTGGGTTGCTGAGAGAATTTTCCTAGCACCTATAGCCAAAACCCATCCTGATGTAGTTGGATGTCTTTTGAGTTTTTTACATGGTAAAACCAGCAAATACTTCAGGTGAGATAAAATCTTTACAATAAAGCGCTGCCAGCGGGGAGAAATCCAATACCTCCCGCGTCATCAGCAGCCAGTTGAGTGGTGTACTCCCCTCCTGAATCCCAGCAGTCCTGCAAGGGGGGGCAGGGAAATTCACTTTCTCGGTGCCAAGGGACACTGGGAGGTGCATACCACTGCTCCCCCTTGCCAGCACCCTCTGCCCAGGGCCCTTGAGACTATCCAAAATGTATAATCTTATATTATTTATTTATAATAAAATTCCAGTCATTTGTATTCAGTTATAGTCATATAAAATTAATGATCAGACGCATTATTTTGCATGTATCAAATTCTGTTCCTCTGATAGATTTTAGGAAACCAGCAAGCGTATCACTTCACTCTTCTTCATACAGTACTTCTAAGCTCAAAATCCTATGACATCTGAAAAAATCTTAAAATATCTATCAGTTTCACCAAATTGAAATATTGGTGTACTTTAACAGCAGTTTTAATAGACTTTCAAGGTTTTCAAACACTTTTACTCAAAAGTACCTTCAAAGGTTTGGGCGTTTTTTTGTGGTTTGTTTTGGGGGTTTTTGACTGGTGAGTGAGCAGTTCTGTATGCTGTAATTACGAGGGAGAGCTGAACATCTACAACCCTGTTCCTCCAAGACAGACATGGATTATGAGTAGTCTCATCCAAGCTTATACATGCATAGTCTGTGGTGTAATGGGGTCCTGATCCACATGAGGGGCTTCACTGAGCTGCTGTAATGCGAATAATAATAGGTGCAGCTGATGTATGAGGTCAAGAAAAGATTTATGTCTTTGAAAGATCAGGATTGATGCTGCTCCTGTACAAAGAATAAATAATACATGTAAATTTTGTCCTCGGTAGCCCAATGACTTACATTTGTTTATGTTTCTCCTCCTTGTAAGTAACCCCTGAAAGCTCATGAAAAGACCATGAATATAATATAGATGCTGCTGTGCATATTTAGTGTTTAATGCCTTTGAGTTTTGGTGCTAAGATTTGGCCCTTTTTTAATGACTCTTTTCATAAGGCCAGACTTGAAAAGTCTGTGATTTAGAAAACTCTTAACAGGCAAATTATTATGTTTTCCTATAAAAAAGAAAAAAAAAACAAACTCCTTCTAAAGAGCTTCACTGGATGCTCTTTGAGAGAGCTAACACTTACTCCACTGTTTTTATCATTGTCTTAAAAGGCAGAGCAACTCTACCATGATTAATTTTTCATGCGTTGGGTAGGAAGGGATAATTAGACTGTGCTTCATGCCGATTGTCTGCAACTGCTTTCAAGCTAACTAATTGACTACAGAACTAATGAGATTCAAAATATTTATATATTTATTTCATATTTTAATTTGGCCAGACCTATTTTAAGAACCATGAAGACAAATTGGCCAGAAGCTTTCATCTGATGTCAATCAGACCGGTATTTTGGAAATACTGTTATATTATCGCCTGGGTAGCTATTTTGCAATGGCTTTTGCCTCTACCTGGTGGCTGGAAGATGAATTGCATGATTCCCAGGGGGTTTTTTGATGGCAGGCAGGCAGTCTTTTTGGATAAGAATAGATATAGAAACATGAAAAACACTCTAAGCTATCACTATCTAAGGACTTATTTTTTTCCCCCCATTCCACAGTCGGGTCAAGAAACTATTGGATTGGTGGTGTGGATATGTGAATAAATATGATATATTCATCACAGTTATCATCAGCAGTCATGACTGTCATATCTGTAAGATTTCTTTGAAAGCATCGACAAGCGAGTGTCAGTAGACAAGCAAAATCCAACAGATACCATCAACTTGATTTTCAAAAGGCATTGTGGAAATCCTTCAACAGCAGCTCGTAAAGTAGCTGCCGTGGATTAAGAGGGCGTCTTCATGCGAGCAAGCAATTGGCAAAAAAACAGAAATACACCAGCAATATTCACAGGGAAGGGGAGTCCCACCCGGAGTCCTACACTGACATGTGCTGCGGCTGCTCTGAGCAACTAATTTATAAAAAAATCTGCAAAAGAAGATGAATGATAGACCTTCAGGGATAATGGGTAAAATCGGTCGACTGTATGCAGCTGACCAAAGTAATAAGGATGAAAGTTATTTCAGCGGTTGCAAAAGGGTTTCAGAATACTCAGAAATTGGCCAGTAAAATGGCAGGTGAAATTTGCAGATAAAAGGTAGATAAGTTTAAGTCAAACCCTGTAGCAAACCCAGTTCTAACTTCCAATATGCAGAGATACAACCTGAACCAGCTATTGCAAATCAAAACACGATGTGCAGTTCTGGGACCCCGTCTCAAGGCAAATACGATGGAAAAAACAGTTACAGAAAAAAATTACAGCCATTGACCCTGAAAATAAATAATTGAGGGGGGACTATGATGGCTGCCCATGAAGTCCTGAGCGGTATGAAGAAAGGGAGCAGAGGGCACTGTCTGAGGCTGTCTGAGATCCCGAGCAGGTGGCAAATGCTGCAGGGAGGGAAGGGGAGGGCTGCTCACACAACGTGTGCTGAAGCTTCACAACAGTTTGCGGGAGGATGCCAAAGTTTACATGGTTCAGAAAGCAGTCAGCCAAATTTGTGGAAGAAAAATCCATTTGGCACTATTAAAAATGAAAGCGTCATTTCTGGTCAGGAATTCTTTGGACCACAAATGGTTGCAGTCTGCAAGCACTTTTGGGAAGCACCAGTACCTGCTTGTCCTCTGCTCATGCTCTGCCTGCAGGACCTGTTACTGGCCACTGCCAGAGACAGGGTAACAAGCCAGGAAGCCCTTTGGTCTGTTCATTCTTGATTTTTATGTATCACTCACATCCAGTACCTTCACATTTGAGGAAAAACCCCAAAGGCTACTAAGCATTTGCTGGAGCACATCTCATCTCCCACTAGATTACACTTCAAACCTCAGCAGGAGCTGTTTATCTACAGGGTCCATGATAGGAATCGAGAAAGATAGCCAGAAAAGCCTCAACTAAACGTGAAAGAGGGCTAAAATCTTTTCCATGATTAAGTCCATAGTGAACAAGTGCTACACTGAAAAACTGCAATATATTCCCACAATACATGTATTTGAGGAGGCTGTATAGCATGCATAGGTCATCTTAATTCTGGCATACTCTTGAGAGCTTGACTTTGCAAAGGCAGTAATGTTCATTTAATTTGGTCTCTGTGTGTGTTTGTGTGTGAATAATTAATAGGAATCATTTATAAAATCAGCAACACTTTACATTTGTACTCATTTTGAGATGACTTTCCTTTATCAAACCCAGTGTGGCTCAAGCTGCCTGCTCTGTTGCTGTAAGTGCAGGCAAAGCCTGTGCCAGATGCAGACGCTGACCCGTTGGAAGGTCCTGTCTGCCTGCATCCTTTGGTCAGACTGTGTCTCCGGTCAGTCAGTGGTCCCACAGTGCTGAAACCCTGAACGTGGTCCATGGTGAACACCAGTGCTCGGTGGGGTCAGCCTGAGAGATGCTGAGCACCCACTGCCATGACCACCCCACCAGCAGGCATGGTCCTCACTGCATGGCCAGCCTCTGGCAGCACCAAGAACAAGAAGAGAGGTCTGTATGGCTTTCAGATACACCAGTGGGTGCCAGATAAACTCTTGCAATGACAGTGCTAATAACAGTAACAGAGTGGCAATCCAGCCCAAGCAAGGAAGCGGGGCTCAGCCCTGACAGCAGACGTCAGCTATGATTATCACATCCCAGCGTATCTCACTTAGCAAAACTGTCAACAGATAATTCAGCAATCTAAATGAACACCGACGGTGAGACCTGCCGGGGAGGTCCACCCAGCACTGTGTGTGTTTGACGTGCCAGCTTCTTCTGATCAAGCACTGCAGCGCTGCAAGTTCATGCCCCAAAGCAGTTCCAGTTGCTGGGATTCAGACTCCATGGGACAGGGAAAACCACAGAAAAATGCTTGATTAGGAGCCACGTCTCTTGGATTGCCCCACCATCACCTCTGCACATCCACAGGACACCTCTGTGTCCAAACCCAGTGACAGGGCAGATAGTGGGCCGCTCTCCTGGCACTTCCCAGTTTCACTGGCTCGGTATTGCAGGAGGATGGGCTGGCTTGGCACAGGCTGACTACAAACCGCTGACAACCATCCTGAGAAGTTCAGTATCAGGTAGGAAGTCTGCCAAGCTGTGAGATTATTGCCATTTTCCAGTTTGCAGCCACTTTCTACTGCAGTATTATATCTCAATAAGTCCTAAGAGAGACTGGTTTCAGACGGGGCCAGAAGAGAGGGAACGCTAACTGGTGATCCCTCCTGGCAGTCTTGTACCTCTCTTCTGTTCTGCCTCAGTAATTCACCTCGCTCCATCTTTCTTGCCCTGTTTTATCCTGCCCCTTCTCTGCTGTTCACTGTCCTGCTTTGAATCACAGTATCACAGAATGGTTGAGGTTGAAAGGGACCTCTGGAAGTTATCTGGTTCAACCCCCTGCTTAGGCAGGACCACCTAAACCAGGTTGCCCAGGGCCAAGTCCAGACGGCTTTTGAGTATCTCCAAGGATGGAGACTCCACAACCTCTCTGGGCAACCTGTGCCAGCGCTCAGTCACCCTCACAGTGAAAAGGTGTTTACTTGATGTTCAGAGAGAACCTCCTGTGTTTCAGTTTGTGCCCACTGCCTCCGGTCCTACTGAGAAGAGCCTGGCTCCATCCTCTTTGCACCCTCCCTTCAGGTGTTTATACACATTAAGATCCCCCTGAGCCTTCTCTTCTCCAGGCTGAACAGTCCCAGCTCTCTCAGACTTTCCTCACAGGAGAGATGCTCCAGTCCCTTCATGGCCCTTTGTTGGATTCTCTCTAGTATGTCCGTGTCTCTCTTGTACTGGGGAGCCCAGAACTGGACACAAGACTCCAGGTGTGGCCTCCCCAGTGCTGAGCAGAGAGGAAGGATCACCTCCCTCCACCCGCTGGCAATACTTTGCCTAATGCAGCCCAGGATACTGTTAGCTTTGCGGTGGGGGCACATCACTGGCTCAGTAGTCCTGGCCCTGACCCAGGCCCTGTGCACAGTAGGCCAAATTCCGCTTTCAGCTATTCCCATGATTTAAGAGGATTTTCTGGATCAGAATGAATTTGGCTCCATTAGCTAGGTCAGTATAACAGGGCAGGTAGAGAAGCAGAGATTTTGCTCTGAGCTCATTCAAGGCAGACACATTCAGTATTGCGGTTTGGCTGAAAAGACTCGCGCAACCTCATCAAAACCAAACTGTCGCTCACCAGAAGTAGCAAGGAAAATGAGGCAAAGAAACACTCCGCGAAGTAATGATCAGAAAATCTGATAAACAGCACAACCCTCCACTGCACAGGACCAGGAGAAAAATGCTGCAGAGCTCACCTGAGAAGAGAGGTTTCACTGAATGTACTCTATCAGCCACCAAGTTCCTACCTAATGGATTAGCAAGGCTGACCCCTTCTTTATTTTAGAAAAATGCTGCCTTTGGGGTGAACAAACCATCTGATCAAAAGTTACAGTATATGAGAAAAGCAAGGCCTTTCCAAGAGAGCCATATGGCTGTACAACGGATGGAGACCATGGATTAGGACAGGGAGCAATCTTGGTTGTATTAGAACAAGATGCAGGTACAGGGCAATATGCCTTCAGCAGCCCTACTGTTCCCAGATGCTCTGGCATCTGCAGGGTGTATGCAACATGCAGCTGGGTGAGAAGGCAAAGGGAGAATAGGAGAATTCCCTCTTGCAAACAAAAAGACTGACGGCTTCCCTTCATCCCCTTTCCCAAGACGCAACCCATTAGCGCCCAGTGATATCCACCCGTGAGAAGTCCAGCATCCCAGCACTATGTCCCGTGACTAACCCAGGACCCTTCTCTGCCCCTGCCTGTGCTGACAGCACAGTTTGCTGGTTACAATTTTCAGAATAAGCCAGTTTTGACAACCTTTTTCATCAGTGACAGTGGCAGCTGCAGGAATATTTTTAGTTCCAAGTCCCTCAGCCTCCTCATAGTTCAGAAAATATTTCTTTTTTTTGCACTGTGGGTGGAAATGGAGATTAGCTCTTTCTAATGTTACAGCGATGCTCCCTGGATGAGTAGCAGAGATGATGGTGGGAGTCCCGACACTTCGCCCATGGCCTGCAAAACCCAGGGGCACCCTGCATTTTCCTAAGGTGACATGGCAGAAGGTGCAACTAATTGTAGAGACAGCAGCTAGGGGGGATAATGCACACTCCAGCAGGAGTGGTTAGAGATATTCCCAGAGGATTTTTTTCACATGAAAATGTATTTTGTGCCCCTGAGGACAAAGAAATATCAAGACAGCATTTATAGCTGTAGGTCAGGTCTGGAGAAGCAGGCAGTGTGCTTATAGTGCTGTTTCGGCTCTGCAGAGCCCTGTCCTGTTTGTCCGGGAACAATTACTGTGGCAAAAGCGATGGTGGGATTTGAAACCAAAGCCACTCCATGAAAAATCATCTTGTGTGACTCCTGTTTCTTTGAGGACTGTGGGACCCGTGTCTGTCAGTATAGGGAAAATCAGCTTGGCAGCAGCGGTAGGGATGGAGTACAAGCCTGACAGCCTAATGACATTCCCGCTCCCCAGCCTGTGTAACCAGTGATTATTTTTGTCCTTTTTCCTGACTACAGCTTCCAGGCTAGAATATCTGAAGATAAGGGTGTTTCGGGGAATGCTAGGCAGAATAAGAAATGACCCCTGGCTGTACCTGAGCAAGAAAGCAAGTCCCCTTGTTTCCACACAGCGCATCCTTCCACAGCCACTGTGGTGCTACCGGTGAGATCGCTGCATGCAGAGGGGCTCCCGTCGCTGCAAATAGGCTTGACCAATTTTACTTAAAAAGCAGAATTTGGACCGTTTCCCAGATTATAATTACCTATATATAAATATAATTATAATTATGCTACTTAACCGAGACCTCAGAGCACAAAGCTGACAAGTGATGACAACTAAATTCATTAAGAGTGCAAATGTTCTTCCTCTCTTTTATGAAAAAATATTGAGTGATCCCCGAAGAAATCCAGCAACCAGAGACATGATCTGCTAATAAGTGGTGAGCTCGGTGAAGGCTGCTGGAGAGGCAGGACAACTGATCCACCCCAGGAAGAGCCTCGGTGCTACATACCTAGTAGAGGAGCAGAAAAGTGGACAGTTAAAACACCGGATTTTGAAAACGCAGTATGTTTCATGGATTTGAAGTGAAACCTCTCTTTTCACTTTGTTTAGACTGAGAAATAAATCAGAGCAGGGGCTGTTCTTTGGCACGGAGGCCAACTGGTACGGCATGGCTTGCACCCAGACAAAAGCTCTTTTACCTTTCCTGACATACACAGGGTAACCCCGTCCAAATTTCTCACTGGGCATGGACCCAGGGCTGTGCTAAGCCCAGCCTGGCATAGGCTGGCCAAGGGGGTAAGCTGGCACGAGGCAAAGCTCAGTCTGAGAGCACAGCAGCGGTGCAACGTCCCGGTCCTGCACCAGCACTCAGGCCTGACCCCTCTGGATGTCTGCGGGACGTGGTGCCTCTGCATACCTGTCCCAGCGCCAGAGAGAGCCTAAACTGGGGCCCATCTCAGTCATGCTTTTTAAAGCCATTTGGTATACTGGCTTTTCAAACACTTTCTATTTTTTCACATTCGGAGGTGCCAAGCCCCAGGGATGATGACGAACGCTCAGAAATATGTTACAAAATGCATCTAAGAGAAAAAAGATTACTATTCCTAGGCCTCTTGGGAAAAGATGAAAAGTGATTGTGGTGCATGGTGTGCTTCCAAACCAGGACTAGAAACCAGAACTGTATCTTCCCATCGCGGTCTAGGTATGAAATAACACTAAGAAAGGGGAGGAAATAGCGATGGCCATAATACCTCATCTGCAAAAAATACAGTGATTAAGAGAGATGCTGAACACCTACATCACCTTCTAAGTCTCTTTGCTGAGACAGCCACAAAGCCTCAAACCCCACTGTTATTCCAGCAACCTGTTACACTGGCTTTATATTCCCACGTTGAGCATTTCAGTTGACATTTTTATTTTTCCGACAGGTCAACTAATCCCTTGCTTGCAAGTGTTTCATTACAGTTGTGTGCTTCCTCCCCTAAGAGTCTGAAATACCTTGCCTTTGAATGTAATTTGACTTCTGGAAAAGGAACAGTTTAGACCAAAGTCACGGTGTCCTTGCTTTCAATCTGCCTTTATGCCCAACCACCAGCAGATCTTTGAATACTCTTTTATAAGCAGTTGAAGGAATTTCCCTCGATGGTTTTCCTGTGCGAAGGTTGCTGTGTCTGAGGAGCCTACAGCAAGCTCATGGAAAACAGGCTGCAAAACCCCACTGCTGGGAAAGAGCTGAACAGAAAGGTGACTGAGTGTGTAGATGTTACAAAAATAGTCAGGATTGTTGAATCTAACACCATCAAATCTAACCGGCTTCTGGAGGGGTGAAGAAGAATCTCGTGGTGCTGAGCAAGCGGGCAATATAATGGCAGATGATGCTCGGTGCTGATAAGCACAAAGTAATGGAGACTGGAGGAAAAAACCTAATCCTGTCTCTACATAAGCCATAAAAAGTTCAGAAAATATTAGTTCATTCCAGAAAAAAATATTTTGGAGGCATTAAAATCCCTGGAAAGCAATGTTTCCATACTAAATGGGTGTTAAAAGAGTAGAGAGAGCTTAAGGAATTACTAGGGGAGAAACTGGAGCAGGCTGGAGTCTAACAACATGTTACAAACATCCAGGTGTAGTAACCAAGGAGCAATTACTGACGGTGGTACAAGAACATTATCTCCATACTCCCATATAAATGCAGAGCATGCCTACCCTGTGAGCGTGCTGTGCAGTCCTGCAGAAGGCTGCTCCACAGCCAGAAACATCTCTATCAGTACTTGAACCCTACTACTCAATCTACTCATCTTCTGTGTCATCTCCTTGCTCCTCATGTTCTTGTACCACCATCAGTAACTGCTCCTTGGTGACTACACCTGGATATTTGTAATGCGGTGTTAGACTCCAGAGACTCCAGCACGCTCCAGTCCCTAACCTGCCTCTTAGCCAAGCTAGATGTGTCTACCTTTTGCACTCTTTTCTTATTAATTAGTCCCCTAATCCCCTGATTAAATGACAGAAGCTGGCAAAGCTAGGAAACCTGTCCTGCTGCACCTTTATTTTGATGGGCTGACAGCAAACTTGCAACAAACTCACCTGAACCTCTTGGGCAAAGCCACAAGAGCTGGATTTTTAATCTGTTTGTACAACGTAGGTTGAGACCCTGTGAGAGAGACAGGGCAAGTCCTGCAAAACAAATGGCAAAAGGTAATTTCCCAGGGTTTGTTTTTCACTCAGTACCTCTGTTAATGTATAGGAGAGATCTGAAAAGTAAAGAAAATCACATGAATCTATAGACCTGGGCTTCCTACTCTGCTTACTTGGACTGGATCATTAGTTTCAGGATTTACATACTAGTTTGTTACAGAATTAGTTACAGAGCTTGTTAGTTTGTAGAACTACATTTCTGATGCATTAGCCTCTGCATCACTTTTCCCATGAATAAAAGCGGAGCCGTGTTCAGCTTTTAGTTGCTTTTGGCCACCGTGCAATTCTTGGGCATGAAATCTGCTCTTCTATTGATTTATTTGTCTATTTGCATGTTGTAACTAGTGGAGCCTTTAGTTAATGTAAGTGAGGAGGGAAAAAAAATACCCAAACCAATTTAGAGTGAGGAAATTCACAGGCAGTGTTTGAGAAGGGTGGAGCTGAGCTCCTTAGGGTAAATTATAAATGGATGGTATTAAGTCTAAGGAAATAAACAAGTTCCAACACCGAATCGCTGCTATCTATCTCCACCAAGGATTTTAAAAGAAGCAACAGTACGATTGGCTACAACAAACTTGCTGTCTAAGAGCTCTAAATGGTTTCTTCTCTTTCTACAAAAGAGAAGCTACATACAGCCAAGAAGCCTTGAACATCATTCCTGCAATAAGGATCCCAGCGTTTTGGAATCCGTTCTTGGCTTTAAGAATAATGAATGTTAGCAATAGAAGTATTTTCTGAAACGTTTCCAAACCCATGTGATTGCTGCGATAGGTGAAGGTTCAAGTTTCACCTATGGAGCTCAAACTAATTCTTCTATTCTTAAGATAAACTCAGATGAAACATGAAAAAAATAAATTACTTTTGCTTATTTGCACATTCTTGGGCTGGACGTGGAACAGATTTGTATGGGGATTGGAAGTCCAAACGCCTGTTCACAGAGCAACTTGTTATCATGCTTTCTTTCTGTAGTGCTCGGAGAAATTGTCTAAAATCCTGGCTTTATCCAATTTAAATTCACTAGAGTGACACTGGGACTCGGCTCCAGTCCTCGGACCAGTTTGCACACTGCCCTAGGACGAGGTCTCCTGCAGGAGCTTTGGGCGGACAGAGCCCCCCTCTGCGGTGCCCAGCCCCAGAAGACCGGGGGCAAGTCAGCCGGCGGCAGCCCAGGGCTCCCACCTGCCTCCTGCCATGGGCGGGGGGAACAACATCAGAGCAAGGCTCACCTTCAAAATTGAGGAATTCCTCTTAGCTTGTCCCTCTCTTTTTTTTATTAGACTGTGTCTGGGATCACAGAAGACTGATGTTTGCTGATGTGCCGTCTCAGACAAAGAAGAGACCCAACCTTGAGGGTAGGATGTAACAGCAACCAGCACAGGTAGCCTAAAAACTAGCAAGTTATTTGTTATTTGGGGTTTTTTTCATGTCTAGTATGTTGTCAGTTTATTTGAAATCATGGATAATAAATAACATTGCCCTGCAGAACCTAGTTTTGTTCACTTCTAATGTGTGGCACAAAACTTCTAATTTCTTTCCAGGTGCTGAAAAATTGTAAGGTTGAAGAATAAAGTGTGGTTAAAGGCTGCTTTATTGCTGGCTGTTGTGGTTTCTCAGATTATTTTCTCAAAGCGTTACTTTCGCAGGAATAGATCACTGGTGCACTTGTGAAGTAAATAAATGTGGTTATGAATATGTGTTACATGTATCAATTTATGTTAATACGATGTATATAGAGATCCCATACAAGATACAGTTCGTGTTGCATGGATGCCTAAATTTGAGGATATTTTTTCTTCTCCTGCATAACCTCCCCCCAAGCAGGAGTTCAGAAGGTAAAACCACTGGTTGCCAGGGGACACACACTGCGTATCACCTTTTTGCAATATACTTCACAAATCCCATGACAAAAAGCTTTTCACCGCTGTTATTCTTAAAGAAAAAGTGAACTATTTGTAACACGGCATTACTGAATGTGAATTTTTAAGCCTTTCCTCAAAGTACTGATGGGCCGAGATGAGAAAAGCTCCGTCTCCTTCCAGAGAACTGCCTCCTCCGCAGGGATGGATGTTACACTGCATCACTTCATTCCCAACCTTAAAAATGTTACCAGATCTAGACGCAGGCAACCCCAGCTCCACATTCCTCTTCCTCTGGGCTACAGCCCTCACAGCAGAGTTTCAATCAAGGGATGATTCTTCGTCTCTTCCCTGGACTTGTAAACTTCATGTTTTAAGAAAATCCCTTAAAGTTTAATTATGTTTTTTTTAGAGCTGAGCACTGAATGGAGCTGGGTAACAATGCTATCTTTTTCTTTTTTAGCTTCTCAGTTTTGTTTTAAGTTCGCTTTGGAAAGAAACTCAAAATACTTCACTCCCGGACAAGTCGAAACAGAGCATTTTTTGAACTGTGAAATGAATATGTCATCGATTGGTACCAAGGAAACAAAGGGTCAGGCAAAACCTCACCCACCTGCATATTTTTATGGATGTCGCCCATCATGGTGAAGTCAGTGTGATTTCTTCCATAGAAAAGGGCAGCATATACCAGAAAATCTGCAGAATCAGACCCAAAGGGAGTGTCCGAAGGATCGGCCTTCACTGAAAACTTGCCAGTTACAACACGAGGCAGATGTAATTCTGATTTTCCTCCCCACCTTGAGTTGCCTTTACCAACTGTTCGGTTTCGCCGTTGCCTTCTCCGACTCTTCTGGACCCACAGAAGCAGCAGCAGAAACAGATCACGGCAGCCCCGACCTCTGACCAAGCAGCGGCTCCCGTTTCCGCACAGAGTGATATGGGAACAGGCGTGAGACATCTCACCACTGCCCGTGGCTGACAAGTGATTTGAGTTGCCAACATGTTAAATAACCCACTCCTTTCACTAGGGCAACGAGTCGGCCTTCAATACTATATTCACCATTTTGCATTTGAAATCTATTTTTACGGTAAAATCGGATGACAAGTGGTGTAACGCATGGAAGGAACAATAGGGGTTATACAATTAATGAGGAAACAGCGAAACACATCAGATGATAAACAAGACAAAACCAACTGAAACGAGAGGGCAAGTCATACAAACGGGAATAGGATGGAGGATTTTGTGTAATCACGCACATAATTGGTTTCATACAGACGCCTTTACAATATCTTCCCTTTCCGGACTCCCGGATGTTGCCTCTTGTTGCAATAAAATGGAAAGAAAAAAGTTTAAACTGTCTTTTCTTGCAATCTATTTAATCTCATAAAAACTCTGGAAACATGTACTTGGATCTCACTTTTAAAAAGCCATAGAGAAAGATTATTTTGTAACAAAAGCTTATTTTTCAAAACGTGGGAATTAAGCATCTAAGCAAGAATATGTAGAGAGGGGTGAGAAAAATATGGACTTAAACTAGGGTTTTCTTATGCAGATCCCAAGTTAAGGCTGATATGATTTAAACCAGCTACAGGGTGAGTTGCTTGATTTTTGGAGTATAAAACAGGTCACCACATCCACTCAAACTTGATAAAGGGGAGGTTATGTTTAAGTTTTTTTTAACCTATTTCTTTCCTCTTCCTTTTCATGAACTATCATTTTCATCGGAGGATCTGAAAAGCCAACTAAGCTTCTAAATTCCATTAAAAAAAAAAATAATCTGATTGAGTAAAGCTGAATCAGCTAAACGTCTTCCAAAACTGCAATTTATAAAGCTTTTTTCCCCCTGACAGACAATTGGCAATAATCCAGGTGGGCTTTTTTTTCCCCCCCTCGCAATAATGCAGTTCCGGGGATGAAAGCAGTTGAAAGAACCTGTTTTTTTCACGGTCTTCTTGTAAGTGCTGGGGAGCCTGAACTGACAGTAACAGATTGCTCTGAAAATTGCCTTCCAGCTCCTGCAAGGCACAGCGTTCTGCAAAATCCCAGCCGGCAACCC
>NW_008824865.1:1289354-1290003 GCF_000699105.1 Pygoscelis adeliae | reverse complement strand
TGTGGATTAGCATCGGTACTTGCCACCGGTGGTACGATGTGCACCCCAGGTAGGTGACCCACGTCTTCTTTTCCGGGCGCGCCGCTCCCGCGCCCCCCGCCCAGGCAGGCTGCGTCCTTCCCGCCGTACCCACAAGGGGACACTGCAGCCGCAGGGATGCGCGCTCAGCCGGGGCGCACCCCTTCAGCGCGCACCTTCCAAAGAAAGAAGTAGAACGGCGTGTTCGGCGTAAATTCACGGAGTTGACACTGTAATCACAAGTGCAACATTTCCATGCCGGGTTTGGCTTTGCTTCTTTCCACAAACTACCTAAGTTTGCATCTCGTATAGAATTATTTGCAATTGCCCCGAAGAAATCTCCAGTTCAAGGCCCCGGATCCCACCTGCTGCGTTGCATAGTTCAGAGCAAAGCGGGAGCGCGCCAGCAAAACCTACCGCCGGGGTACGCGGCCGTCCCTAAGTCAGGCAGAAGATGCTGATTTTGCCCTGAAAAGTAATTTTACTTTTATTGTCCTCCATGGGGAGAACTAAAAAGAAAAAAATTAAAATTCAGTTTAACTTTGTTCTGGACGACGGATCCGAGACGACAGGTGGCTGCTACGTGGGGAAGCGGCTGCGAGCGCAGCGCAGCGCCTTCCCGCTGCACCTC
>NW_008824865.1:1270653-1288207 GCF_000699105.1 Pygoscelis adeliae | reverse complement strand
GCTGCCCAGCTACCAGGTCTCCATCCCCGAGAACGAGCCGGCCGGCACGGCGGTCATCGTTCTGCGGGCCCAGGACCCCGATGAGGGGGAAGCCGGCCGGCTGGCATACTCCATGGAGGCACTCTTCGACGAGCGCTCCAACGACTACTTCTCCATCGACGCCGAGACGGGCAGCGTGGTCACCACCCGCAGCCTTGACCGAGAGACGAAGGACACCCACGTGCTGAAGGTGACCGCCTCCGACCACGGCTCCCCGCGCCGCCGCTCGGCCACCACCTATCTGACCGTGACTGTGAGCGACACCAACGACCACGAGCCGGTGTTTGAGCAGCCTGAGTACCGAGAGAGCATCCGGGAGAACCTGGAGGTGGGTTATGAGGTGCTGACCATCCGTGCCCCCGACGGCGATGCCCCAGCCAATGCCAACATGCTTTACCACCTGCTGGAGCCGGGAGCTGGTGATGGGGTCTTCGAGATCGACCCGCGCTCCGGGGTTGTGAGGACCCGAGCCCCAGTGGACCGCGAGGAGGTTTCCGAGTACCACCTGGTGGTGGAAGCCAATGACCAGGGCAAGGACCCAGGACCACGCAGTGCCACGGCTATGGTGCACATCACCATCGAGGATGAGAACGACAACTACCCTCAGTTCAGCGAGAAACGCTACCTGGTCCAGGTGCCAGAGGATGCCCCAGTGAACAGCCAGATACTGCAGGTGCAGGCCACAGATCGGGACCGGGGCAGCAATGCCCAAGTGCACTACAGCATCGTGAGCGGCAACCTGAAAGGCCAGTTCTACATCCACTCTTTTTCCGGTGCCATCGACCTGATCAACCCTCTGGATTATGAGACTATTCGGGAGTACACACTCCGGATCAAAGCCCAGGATGGGGGCAGGCCTCCCTTGATCAACTCCAGTGGCATGGTGTCGGTGCAGGTCGTGGACGTGAATGACAATGCCCCCATCTTTGTGAGCACTCCCTTCCAGGCCACAGTGCTGGAGAACGTTCCTCTGGGCTACTCGGTGCTGCACATCCAGGCTGTGGACGCTGACTCTGGGGAGAACGCCCGCCTGGAGTACAAACTCATAGAGATGGCACCCTCCACTGGAGGTGCCCCTGTAGCAGGTGACTCTGGGTTCCCTTTTCAGATCAACAACAGCACGGGGTGGATCACAGTGGCTGCAGAGCTGGACCGAGAGACTGTGGAGAACTATCACTTTGGAGTGGAAGCCAGGGACCATGGCATGCCAGTCATGACCTCCTCAGCCAGTGTGTCCATCACTGTCCTGGACGTGAACGACAACAACCCCACCTTCACGGAGAAGGTGTATCACCTCAGACTGAACGAGGACGCGGCTGTGGGCAGCAGTGTCCTGACCCTGACAGCAGTGGACAGGGACGTTAACAGCGTTGTGACTTACCAGATCACCAGTGGCAACACCAGGAACCGTTTTGCCATCACCAGCCAGAGCGGAGGGGGGCTGATCACGCTGGCCTTGCCCCTGGATTACAAGCAGGAAAGGCAGTATGTGCTCACAGTCACTGCCTCTGACGGCACTCGCTTTGACACCGTCCAGGTCTTCATCAACGTCACAGATGCCAACACTCACCGCCCGGTCTTCCAGAGCTCCCACTACACAGTGAGCGTCAGTGAGGACAAGCCCATTGGCACCTCTATTGTCACCATCAGTGCCACCGACGAAGACACAGGGGAGAATGCGAGAATCACTTACATTTTGGATGATAACATTCCCCAGTTCCGCATTGACCCTGACACAGGCACTATCACCACCCTGATGGAGCTGGACTACGAGGACCAGGCCTCCTACACGTTGGCCATTACAGCCCACGACAACGGCATCCCCCAGAAATCAGACACCACCTATGTTGAGATCCTCATCCTGGATGCCAATGACAACGTGCCCCGCTTCCTGCGCGACCGCTACCAGGGCTCGGTTTTCGAGGATGTGCCGCTCTCCACCAGCGTCCTGCAGCTGTCTGCCACCGACCGCGACTCGGGCCTCAATGGCCGTCTCCTCTACACGTTCCAAGGCGGTGACGATGGAGATGGAGACTTCTACATTGAACCCACTTCTGGAGTGATACGCACACTGCGCAAGCTGGACCGCGAGAACGTGGCTGTCTACAGTCTGCGCGCCTTTGCTGTGGACAGGGGCAGCCCACCGCTGAAAGCCTCTGTGGATATCCAAGTGACTGTGCTGGACATCAATGACAACCCCCCTGTCTTTGAGAAGGATGAATTTGACATCTTTGTGGAGGAGAACAGCCCCGTGGGCTCTATTGTGGCACGGATCAGTGCAGCTGACCCCGACGAGGGGACCAACGCACAGATCATGTACCAGATAGTAGAGGGGAACATCCCTGAGGTCTTCCAGCTAGACTTGCTCAACGGAGACCTCACAGCCCTGATGGACCTGGATTATGAGAGCCGGACAGAGTACGTGATCGTGGTGCAGGCCACTTCTGCCCCTCTTGTGAGCCGGGCAACAGTGCACATCCGCCTTCTGGATCAGAACGATAACCCGCCCGTGCTGCAGGACTTCCAGATCCTCTTCAACAACTATGTGACCAACAAGTCTAACAGCTTCCCCTCTGGTGTGATTGGCAAGATCCCAGCTCATGATCCCGATGTGTCTGACAGCCTGGCCTACACCTTTGTGCAAGGCAATGAATTAAACTTGCTCCTTTTGGACTCTGCCACTGGGGAACTCAAACTCAGTCGCGATCTGGACAACAACAGACCCCTGGAAGCCCTCATGAAAGTGTCGGTCTCAGGTAAGCAAGCGTTCGAGGCTCATAAAGCACCTAATTCTGCTTGTCAGACCAGTACGGGGGCATGGGCAGAAATAACCCACTTGCAGTTTAGTGCGCAGCTTTCGGTTTCCTGAGGCAGGAATTTATCTGTGAAATTTTTGGAGAGGAACCACAAAAATGTATCAAGCCCATGTGCTGTGGATTGAAGTGGTGCATTGAAGTTGTTTAGTAAATGTGGATCACAAGGGTAAATAAATACGAGTGTGCGTGGAAGGGTATATACTCCCTCAGTTGAGGTGGTACCTTGGCTGAAGCTTTTCTGATGTGGTTGCATAAAGGTAATAAATGATGTAACTTGCAAAGATGTAGGGAATGCACATGTATCTGTAATGCCATCTCCTCTCCCTCTTTTTAAAAAAAAAAGAAAAGTTGAGATTTTAGCAACAAAACACGTCTATTTCCTTCTGCATACCAGGAGGTTTGGCTGGTAGATCCTCAGACCAGTTCTCTGCTGGTGTGGCCCGGGTGGATGTGACACTGGCAGAGCTGCACTGGTTTGCATTGCTGGCGTGTGTTCCTGTGGGAAATGGCGACGCTGAAAGCAATGAGTTATGGCTGTGTAATAGCTGTGCAACGCTGCTATTTGCACTGGAGTTGCTCTCGCAGAGCTAGGGGCAGATACTGGCCAAATACAGCCCCCAAATCAGCACTGTTGGGGGAAGGGAGAGGAGGGGAGCGGGAGGGCTACTGTACCATTAACTTCCTCAGAGAATTTGTGTCTCTGTGTGTGAAGAGTGTTTGATGCCGTCCAGTATATACTGTTATATGAGCACATATACGCTCTTAGGATGTTATTCTTTTTCTGCTCGGTTGCTTGTTTATCATGGAATTACTTTTTATGCCTCTAATTGTGGCATCAATCATGCAATGAGTAATTTCCTCCGCAGGTGCCACTCTATAAAGTTTACTGTGGACCTGATCCCATACTTCTGTTGACTTTCAGAGGTTTAACTAGATACATTCCTCGCCGCCTCTCTCTGCAACCTAAAGCTAATATTTGTATTCTTTCTGCAAAAAAAGCTGAAAGTACTAGGTACATAAAATTACACTTTGGGAGATGCTTCATTTGGGGTGATTGTATTAAAAAAAAAATCAAACTGTGGCATAATCCTGGCAGCGCTTGTTTTACTGTAAGTAGTCATGGCGTGCAGCAGGGCCTCGGGGGAGCGAGCCGTGCTCTCCCTTGTGTTTGCAGGCTTGAGGTCCTTTCTGCTTCAGGAAAATGAAAGTGATATTAACTGAACTGATTTAATTTACTGCGGTGTATCACCTGACAAGCCACTCCTGTTTCTTCCAAAATGCGGCGGGGGGCAGCTAATGTGGTAGGGTAGCTCATAAATGCCGTTTCCATGTCCTGTGAGGACTTGCAGAAAAAACAGACAGTTGGCTTGTGACCTTAAAGAAAAACATTTGGATTAAGGTGCAGGTGATTGCGTGGTCATTGTCTGTCTGAACCAGTAGCTCTTTATCTAGTAGCAGAAGATAAGAACTCAACTTGGGGCAAGAAGCTTGGAAAAGACGTTTTGTTAGACTAGATGAGGAGAGTGTTCAGAACAGAAAAATAGATGGCATGAACTATTCCTTTCTCAATCTAATGATTTGCGCAGTTTAAGTGGATGAAATCTCAGGTAGGAATGAAGACCTCTGTTTTCTTAAGTAACAGGAGCTTGATCATTCCAGCATCGTTTTCATGTTTGGTGAAGGTGTGAACTTTGAAACTCTGCTGTGATGTTGATCAAAACTGACTGTCCGCTGCATGTCTTGAGATATTTGAAAGATTAAAGCTTTTTATGGGTAGGATTTTAAAATAATTTTGACAAGCACTGAACTCCATTTGACGTTAATTTGGAGAAGTTTGCTCTTTGGAAATTGAAAGGGCAGTGTTTGGCAGTGTGTGATTGTGCCCAGGAAAGTCTCACCTGCCTGCTTTCTCTGGTTTATCTGATGGAGTCTTTAAAAAAAAAAAAGAGAAGCAGCTCAGACAGAAGTACTCCACAGGGTTATCTTTAAGTGTTGCAAAATACCTGCAAATCATCTGCTAGAATGACCTGCCAGTTAACTGAAAAACGTGTCTATGGAGTAGCCATTAACCTCTCAACCCAGACAAACACGAAGTCCTGCCCCAAACACAGCAGCTCTTCAGGTCAGGGAAGGATGGGGGCTCTTTATGAACTTGGGGAATTTGAACTATATACGAGTCGGAAGTAACACCGCTGCTGTAAAAATCTTGTTTCCACCTAGCGATGTGTTGTGCTGTGGAGGCATGTGAGCGTGTGTCACGCTAGCGAGAAGCCGCGCTACTCAATTAAATTAGTTTGAGCCTTTGATACTTGGCTAAAACCAGTATTTTTTGATTTGATTTGGGGATTATTCAAATAAGCACGGTAATTTTGGCCTTCTGCATATAAACAAAGCCTTAAGAATCATCAAAACCAAGCAAACGAAGATAATAGATTTTGTAAAACCTGAGAACAGCACACTCGGCGTTTAAAACTCACCCTAACAGCGTAAACATTGTCAGAAGCTACGTGGGACGGCGGGCGGCCCTGGGCGGGCTCCGTGCGAGCGTGGCTCTGCCTTCGCCCCGGTGCCGCGGTACCTGCTGGGCTGTGCCCCCACAGCCGGTCAGGAGCCAGCCCAAGCCGAGGAGGGAAGAATGTGGGTGGTGCAGATATTAGCATTTTGCTTTGGATGGGGAGGGAGCTTTTGAAGTCGATCTCTTTTGAAGTGAATCTCTGTGGATGCCCTTCTGCCTGTGCCTGTTGCACGGAGCCGTCTGAGTGAACAAACCCGACCCCTTTTGCATGAATCTAGTCCAGATGTGCTCCAGGGGTGCCCAAAGGGGTCCCTTAAAAAGTCGCATTCTCCTTTTCCCATTGTACCTTCAAGGCTTTCCTGCAGAAAAGCAGAGCTTGGTTTTATATTCCCATGCTTGCACGTAGCGTTGTTAGGTTTATGTTGTTTTAACAACTGGGGTGAAGCCTTGACCCTGCTGAAATCCTGCCCTTGCTTTCCAGGGGGGCAGGATTTTACTCGGGGCTTCTGAAACAGGTGGTCAAGAGTCGATAAGTCTGTGATTTCTTAGTGTTATTAATAAATATATGGTTTAAATTGACAGGATCATTAAAAAGTTAGTTTTTGTCCACAGTGATGTTCACAGTAATGTCAAATTGGGATTTATCTGGTCAAAAAATGTGTTAAACATTGCTCAAGTCCCATTGCATTCGCCCATGTTAAACATTATACCGCAGTCCCCCACTGTTGCTGGGGGGGAAGGCCGGTGCTAGCCTCAACTTTGCACAAGTGTTGCACAAGTTTGCCTGGGTATCACATTGCAAACGCTGCTGGCTCCTGCTTGGCTGTGCTGCCACAAGTAGTCCCACTTAAGATCAACGGCAGCTTGCTGGGATACAATAGATGTGTGCGCAAACTCCTCTGGGAACCCAGCCTCATTCACCAGTGCAGACAAAACCCGACCTGACTGTATGCTACAGCTTTCGAGTGGTCCAGATAAATGTAAAATATCATGGTATGACATACAATTTTGGGAAGGTAGTGCTCCTCAGGAGAGCTGGTTTCCGCTGCGAAGGATAGACACCCAAGCATTTTTGAGGGCAGGCAAGCTCAAGTATCGCCTTTTACATTTCTTTGCCTTTTAATCTCCAGTGGCATTTAGTGAGGTTATTGACTATCAGTAAATACAAATTAAGATAGAGCTCGTTTGTGCTGCAATAAACGTGGGATTTTTACTCGAGGCTTGTTAAAGGATCTTCATTATTATTGTAATTTAAAAGTCATTATGCTAATGACCCTGGATCTGCAGCTCTGTGCCTTCTCCATACAAATGGAACAGAAGATGCAATACTTTGGTTTAGCCCTTCTGATAAAAAGGTAAGGCCACAGCTGTGCCTGAGATGCAAGGCATCGGGGGGGTTATTTGTGTGTGTGAAGATTTGAGATTAAAGGGAAAAAAGAAACTCCAGGGAAAAGGTGTCTCTGGAAGCGCAGGGGCACTTTTGGGTGTGGAAGGTGAGCGCGGGGCGACTGCTCAGGATGCGGGCCAGGCACCTCGGCAGCGTCGGGGTATGCCCTGGCCTCGTGCCCCCGCCTTTGGGGAGCGGGGTGGATGGGGCTGCTGGGGCCTTCTGAGTTTCGGGGGGCAGATCCACAAGGCGACCGGTTCTTTTAGGGGTGATGCTTCTGGCTGCCTGCTAGGACTTGCTTTCAGGGTCAGCAAGGGGTAATTAGCACCCAAACTGCTCTCCGTGGCCCCCCTCCAGGGAAACACATTCCCGCACGTGGCTGTGGTGGGGTCCCTGCAGGTTATGCAGGTTATGCAATTAGGAGATGATGGAAACGGGTAGGTAGAGGCTCCTCTCTCCCTCCCTCCGGGTGGGAGGAGGCGTGTTGGTGTGTCGCATGGCTGCAGGGCTTTTGCACGCTCATGTTCCCGGGGACTTTGGGCGCTTGCACTTTGCACGTGCATCCTGCTCTAAGGGGAGAGAAAGCAGCAGCTCAAAGGCTGCAAAGACCAGGGAGGCAACGATGGGGGACCTCGTTTAGAAAGATGGTGTGATACTGCGAGCTGTGAGATTGCAGCCGGGGTTGTTACTTGGTGTATTAAGTGGAGCTGAAGTGGAGGATGACCGGTCATGGTTAGTAGCAGTGGTTTTGAACACTTACGTTTATTTTCCTAAAATAGCAAAGCAAGAGTAGTGCCCATCATTTTAAAGTTAGGGTAGCTCCTGGATCTGCTGTGGCTACCTAAATCCTTTATTGCATCCATATAGGTTCTATATTCTATTCTATAGGTGAGATGCATTTTAGATGTACGTCCCTCCAGCCTGCAGGAATTTGACTTTCCCTCTTCAGCTGTGTGACCTGTTCCAGCCGATAAAAAGCTGTGGCTGCCTTGTTGCTTTTGAATGTGCTTCCTTCCACTTCATCCCTGGATTTCATAGGAGTGGTGTATTTTTGTTTCAAAAGACAGGAAAACGTCTATGGCTACGAGAGGAAAATATTTAGTGGAAGGCTGACTGACAAAATAGCTTTTATCTCAGTAAAAAGTTATCTTCTGCATGGAAATAAATAAAATGGGGACTTATCTGCAGCTCAAGCTACTGTAAATAAGCAATTTCTTTGCTAAAATGGTTATCCCCAGTAATAAAAAAAGAAATGTTTACCACGGCACACTTTAGAAAGTAAATGAGATGTTTTATCTCAGGTAAAAGCTATTTTGTCAGTCAACTTCTTTCAGAAAATGCTACTGTGCAACGTAGCTGTCGTTTAAAATGTTTGTTTCTCCCTGTTTCTGTCTGTGTGTAGTGCAGGCTGTATATTTCCATTTTTTCTTACACAGTTTTTAACAAGATATTTCTACCTTACTATGTCTTGGTGGCTGAAGCATACATAGGTGGCACTTCTTAACCTCACCACACAAAGTGAAACTTTGAACCATAAATACTAGAAGTCACAATTGGTTCCTGGAGAAAAAAAACTAGTGTATATCAAAGCCATACATAAACCCAAACTCAGCAATGCTGTTTGAAAACCCAGGGGCGTGTTTGTATTTGCAGCATCATCTTGTTAAGATTTCTGTACAAGCTATTGGGTTGCCTTGATTGAGAGGGTATGAGAAATGGCTTATTGAGGTTGCAGGGGGTTTTGGCTGCTTTTGTGCACACTTTGCTCAGTGTACCGACAATTTTATTTTATTTTTTTATTGCCTAAATGTTGATGCTTTTCTCAGTGATTTCTGGGAAAGAGGGAGACTTTAGGATAACAAGGAGGAGGTATAAGAAGAATGAGACTGAAGATGTGAGAGGGAGAAAGATCTGCTAGGCTTTATGTGATAATCAAATCCCAAGGGATAGAAATTACATTTAGAGAAGTATGATGGTGGGATTGCCTGGAAAACTTTTTTCCCCTATTTTAAAATTATTTGCAAATGGGGGAGATAGTTGTAATAACCATTTTTAAATTGGATTAGTAATTGTTTTATATTTTTTGATTACTTTTAAGCTTCAGGGTGTATTAATGAATTGGTTTCCTTAGTGTATTCCCTTGTTGTGATTTGCTTCCCTCTTAGAAGTCACTGACGTGCTCTTTCTTCTGACTTGCACTTGCGGATTGGGAAGAATCCTCTTTTGTTCTGTTGTTCTGGTCACACCTTTCCTTGCAGTTCAGAATGGGTTTAGGCTGGGGTTGTGGAGCCTGCCAAATACAGAATAAACATCAAATTGTTGTGAAGGGTAATGACAAAAGAACCCTTTGTTTAGAATACAAGAACAGTTTTCTGTGTTTGGATGTTAGGATGATAGTAAACCTGCAGTAGAATTAGTGGTGGGGAAAGTAGGTGATGTGAAGCAGTGGGATTTTATACTTCATTATCTCCAACATCCCAGGCACTACCTGAGGAAGTGGCTGGCTGCTGATAAAGTGTATAATTTTACATTTGCTCATTGAGTGGTCCGTTTTCCTTCAACATATATACTTAATATCTTGAAACTCCCTTTCATTGTTGACTCCCATCTTTGAGCTGAATGGATTTTCTCAGACATCCCATGACTGAGGAAAGTAATGCTGGGTTTTAAAGTATGGCATTAGGTGAAGGTAGGTAGTGTGCTCACCACTCTTCTCACAGGGCTCTTACTGGTGGGACCCTTAGCGGACGCTTGGATGGAAGCCCAGGCATCCTCACATTTCCACCAGTCTGGTGAGAGTGTGGCCCTGGTGTCTCCCAGCATCTTAAGGAAGGGTTGGCAAGATGCATCCGTGGTCTCCTGCCTCCTCCTTGGGGTGTGCTCCAGGTCTGCCAGACACCCCTGCAGCTGACGGGTTGTCTGGCTGGGTTCATGGGTTCAGGCATGTGATAGCACGCAACACGAATGACGGTGTTTACAATTCAGCCAGATGTGTAGCTGCTGCATACGTTGGCATAGCTGAGCTCGCTTTCATCTGGTTAGTTTGGGTACAGACAGCAATGACTGCACCATAGCACGGCTTCAGCTTGCGATTTCACTGGGCCCCTCGATTCCCTCGTGGGTTAGGTGAGACTGACACAAAGGTTGTGGGAATGTGACTGCCCTAAAAGTTGGGAGCAGAATTACTTTCTGGGCAGGAAACAAGCAAACGTGAAGCAGAAACCTCTTCTAAACCTACGTGCTACAAATACCTTTTCAATATTTAGCAGCGTAGGCAACTCTACCTGTAACACTCATGCGTGGAAGATGAGTAAGGGGAGGATCAAATGTCAGACACAAGATCTATGCTCTCTCTATCCCTTCTCCCTCTCTTTTATAAGCCCTCGGGATTTTGAGAGCCAGTTGGTGGGGACAGACTCGCTATGTTTGAGTGCTTAAGATAACAACACAACTTAACTGCTTACCTCAGTATTGCCTAATTTACAGGATTTGGGCAACCGTCTCTCTTGGCTTCCTTTGGCATACTGACTTGTATTTCCAAATATATCTATGGAGAGTCTCTAGGAAATGTGGGAGGGTTAGAAGAGCTGAAGATAGTCAGATTAGATCTAATGACCGTTTTTGGCAATCTTCCATGTTACAGTCTTTCTGTCCTGGTTTCTATGGGAATGATGATGTTTTTAGGTAAAACAGTACTCCAACTACTCTGACATCAACTTTGCCATTTAAGAAACAAGTATGGCAATGCTGTCTTTTATGAATGATAGGCTTTTTTGTTGTCTGCTCCTTTTTTTAAGACTATTTGGCCAAAAGATTGCATAAATCAGAGTACAGAACACGTTGACGAGGGGCTCAGTTCTTCAAAGCCTTGCTCACAATGGTTGTCCACTTGAAAGAAAGAACATCAGAGACCTGATGAAATTCAGTTTTGCCACTTTGTGTTTCTGTGACAAGTGACAGTTTTATTATTTTTCCCCTCAGTGCAGCTCTTTTTCCAGCGTTGAAAAACACTGAACTATTTATAGATGGTAACACAGGTTTCAAAAGGGGCAAGATGGAAATTTTTGAAATCTGCCATTGAGCGATCTCTCTTGTTTGCTTGGCGAGGATTTGCTTAACACCTTTTTTTGTAAGACCCGGGTGCATACACTTTGTTTGAGATTTCATTGCAATGTGTTGATTTTGTTGGACTGAAACAGCGTAATCAAAGGTACAGTTTGGCTCTTATGGTCAGATTTGTATCACCTACCATGATCTGCCCAAGAAATCAGGTATCTCTTCAAAGGTGGTCATGTAGGTTGCAGCCATGATTGATTGATAGGCAGGAGGGCTGCTGGCTGGAGGTGCCCATCTCACCCCACCGACGAAAGAGGGAACATAAATGACTGACTTGGGCTGATTGCCTTGTTGTTAGATGGCTAAAGTTCAGTGGGATGAACCCACCCTGAATGTGTGTGCCAGGACGGAAGGGTTTGTTTTCTTTTGTAGCGATGATTGTACTTATTTCTGTTACAGCAAACTACCTGTAGTAACAGGCTTAGCAGACTAGATGGAAAGGGTGGGAGAGGCTATAATTTGCAAAGAGGAAAATGTTTTGCCATGAATAATGTTAGGAGAGACTTTAAATATTGTCAAGAGTTTGAGTGAATGAAGGGAGAAAGTATGCTTTTATGGGGATTTGGCATTCAGCAAAAAAATAAAATTTTAAAATACTTCAGAAAGATGATCTTTGCACTAGAAAAAAAAAGCAATTGGACAGAAAAGTAGGATTTGCTGGAGAGAAAGGAAAGCTTTTGGACTTTGTTTCAACAAGTCGTTAATGCTGCTAAGTTGTAACCGCCTTCCTATTTATTCCAGTATTTACACTTGACAAGCACAAAAAAAGCAAATAAATGAAACTGTAAACCTGTAATAAATCCTCAGGGGACCACATAATAAACATAGACATGTTATGCTTATCAAATACAAAGGAAAGTAATCTGTTTTCAACACCATTGTCGAACGCGTGATAGATGCTACATTCTGTCAGGTCTCCAGCACTTTTGGAAATGACGCATCTGGTCAAAATATTTCAGCACTTTCTGAAGGAGGGAGAGGGAGAAGCCATCGTTAACAACCATTGTCAACACGACATCTCCTGCCTGCTGTGGAGTCTGTGGGCTAGATCCAGTTTCAGGGAGAAGCAAAAGCATCTGGACCCCACCAAAAGGGGCAAAGCAGGGACTATATTATCGGATTTGAGTTTCACAGACATGGTGGCCAGCACCTAGCAGTCTGTCTTTGCTGTTAAATCCCAATGAGCTGTTAGGTTTGGAAGCAAATGTACTCAAGGTGATTCTCTGTAGCTGCCATGCCACTGGAGCATGCATCATGGGTACAAAGAGCTGCTGGATCGGTTGGGTTTGCTCTTTCCTTTCACTAGCTCCAGATCAGACTCCTTGACCCTATTCAAAACTGATGTTAGCAAGTCTTTGAGTTCATTGGACTGAATTTCTGTCATAGCACTTTTGGACTTTGCAGGAACCAGCCCAGCCTCTCATTTATTTGTGTGCTTGCAGTGGTGTTCATGCTGGCTCTGATTCTAAAGGAGACCCTTTAACATCCAAACTGTGATTTTTATTTTTAAAATTATTTATTTATTTATGTAGCTGTCTGAATTGAATTTAAATCATGTAAAAGCTGTCCCACACTAGTGCATTACTTGTTTTAGCAGTGCGTGATTGCCAGCCACCAGCCACTGCAGTCACAGCTCAGCATGGCTAGCAAGAGGCGTTTGGCACCTTTCACAGCTTAGGTCCAGTAGAGGACTTACATCTAACCATCAAATGCCACAGCGCCTCACTTCTAGGTGCCTGTTGCCTGCAGCAGTATCCTGTTTTAGGCAGTTAAGTGTCCTATAAAGTGGGAGTACTTGAAATACCATCCCGCTACAGCTTGGGCACTTCACTCAGCATAGCGATCAGGACACTTAACGAGGGCCGAGATGGGCTAGGCTCCAGCCCTTGATCTCAAAGCTCTTACTGTGCTATACATTAAAGAGGAGCCGAATAAGGTACAGAAGCCGTTGTGGGACTCATGTTTCCCATCTCTTAGGTAAGTGCCATAAGCTACAGGGTCATGCTCACACTTGCAGGGTGCCGGAGAGGAGGCTTTCTGGCTCACGTTCATGTATGTGGGCACCTCCACTTCAGTCAGGCAGCGGTGTGGGCAGTCTGGCTTTGACCCTCAGCTGCTGGACTTTGTTTAGGCCATAATAAAAGCTGGATCGTGAACCATTCAGGCCGTGTCAGGACTAGGTCAGTTCTGGCTGCAGCCAGGGACTCAGCTCTTCCCACCTGGGAACTCAAAGGTAAAATAAACAAGAACCCCAGGGCTTTCCAGGGAGTACTTTCCTATTGATCAGAGCTGATTTGTTTGTCTTCTGGCTTTAACTACTTGTAAATTTATTTTGCTTTTATGTGGAGCGGCCCCCAGATGGGCTAAAGGGGCAGTTATGTAAGGATTCACGGGCTCAGACTTAAATTATGCTGCTAAATATCCAGAGTTCAACCCATCTTCGCCTACTGTTTAATCCTCTTTCTCACTGCAGTTTGCTGTGATGATAGACTTGCTAGTAATTATCAACATGTTGCTGCTCGTTGCTTGGATCCTGTGGCTTTTCCTGCAATGTGCTCGTTGACGCTACAACTGGCCAACATTGTCCTGACACATACCATAAAGGTCTCTTGGCAGCAATGACTGGGTTGAACTATCCCATCGGTTGACTCGGTTTCCCTTCTCACGGGGTGTATTTCTGATGTTGGCCTCCTTTTACTGACACAGTGTAATTTACCGATGTGTACTCTGCATGATGAGCTCTCCATCTGGCAGATAATTACCTGCTAGTTTAAATCCCATCTTAACTTCAGTTTCTCAAGATCATGAAATTTGCTGGTGCCTTCTGGTTGGTTTTGCAGGCTGTTTGCAAAAGGATTTGTTACGAGCTAAAGCAATTAGGGCAAATTTCTGTGAGTTTTTTTGAATGCTAGGTAACGCAAGTTTACTTTTAGGTCCTGCTTACTAAGCTACCCAACATGATTCTGCATCGAGTTTGGCAATCTAACACTTGAGTTTGTTGACCAAGCTGTTGACAGCAGGCACTGGTTGTTTGCACTGGTTATGCAAAGTGGGAACCCTGGGTACCTTTTAGGTCCTGGTGGATATTGAAAGCTTGTTACACAAAACACACTGGTGTTCCTCTTCCCTTCTTGCTTATCTTCTTCTCCCCTCTCCCTTCGCGTTCATTGGATCTGTTTGCCATGTGCTGTTTTGCAGCGAGGTACCGCGTCTGCAGAGTTTGGCTGCTGCAAGTTCGTCCAGGGCCATGCACAGCAGAGACCTCACAGGGGATGTGCTTGTAATACCTGCTGTAAATAATTAGGATAACCACCAGACATCGACTGACCAACAGCCCTGTGAGATAGCCAGATACAGACCGTCCTGGGCCGGGCTGATGGTGTATCTGGCAGGCGCTGGGAGCTGGATACTGCCAGCTGCCACATGGCAGTGGTCCATGCCACAGGATGCTGCCACACCACAGGCATGGTGCTTGCCAGTGGTGTGGCAGCATCCTTTCTCACTGCCTTCCCTCTTGCCTTTGGGGAGGCAGGGCAGGTTTCTCATCCACCCCTCACCCTCTTCTGACCACTGTACTGTTACTTGCTATTAGGTGGGTGCATTGGCCCAAGGCAAGGGGCAGGCTCCGTCCCATCCAGGGATGCCCCATGAGATGCTCCCAGTGAACCGGTGGCAGCCATCACATTGCCTGTGCAGCCCTCATACTTCCAGTGGCTGTTTTGGGGTTGGGACCTCCGTGGTGCTGGCTGTCGGGTGCAGCTTCCAGAGGTTTTGCAGCCGCATCCTTTGACCCTGTCCTTGCACAGGGTCTCGGGGGCCATGGCGTGAGGTGGTGACGGTCCCACAGAGGTTTTGCTGCCCGGCACGGGCAGTTGCAGGACGGCTGTGGCCAGCCCCAGGTCGCAGGGCACACTGCACACTGAGTGCTGGTGCTTGTCATCTTTGCAGTCCATGGGAGCAACATCTGTACCCATGAACAGGGAATTTGGCCCAGTTTGGGTATAAATGGTGACTTTGTTTTTTTTTCTATCCCTTGTGACAAGTTGCAGTCACCTTTACTAGCTCGTTCCTTCGTGCACTGGCCCCCTTATGGCTCAGCTAATAGCAGTGTCTGGGACTTTATTCAGCGTTAAGAGGCTTTAAACTAAGACATTCCTATTTACTACCAACAGCATTGATGGATGTGACCGATTAATGGCAATAAACTCAGGTGAGAACTGAGAGACGAGGATATTTTTTATAATGTATGCAGTGAACTTGCTTGTTTTGTATGAATGAGTTTTATGAACTTTTGTACGATCTGCTTTTAAAATATGTCCCTTGCCAAATGGTTGGGGATTTCTTAAGCTGAGATGACTGATTCACTCCTTGGCTCAGCCAGTGTGCATCAGGCTGTGCTGAAGCCGAGGTGCTGAGATGATCAGATAAAATTACCCGAATTCTTCATGCCACCGGTGGCAGTTGAGCATCCATCCCTTTTTTTCCCTGGGGGAAAGTCCTCCAGGAGAGGCCATTTCGCCTGCTCTGAGGTGGTGTCAGTGACGCCCTGGGTTTTTGCTCTGCGTCTCCTTGATCAGACTTCAGGTGTCAAAAGATCCCGTCGCTCTTTTCAAGGCCTAAAGGGAAAGTAAAGTGACAACTTTGATGGCCAATTTGAAAGCTTTCTCAGGTTGGAAAGTGTCCTGTGGGGTAAACAACTTAACTCCCACTGTACACATCCCATACTGATCATATATAGGATGGCATTTTACTGGCTTAGTGCTGCATAAAGTTGGGATATTGTGCATTTTCAGGTATTTAAATGAACTTATATAAATGACTAATGATAAGAAAAGACTAATTAAATTTTATTTCTGTGCTGAAACTGAATTTTAAAGAAATCAGTCTGAGATTTCAGCAGTTGTGAAATTCACAGTGTTGTTCTTTGCACTGTAAAGCCTTTGTGCTTACTGCGGTAGTGATATTACATGACATTGCTTAATACCCGGCAAGGCGTATTCTTGGCTCATTCAGCAGGTAAGGCTCCCTCAGTGTCACTGAATCCCTCCATGTACTCAGCAGAGACCTCAGCCTGATGATTTTACAGCCACGCATCTGCGTTCGCATTTCTAGTGCCTTTTCCTTTTTTGCAGTAGTTTTCCCTTTTACAGGACGGTGATTATTAAAAGCAGGGCTCTGACTAGTTTTGTGACCAGTGTCATCCCTCACTGCTTCCCACTCCTGTTAGTCAGCGGCTGATTTGTTGGTGGTCCGTCCTGGGGATGGGTTTTTTGCTGAACACCCGCTCCATCCTCGTGGTGTGGTGGGAGAGGCCGACGGGCGTAGGCACCTTGCGGAGATGCTCAGGTCCTGGGGCAGGGGCTCGGGCTCGCAGCTGAGAGCTGGTTCTCTAGCAATGAGTTGCTCATCCATTAGAGCTTAAAGGGTAACTTAATCACTTTTGGAAAGCACAATAGTTAATAATCCCACAGTAAGAAACCACCACTGCTTCTGTTCCTTATTAAACATCTTAATTATTTTTTTTTCCATTTCTGTTCTTAGGCATTTTGTAGCATTTAATTTTCTCAACAATAATTTATGAGTCACGAAATCTCTTGGAACAGGTTAGCCTCCGAGTGACGGCGTTTCAGCACCTCTTGCATTTCCTTCGGTTGGATTGTGTGTTGCTGCTTGTTTAGAGGCAACATTGCTGCTTCCCCGAGGAAAGCAATATACTGTTACCCGGGTGTGATGTGCCAGGACCACGCTGCCCTCTCTTTGGAGACAGGCCCTCCATTTACTTAGGTAGTATTTAAAGTGCTTATCAAATACTGGGATGGAAAATTATTCCATTTTCTGAAATTACAGTATTTGGGTGACTGTCTTTTCTTGTCCAGCCACCATCTATGTGTTTGAGTTGGTTCAGAAAGGTGGAAGCAACAGACCAGCTGAAAAATGTGTTGGAGCATGGGGCTTCCACTGCAGGGGTTTAAGTCAGATGGGTTTATTAAAGAAAATGAGGTATTACATGCTGTTGTACAAGGCACTGTGAATATCTCATCTCTGTACTATTCTGATAGTTCCTAGTCAAGAAAAGTTAATTTATATTTTAAAGAGGACAAGTTGGGGAACAGAGAATTTTTTTCACTGGAGGTATCATTTATGGTAGAAGACTACATCTTTTCATATTGCAAAATGAAAACCAAAGAGGACTATGATGGCTACCTACCCCTCTGAAGTACTTATGGAAAACAAAGTTAACAGCAGGGCAGTTTAAAGGAAAAAAAAAATCTGTAAGTGAACTGACTCTCAGTAAATTTGGGTGGGATGTTAGAAGGCAGTTTGAAACCTTTAGGGAAGCAAATTTCTGGAACAACCTCTCTACGAAGGGATCCGAAGAAGTGTAGCTGGATTTAAGATGAAGCTTGATAAATTAATGAACGCTTAATAGTTTATGAGTAGTATTATGTATATACAACACACTTCCTTGAGAATCTTCCTTGAATAGAAAATTGAACTCGGTGGTGGGAAAATTATTTCCCCTTCTCTTTTTGCTGCAGAAATTAAACACACATATTAACAAATTGTAAATGCATTAGCCCTTTGAACTGCCTGAGCTTGTGTAAGTTGTTGTGTGTGGATAACAGTATTGCTGTCTTCTAAACTTGGTATCAAAAGAAGATAAAGAATTCACAAGGCGGT
>NW_008824865.1:1189839-1270635 GCF_000699105.1 Pygoscelis adeliae | reverse complement strand
AAATGGATGGGGCTGGAAGTTATTCACAAATGTCACAGGCTGCAAGTTGCAGCAAATTTCAGCCAATCTTGCTTCTGGCTGTTACAGTCCTTCCCTTCCAGCACCTGTATGACCTTGTGCTGGTCTGTTTCCATGCACCAAGTTGCTAAAAAGCCAACCTGCTATTAAAAAAAACCCAAACAAACTTCTGACTTAGCAGAAAGAAACAGCTCAGTCTGTCAAAGGAGTATCAGAAACAGTGCAAGGGAGGATGAAAGTTGATAAAAAGCCAAACTACCAATTAAAAACAAACAAACAAAGAAGTTCTGACTTAGCGTGAAGAAACAGTTCAATGCAGTATGAGTGCCAGTGCAGAGGAGGAGAGGGACTGTGGCAGCCAGCCCTTAGATTAGCTTAGGTCTGCTGTGCATTTGTAACCAAAGCCTAAAGAAAAATATTCATTTTTGTTGGGGTTTTTTGAGTAGGATTTTTATTACCTTGCGCTGGAACAGTTCAGCATGGTTGGACAGGTACCAGGGATGGTGTAAAAGAGGAGGCAGTAATTAGGTGGGTTTAGGCTCTGCCCTTGGCTTGGTGGGTTCTCTGCTGCTTCTTCTTGGAGGAGATTATGTATGTTTGCCTATGCTTGTGTTTTGTTCCTTCTGGAAGGTAGAAAGTCTCTAGAAAGTCCTTTCAACATATGAGAAGGTTATACTGTCCCTCCCTTAGGCCTGTGTGACCACATTGACTCAAACTAAAGGGAGAATTTGTTCCAGTGCTCTGTGCGCAATACTCAGCACCTAACCCACGTAGGCAAGTGTGTCAGCACCTGCCACTCTCTTCTGTGGGTACAAAACTCCCAGCTTTCATTTGTATGAAGTTCTGCCACCTAGAAGTTCTACAGCTTGAACCTATCACAGATTTTGTGATGCAAAATGCAGCTGCACTGTGCTAACGTCAAAACCATAGGAGATTCAGTAAACATGTTTAAAAACACCTGTCTTGGAAACACACAGAGCATAAGAAAATATTGTAATAAATGAATGCAAAAACAAACAACTGAATAATTTTAGTTCTTCATTCCCTCTAGATTGCTGCCTTTCTAGGTTTGTTAATAAAAAAAAATTAACAAATTTTGCTTAGAAAAGGTAAGAAATTCTCTGGTAGTAAGGATTTTGCATTGAGAAAGTGTATGTATTTATGAGCTCTGGCTCAGTCCTTTGAATTATCCAGGCACTACTGTAACTGATAAGTGAATGCTGATAACCCTGTTAATATTTCAAGGACTCTTCGCAACTATAGGGGAGCAGTTGGTAACTATCACATTCCTTTGCATTGCAGGACAGGTTTTTTATTTGCTATCTTAATGTTGTTATATGCATACAGTTTTTTCGAGCTCTGTTCACCTTGTCGCGCAGCAGCTCCTTGGCAAGCAGCCTTATGATCTCTTTAAGATGCTTCTTACTCACAGCAGCTGGGCTCATTGCCTGCCCTGGTGTGGCTGGGATTTGGATTGCAAATTCCTGATCTGAACAAAGAGGAATAAAAAAGGCTGGTCTCTGGCCTCTCTCACGCTTTAGCAAACCTTGCTGGCTTCAGAGGATTGTACTCATAACTCTGGCTACACTTCAAAAAAAAAAAAAAAAAGCTTCTATCTTTGCAAGGACGGGTGCAGCCCCACCAGTAGGCACGTTGCGAGAAGAGGGAAGAGAAAGGTGGCTCCAGGGAAGCTACTGGGATTTCAGGCATCATCTTATTTAGAGCTACTTTGAGCCTTGTCCACACTTGCTCCCTTTTTCTCTTTCCCCCTACTTTGTCTCCTCAGAACCACGGGGCTGGAAATCAGTGCTTTTAGAAAAGACAGAGGGTGGGGAAAAAACTGGATGGAGGCAAACCATGTGTGCAGGATGTGTCCACTTGCGTTCCCTCACAGCGCTCATCAGCTGCACCCAAAGGCCTTACAATCTGCGAAGCTACTTGCTGTAATTGCTTTCACGAGACAGTATCAACTGGGTAGGATTTGGCCTGTACTGGCTTGCGTTTGGTGAGGAGCAGAGGAGATGAGTCAAACTAAACAGGGTGACTCATCAGAATCGTGCTCATGCAATGGTTTGTGTGTATAAAAATGCTCGGAGTTGGGAAACGGGCTGTCACGGTCATGAAATCATTATCTCCCTTTGGTTTGCCGCTCTTCAGAGCCGTTGAAGACCTGTAAAGTCCGTGTCAGCCATAGTCAGAGCAAATGGCGATGGTGCTTGGCTATTATCTAATTCCCCAGGGGCTCTGGACAGGGACATTCATGTTACTGCGAGGCAGCCGCCAAGACTAAACTTGTGTCCTTGCATCTCTGGGATTCCCTTTTTGCCGTCTCCATCATCGAAGGTGACCAAAAAAGCTCAAACCACTCATTTGTGTGGAAACCTGTACGGAGGACTTTGCACAATAGGTAGCACTGGGCTAAGTGGCCTGTAATTATTCATCGGTTTGGTTTAGAAAGTGTGGCAATTGCTTCCCCGAAGCCAGGCTTGTGTAGTGCGATGAGGAAAGCTGCTTTCATGTCTCCTGAGCTGTGTTTTGATTTGAAACCATCCTCCCTCTTACTCTTCTCTCGGGCATCCTCGTGTTAAAGATATTCACCATACGCTGAGATCTCCACCTCTCTTGGGGCATAAAGTCACAGGTCTTCATCTTAATGGACTCGGAGGAGGCAGGTGGAGGCAGAGAGAGCGTGGCCAGATGGACACCAGGATTACGCTGCTCCTCACACTGGGATTTATCAGAAGAAATCCAGTCAGGGATGCTTTCCTCCTGCACAAGAAACCCTCCTTAAGAGGTGAACTGGAAGGTAGACCCAGCTGTGAAGCCCTGGGAGGAGAACCTGGTTTGATCTGCAGATGAGAGCTCTTGCAGACGCAGAGCTGGTGTGGCAGCCAGGAGCTACTGCAGGGGCCCGGGGGCTGCGCTCGGTGGGAAGGAGCTGCAGGGCTCCCTCACACTCTGCAGACAGGAACAGTTTCCCATAAAAATGTTGTCTTGAATATAATATGCACAAAACCAGCCTCTCGGAAAAGCTGGTGCTCGACAGAGAAGTTTTTTGGGTGTATCCTACTCTGTGAGTGAGGTACAACACACCCTTTTTGGATGTGTTTGTTAGTCAAAAAGTACATGGACTTCCTTCTGTTTCAGGAGAAGCGAGTCTGAAGGAGAGGCAGGTAAACAGTGAAAGAGGATCTCCTGGCACGGCTCATTTTAGGGCTAGGAGGCTGCAGGGGACTGGGATTTAGCTGGGCTGCCTGATGTAGCGCCATGTGTAGGTAATTAAGGTATACCCTCCAATTAGCCGAAGCGGCCCTTTTATTGATGCGTGAGATCAATGAGCCCAACTGCCATACAGATAGCAGAAAATAGTCTGGATGATTTTAACCACTGTTTTGCATGTTTAAGTAATTTCAAGTTAGAAAAGACCTGCCCTGCTAATGTTTACAGAAGCTCATTAAGCAAGGCAGGGATGCTTGCCTGCCCTGGAGGCTAAATGGCAGAGCCTGGCTGGGCGGGCATGGCTCCCCCTGCTCCGTCCCATCCCGGCGTGGCCAGGATCCATCCCTGCAAGCGAGCCAGCTTGGCAGGGCGGGCACTACTGCACCGGCCAAAAACTGCACCAGGTCCAGTGCTGACGCTGCTGCAGGTGATCGTATGCAGCGCCTTGTTTTATTTACTACCATAAGCATCACCTCTCAGACCTGCTAAACTACATGCGGCCAAAGGGATGTCTAAGCTAATATCCCCACTCTAGCTCTGCCTAGTAACAAATATTAAGGAAAGAGTATGAGAAACAGGACAAGTACAGACTGGTCCTTCCCTTCCTGCACTGTCCCAGCTCCCGGCAGGCAGATGTTTAAGGGCTTTTGGAGCTACAGGGTTCCCCCGGGTCATGGTGTTGACTCACCATGGGGAGAGTCAATGCCACAATCCGTGGCCTCCTCATCTCTCAATTTGTTTAATCCTTCTCTGAGGTTTCTGCTTTCCCCAATGCCTGATCACAGTCCCCACCATTCAGATGCGCACACTTGCAGAAATTATTTTCTGTTAAAACATGTTGCCTGATCATTTCACTGAGTGATCTTTATTTTTTATATTGCGAGGAACAGGGATTATTTGTTCTTTGTTCCCCTTCTTGTTGTGATTTTATATTTCCTTGTCACGCCTCCCCTTAGCCATGTGTCTTTCCATCCTACAAGGAGTGCTCCTGGTCTTGTAATGTAGTATGAAGATGATGTCTCCAGATGTGCCTGACTTGCCCAGGAGGGTGTAAATAAAAGCATCCCACTGTAAATGGGTGTATTTATGCCCAAACCATTTCCAGGCAAAGGGCGCATTACAGTGGTGGTAACTGTCTGCAATGTTCTCAGATGCTTTGAGCTTCCTTTTTTTCTGCAAAATTTTTACTGTGTTTACATCATTCTTTAAAACTCCTTTGCAAAACTTGCAAAGCTTCGGCCATAGAAACACCCGTCCCTGGATGGCTGCTGCTGGTGGCTGCTGGCTACTGTCTGAAAAGCAGCAGGGTGCCCCATCTAGTTTTCTGTTACTCTCTTTGCTCATCCCTCTAACTGTGGTGTTTTGGATACAGCTAATACCCATTTCAATACACAAGTAGTAGCTATATTGCCTCCCCACTCATGTTAGAGCAAAACTTAGTCATATATTTCAGAGAAGAATAAAGAACCAGGTGCAGCGAATGTATTTTTACATTTTTATTTGTATTTGTTGGCAGCCTTTTAGCCTGCAGATTGCCAACACAAACGTGGGCAGGAGAGCTGTGCCGAGCAGGGTTTGCTTTCCTCTCCACGCTGCAGGTGATACAGGGTAGCCATGACCTGGCCTGGGTTTCTTATCAAAATTAAGATGTTTGTCCCCATTTGACTTTTGATTATTCGGGCACGTCTCCAGGTAATTGCTGGTTGTGGAAACAACCAGGAGAAGGGGAGGGGGGGGAGATACCCATGACTTCAGGGTCTCTGCTCTCCTTAAGCCAGCGTGTGCGTATCACACCTGCCGAGCTGACCCCTGCTCTGGCAGCCGCACTGGGAGCAGGGACCATCATGGCTCTCTCATCCCTAGGGGAAGAGCTCGACTCAAGCTAAACATTTCACTCCATTTGCCAGTTTATTTATTTGTCTGGATACTTTTGCTATTACAACCACGTTAATTGTGAGTACATCTGAACCTGATACTTTGATTGCTATATGAATTGTCTTTTAATCACTAAGGAAAATCCCTGTATTTTCTTTTAACAATTAATGCTGCCTTCCTGGTCAGGATTTTGCTTTGAGGTGGGGCAGGTACGGCTGCCTGGTTTCTTAGACCCCTTGCTGAACCCCTTGTGATAGAAAGACCAAGGTGAGTGTATGTGGCCAGATTTTTTTACAAGGGCTCTTTCCACTAAAATCAGAACACGCTGGATTTCTTTACTAAGCCAAAATCAGTTCAGGAAAGAAGATTTATGTAGGCTTCAAAAAAAGACCAAAGCAGTGAGAATATTACCTAGATAGCATAAGGAGTTCAGGGCTTTGGGAGCCTCGTGGTGCTGGGGGAGAGGCTTTGCATGGGGGCCCTGTGACCAGCCTGTTGGAGAACAGCTTTACCCAAAATGGGAGCTCAGAACTTGCCTTGAGGCTAATAACGTTGGATGTATATTATTTTTAGGTGTTAGGTTTAAATTTGTCTCTATTTACTTGTTTAAAAAAAGACAAAAACCAAAACCCAGACAATCTTCAGCAACATTGTTCAAAGGACATCAAAAGGAAAGTATTTGCTGTTTTTCTTGTGTTTATGTTTGTAGAGCATAGGGTCTTGGTCTTGGTCCCATTTTGGATTATAAATCACTATAATAAAATGAAAAAAGCCAGCAACTCTGCTTTGCCTTGCACGCAAGTATGGTAGAGCATTTGCTTTATTTAATTTTTTAAAGTTTTCTGTATATGTTTTTGACTCCACTTTTAGTAGGTGAGACTTAACTGGAATCTTACTGGTGGTGCCTCAGTCACAGCTGATTGAGCAGGGAATTATTAACCCAGCATAAAAGCTAACATGAGGATTACTGGAAAGTTCCTGCCTGTGTCAGCTTTAAGTGAACTGTGTTACTGCAAGAGCTGTGGAAAGTTCAAATTGCTTGAGATCGTGCCAAAGGACTGTCAGTGGTCTTTTGTTAGACGCTGACCACCTCAGGCAGGGCTCACAAAGAGAGCCTATTTTGTTTAAACTGAGCAGTGCTAGCTCTGTGCTCCAGAGTTACGGCCTAGCTACCTTCCCCTACATCAGTGTCTGGGTATTAAAACCAATTATCAGTGTCTCTCCAAAAGCCTCCAGGAGGGAACCTGGCAGCAGTGTGACTTGGGTCTTCCCAGCTTTAATGGGAACTTACTGCAAAGCTCCTGTAGTCTTCTGGACTCCCTCCATCTTTACCTGAATCATAAAACTTGGTTTTGACCAAATACTGCTGGCTGACCCCTCCATATGGCTGGCACCTGGGTCATCGGTGCTGAACTGGACATCTCTGCTGATGTTGAGCACTGCCAGGTTGATATAGCATTGAAATAGAGCAATACTCTGGACCCTGGACAGTCCAGAAGAGGCTCCGCGTCTTTTCTTAAGCAATGCAAAGCTGTGATGGAGACATCTGCAAGGCCCCTTGTGTGGTTGAGGTCTGGGGAACAGGTCTCCGTGGCCACCAGTTCCCTCCTCACTGTTGCTGAGAGATGCCGTCTCCATTGCACATTCTCCTCTGAACAGCCCGCGTTACTCTGGGAGATCTCAGACATTGCACCATCATAGTTCTTGTGGAGCAAAAGAGCCCGAAATGTCATCAGTTGCACTGAGGAACAGGGTCTTCAGTGCATTGTGGCCAAACCTTTCTTATCAAATCAAACTGGAGTTGGGAGGCTGGACAACCTCTCTTTCTCATACTGTCATTTAAAGCATCCTCCACTCTAGAAATGATGTTCTTGATGCCAATATCTGCAACATCTGGATTTTAGATCATTTCAGGAGGAACTTGCCTAGGTTGCCGAACCTAGAGGAAGCGGTGATATCAGCAGAACCAGGAACTGTTCTTCTCTGTCAGCTCCTGGAGAGGTCAAGATCACCCTCCAAAGTGGAGGATGTTGAAACCTGTTGTACTGTTGTACCTTGTGATGGGAAACGTCTAAGTGGTGCCTGCAAGAGGCTGGTTACAGGGCAGAGCAGTGGGGACTGGAGGGGTTTCCGTTAGTTCCCCAACTGCTCACATCTACCAAAGCTGTACGTTGCCAGTGGCTGCCCTGAGTATGTGACCTTGTGTGTTTTCCCACATGTTCCTGGAGGACGCTGAGAGGACCAGCTGGAGAGCCGCACACCCTTGTTGCCAGTGGAGCTTGGTGCTCTGTTGGTAGAGTATCCTGACACAAGTCTCCAAACATGAACACATTTTGTTGAAATAACCTGGTTGGTGGCACTATGGCAGCAAAATTTGTGACTTTTGGCTTCTCTTGCCTTTTCACCCCTTTTCTAGATTGATTGACCTGCATCTTCAGCTTTAGCTTGGGAGGTGTTGCCTTCTGGGCTGATTTTCTTCCATCATTGTCAGCAGATTGGTGGGCCTGTACCTGACTTTCTGCACCTGTGCCTCCATTGAGTTTGATGGATGCACGCGTTTGTCACTGTTCAAGCTACTCCCAGCTTGGCCAGCATCTGTCCTGGAGGACTAGACAAGGACCAGCCTTTGTCTTAGCTGAGAGACAATGTTGTCTATGTACAGAAGCTATAGATAGCCCAGGGCTAAATGTATGCTCGCATAGCTCTGCTGCCCTCGGAGCAAGAGGCTGCATTTTGGGAAAGGAATTTGTCGCTCTCATAATTCAGCAGAGCAGCATTGCCAGTCCTGCCCCGTCGGCATGTCCTGCCTGCTCCCAGAGGTCCTCACTAAAGGGCCTTTTTGCTTGGTCTAGGGGGCTGTGGACACACAGCCTTAACTGGGTGTCGTGTCTTGAAGTGGGGTCTGGCTGCCAGTCCCTTTACTGATGTGGCTTTTCTGACAAAGCTTATTTTCATTAGCCAAATGTACAGGTATTCATAAACGTTTTGTAGAAAAATTCCTCAGATCCTTGGCTGAACACTTCGGAGCTTAGTTTCTTTGTCTCTGATGATAGCATGGCAGACACACAAGTATGACCAGTTACTTGGTGGTTTATGTACTCTGAGAGGTCTATAAAGATCCTTATATTGCAACATTTTTCATGTTTACTGTGTGTCTGTATGTGACCATATTCCAGTATATCACTGCAACTATTTCTGAGGTCAAAATATTGAGAGATCCACTATTCTTCCCATATTGTAACCCATAAATAGTGGCAGTAGCATGAGACAAGATCTTGCATTAGTTTGACCCTTTCAATCGCTTTCTGAAGCAACAGATCCTAGTGAGAGTCAGAGGCATGGATATACAGGTTTATGTGGATTCTTCCAGAACTAAAGGTGTTTCCCCAGCCCCTTTATTTGTTGTGGTTTTTATTGTAACATCTCTTTTTCTTATAATATAGGTGCTGCTTCTAGAGGAGAAGGTTCAGTACAGTAGTTGTACTCTTAGCAAGTCAAAGGCTACCCTGCAGGAGTACATTCTACTCAGGCACATCTTGCATAAAATTACCTCCTTTCTTTTAACTACTGTATATTTTATACCACTGTATTGTTATTGTATAACATTGAAACCCTCTTTTTTATGTGCATACCTACACACGTGAAGAACACCACTGCGGTAAAAGCAAAGTTCTTGCAACACGTTGTTACGGCCGCCAAGGCAGGCGGTTGTTTGAATGTGTGTATAGCCTTTCCATCCCTCAGATTCAATAGCAACAGCTGCTAGGGCTTTTGTGCCGGCTATGATTGCAAAACTGTTCTCTGCCTGTTTCTTCCCCTGCCGATCCGCCACCCCTGCAGCAGGCTGCCTGTGAGCTCTGGGTAGCAAGACCGTTTGTACAGGGTGAGGCTCCACAGTCCTCGTTTTGCACTCCAGCATCTGCCACTGATTTACTGCGAGCTGTTTTAGCTGTGTCATGTAACCTGTGTTAATTTATTTCCCTGTGAAAGTAGTAACAGGTCAGAAATCAGAGTAGAAAATGAGCTCGCTGGAACCTGGGTGGGTGGAAAGCCTCACTGAACAGGAAAACTGGGCGGCCACATGGCTGCAAACCATCCTGCGGGAATGCAAAGCCTGTACAGGGCTGTGCTAATGTGCCTCTAAATTGACACCGGGTTGGGACTGTGCTGTGAATATTGAAGAGTCTCTTTTATTGTATTCCCCATGAGGTAATTCTTACAGAATAACATCAAATCACTGATGAAAGGGAAACCCTTTATTTGCTTATTCTAGAGAGAGATGGCAATATAGTACAAGAAATGCTCTGTAAATATGAGTCGCGAGAAATGGTTGCATTTGATTTTGTTGATGGAGACGTAGCAGAGACTTAGCAGATAAAGACTGACAGATGTTAAAGAATCTTTATTGTGTCTTGAAATAAAACACAGATTTGGAGAGGGTACCTCGTGTTCTCCTTATCTGTCCCTATACAATGCATCTTTATAGGTTTGCAAACTCCCCAAGTGCCAAAACTGTTAGACCCCAGGACGCCCATGTTTTACACAAATGATGCTTATGGCAGATTGGGGTTTTTTTTTTTCTTCTCTCTATTGTTTTTTCCCTTTACAGCAGCAATCTTTTGGCCAGCAATAATGCAAAATTCCTGGTTCTTTTCGAAAGCTGCTGTTTGCCAAAACAGTAACCTCATAGATTATCTTCTTGTTAGTAAGGCTTTTAACCACAGTTTTGGCAGAGCCTTGAAACATGCCCTTTCTCAGGAAAGAGTTGTCTGGGCTGGAAAAGCATTGGCATTAAAAAGAGGTTGTCATAGTGATTGAAACGTCTTCATAGACATTCCTCAGGAAAAGTAGGCTGCAAGATGCACCTTTGTAGTCCCTTTTTTAAGTAAGGGACCCTTTAAATTGAAGAGCCTATTTCATTGTCTAAATGCAGATTTCTGTCACTTGTAAAACAATAGGACTCTGGAGTGCTGTTTGTGTATCAATGCTTATTTTAATTACTTTCTACAAGAAATGGCTCAATGGGAATTAAGTTCCAATTTCTTGCTATTGCAAGGCTCCAGGTTTTTTAGGTCTAAACCAGGATCACAGCTTGGTTCCCTAGACTAATAGGAAAAGATTCGAGGAAGACACTCAAACTGAGCCCTGAATGACCGGCTCTGAGCAGGCTTGAAAAGCACAGCCTGGGAAATCTGTCCATGTAGTTGTTTGGTCTTTTGCCTGAAAAGACCTAAAAAAGGTCAGGACTTCACTGTGATATCCCGAGCAGGCAGATCCACATGTATGACCAGTGTGTTTGGGTCTGGACAGAACTGTGTGTGGATAAAAAAAGAGAGAATTCGGAATATAAACAAGTAATTTTTATGCTACATCTAGAAATACAGCATTTAATCAGTATGGTTTTTATATAGAGATGTAATTATTCATTTGAATGTTTATATTTATATAACAGACTGTTATATCTGTGTTATATTTCTGTTCACCAAAATAAAATGAGGAAGCACATGTTTCTAGGATAGGGCCTTCACTATAAATGAAGCGAATTATATGCTGGATAATCTGGGAAAAGATCAGAAGAGAATTAAGATAGGGATGAAATATGCTCAGGGGATGGGGTGAGGTTGTTGAAGTCCCCTGGCGATTATATCTTTCAGTGCTTGGAGTCTCTGGATGTGCCTTATTCCATACGCTTACTTTCAATTCTTTCATAACACATGCACACGCAAGGAATATTAATTACGAAAACTAAACTCGTGCCTAGCCCAGAGCCATCTGTTGGAATCCCACTTTTTTTACCTGGCTGCCCAACAAGAAAGGTCTAATCCTGAGACATTTGGAGACGGTGGCAGCATGAGAGGTGTCGATATGAGCTGCACTGGATTTCAATGCCTGCTCCTGCAACAAAATTAACCCCAAATTCCAATCCTGTTGGGATTAAAGGAAGAGACAAAGAAAGAGACCTTTGGGAAGATCTTGTTATTTCTGGAAGTACCCAAAGCCCCGCTGGGAATGAGGCCTAATGAGAACCTATTATTGTTCTTATTGTTCTCTCTGAAGTCAAAGGGACTTCTGCAATCGACTTGAAAGGAGCAGGACCTGGGAGCCATTTATTTTACTTTCATCCCCTGCGTGAGAGTTCATCGGTTCTAAAATAGTGACTTCGGGGTTTGTGGGCATGGGAAAATCCATCTGAGCGAGAAACGGGCTCGTTTTTTATATTGCATCAGGGTGTCCGGGGAACTGGGCAAAGCTGCGGTTTGGTTTAATCTGGCTCACAGTGGGTGCATCTGCGTTACCGTTTTAGTTCAGATCACAAGCATGCTTTTGAAGCAGATCTGCTGATGATTCCCACTTACACCACTTTGATGTGCATTGTGGAGTTGCCTGGGAGCACACAAACTGGGCTCCTCCCAGATGAAACTAATCCAGAGGATGCGCTCTAACCACTGTCAGACAGTCCTTGGGACCAGGAACCCCTGAAATGCATACGGAGAGGTTGTCGGCCCCTGCCCTTTCACCCTGCAGATCCTATTGCACCGCCATGTGTACATCATGCGTCTGTGCTGCCAGGGCAGCCTGGAAGAGAGTATGTGTTCCACCCCGAGTTTCCCAGTTGTCCAGTCTTGCCTGGGTGTCAGGTTGTAGCCTGGAGCAAGTCTGCAGGGTCTCATCAGGTGAGGAAAATCCGCAGGAGGGTTACTGAGCTCGCAAGACCTTCGATAGCGACAGAGAGGTTTTGTCCTTTCAGCACACAGCGGTGCTCGCCCAGCATCTACCTTCTCTTGCTCTTGGGATGCTGCGGCAGGGTTACTGTTTTCATAGAAAGTTTTTCCTTTCAGATAAGCAGCTGATTTTAAATACTTAAGAAATATTCCTGGGCTAATTGCAGTATATTTGGTAATAGATTTTTAAAGCAGCACAACATGGTCGGACTTGGAGTTACACTTGGCAAACCAGTTGCTACAGGTGAACTGTGGTTGAAACATAATGTTACAAACAATTTTTTGTCTGCCCTTTCTTCTTGAAAGTCCCGAAGTTAAGGAGGACCAAAATCTGGATCCAATTCAGAGTTTTGTGGCTGAAGTTCCTCTTACATGTTATTCTCCACATGAGAAATTGCTGTCAATGCTCGTTCAAAAATCCTTTAGGAGGAATAATACAGGCATTTGGAGAAATTTGCTTTAATATTCGCTTTGCGGTGACTCCCACCAGCTACAGGTGTCTCTCCAGCTGCAGTTTCAGCTTGGCGACTTTCCTGGTGCGCCTTCCCTGGGGTTTGTTTCGTGCTGCAGCCTTTCATCCCTCGTTCCCGGCCCGGCCGGCGTTAGGGACCTGGCGGGAGCGCTGGGTGCGTGCCTTTGTCCCTGAGTTACTCATCAACCGGAGGGGCTGGCGGGGCTTGGGGGGCGCCCGGTTACTGTGGTTACCGGCAGCATCGTGCTCTGCTTGTAAATGTGATCTTTGACCGTAGCCACCGCTCCCGAGGAATTTTCACAGCTCCCAGAGAAGACAAAACTCCGGGAGTCGGGATGTAAAAGGTTATCTGATACAAGGCGGATGAAGCGGAGGCTTGTTCTGCGAGAAAGCAAATCCGTCTGCCTCGCAATGAGGGAAGCGTTGGAAGGTTTTTAAGTTTCAGGCGTATTCCCTTGCAGCTATGGTCTCGCTAAATTTGTTTTCTCTAGCTCTGGTACAAGGCTCATGCACGGTGGTAGGGGTTTGATCGTTGGCCATTTGCAGAGGTATAAGGTCACTCAAAATTGTTCTTGTGCTTGTGTGTTTGCAGCAAGAAAATTTTAATGAGTCTTTCATCGGTAGTAGCCAGATCATATCTGTTCCAGGGTATCACTCGTCCGGCCCCAGCAGAGTTAGCACGTTGAATGCCCTGAGCTAGGGGCTGAACTTACAGAAATTTAGGTCAAGACTTTGTCCGCGTAGTCACAGCAACAAAACCATGGCTGAACTAGTAAGTTTCTCCAGCCTGAAAGGTTGCTGTCACCTGCCTGTGGGAGGGTGTTCTCAGTTGGGACTTTTTTTATTTTCACCCTGTCTGCTGCAAAAAGGTATGTCACTGGATAACAGAAATCGGAGCCAGAGCACTGCTTCATTTACCATTGTACTTTGTCTTACATTCACTGTTACATTACTTTAACGACTTTATTTTTCAGAGGATTTTGTATCTGTAGACCATATGTATCTATTCCACATCGCATCATTATTTACTTGAATTACTTAAAACATTTAGTTCCAGGCATGTGTTTAACGGGAGAAGGGGCTGGTGCTCCCCAGTGCTGCTCTGGCAGACGGGGAAGCGCAAGGGGTGTAAGTGCTGGGATTGCCCCCCCTTGCCAGGACTCTGCCCCCTCCTACTCGCTTCAGACACTCACTCCAAGCTCTGCTTAGGATTTTGGGAGCAGTCCTTGCTTCTTATCACTCCTAGTACGTCCCCAGAGTTCAGGTCTTCACTGCATTTATTCTTTCAGTGCTTACACAGAAAGTATGCCGACACTTTCACAGTTAATGAAAACACCCAAGAAATTATTGCCTGCCGGAGTTTAAAATCTGGGTGATGGCTCTGAGCAGATCCTCAGCCCTTACAGTGGGAAGATGGCAGCTCGCTGCCGACAGTGGAGTCGGACAGTCCTGCCCTTGGGTCAGAGGAGGAGAAGAGGCAACAGTGGAGTGCTGTGTTGGCTCCGGTCCCAGGAAGGGGGTGAACAGCCAGTCCATTTTGGATGGTGTCAGAAACGAAACCATGGGAGTGAATGCAGTTAAACCTGTATCCAATTTTTTTCTCAGTTCCCTCTTTGCCTCTGTGAGAAGTTCCCAAACCGGGTATGATTCAGTGGGGCCCAACAGTATGGGTTTTTGAAGATGCTCTCCTTGCACCACGTCGGGAGCTGCAGATGCAGAGCTTGAGGGGTGCTGTGAGGAGAGATGTCCCAAGGCAAATGTGCAGGTAAAGGCAGTCAGGGTGGTGTAGCAGGCAGGGGCTCTGTGCCGCTGCGGGATTACAGCCCCAAACGGAGATGATAGGCCAGATACGGTTTCATCGGGGCTTGTTCCGTGACATAAAGGGTTCTTTTTAGTGCAGCCAAGAATCCCATTAGCCTTTTCTTTTCCTGAACAACCTGTCTCCTACCCATTGGCAGTACATTTTAGTTACCTAGCATCATATAGTGCGTCTTATGTGGTTTAGCTATAAAATGCATCTCTTTACATTTGCTCACATTACAGTGAAGTCCATCGCTTCGCTACGACCAGCTCCTATGAGCCTTAGTCACGCATGGTGTCCTGCCTGACTCCATGGGTCTGTTCCCAGCAGGAGGTGAGCAGGATTTGGCTGCTAGTGTGACCGCAGCCTGTCCAGCACAGTCTGCGTTACTTGGGGCATTAAACATATCAAATTGATTCGAGTGGTCTGGGGTGTGATGCCTTAGAGCCTGCAGGATTGCAGTACTCAGTGATGAAATTTTTGTGAGGTGTTTGACTTACAGGAAATATTTTGCTCCTTCCCTGTTATTTTTGAACATCTGTACCATTTTCAAGACAGAAATCCCCCACCTCTTCCCCTTGAATACACCAAGAAAGCAACTCTCCTACTGTGTTACAAACATTATAATACTGGCTACGTGCACCTTCTAGTTCCTATAATGTCACGTCGCTCTGGACTAGGAGCTTGATCAGATACTTGCTTCCAAATGTTAACTACTGTGTATGAAATGATAAGTTAGAAAAATTATTCATTAGTTTAATTGAAAGAGCACCCAAAATATCCAAATGTTGTATCATCAAAATTAAAATAGTAGATATTAGGCAATATCACTCTTATGTTAGTAGCTTTGTCTGCATTAGAGGAAATCCGTCCTATGTAAAACCTTTTATCTGTGTGTAAAAGTATCTTAAAACTGTTTATAATCTTGCTGAATTACATTTGAGTGGTCCTTCTGCTGTGAGAGGTAAATACTAATTTAATTTCACTTTTTGATGGAGCTCTTTTAGTTCCCATGTAGATACCAACAGCTTATAATTAGTTGTACTATCACACATCATTGCAGAAAGTGGCCTCTCCAATGCTGACTCTCAGAATAAATTGCATCGAGAAACTGTCGGCAAACGGACTATTGCAATTAGACAATTTAGAACAGTGCTAATGAGGATAAATTTGCAGGGATATTTGGCATGATTCAATGTGGCTAGCAATGATGGCCTCCGCTGTTTCTGCCTAAAATACTAGAATATGCGTAATTTGGTTGCAAGCGGTAAAACAGTTTTCAGGTATAAACAGGACAATTCACTGTAGAGCATAGAGATGCAGAAGCTTATTATAATAATTTTCAGGTCTAAAAATTCTGTCTATCCCTCATAAACATCTCTCCAGGCACCGGCACTGCAAATTCTTCCCTGGGCGAGCTGTCCTTTCTTCCTTGGGCAATTTCATTAACTTCACTCTAACTGCCTGGGTAGGAAGAGGTTTGCAAGACCAGGTCAACAGTTTGACTTCCTTTCCCACGGGGTGCTAGAGTTTATTATAACAAACTGATTTTTGCCATTTGCAATTAATTTTTAAGGGGACAGACTATTTTTGGTAAGAAGTCTAGACACTGTTGTTTGTCCTCTTTTTGTATGGATTTTGCCTGCCTGGAGATTTTGTAACGTTTTCCTCTGTTGAGGTCTACTCTTCTTAGAATCGTTATTTTGGTAAAAGCCGTACGCTCGCAGCGATTTGCATACCTGAAGTGCTGAGGTCACTTGTACAGTGATACCATTAGGTTGCCGTGTCTCACGTATTTGTCTCCCTGTCGGATTAACCATTCTTGCTACGCCACCAGGAACATCTGTCAATCTTTTCCAGCGCTGTCTGGCAGCTTCATTAAGGATCTGAAATGCATGTAAACACCTTGGGGCTGGGGCCGTCTCTGACTTTTCTCTTGGCCAATGCAGTGCATTTAGCCAGTGCTTAACCAGCTACAGTTCTGAGTAATAATGACACAGATACTATGTGAATACTAACAAAAAGCAGAAATTCATGGTCTCATTTTGAAGGGTTTGGGAACCGGCCTCTCCCGCAAAGGTTGTTGGGGTAGGGAGACCTCGGACTTTTCCATGTCAAGCTTTTACTCTCCAGAATGTCCTTTTTACTTTAAAAAGGCTAAATTGTCCCGCTGGCTGTTGTTATTGCAGGACGTTCCCAGGTTCTGTTCTGCACTGTGGTTTACTGGTGGAAAGGTATTTGAGATCCTGGTAATTTTATTTGTTTATTTAGGTGGGGGTTTTTTATGTGATTGCTTGAGGGAATCAGTGAGTTCTTTTGTTTTTCTTAATTTTATTTTATACCTGCATCATAGGTTGTTGGACAGATCAGAGGTGCAGTTTGCTCTTGGTACCTGCACTTCCAAGTGACATTTCTCATGGCGGCCATATGAAAAAGAAAGCAAACAAACACAGTAGACACAATCCTTCCTTAGGGTACAATTACTTTTTAAAAGGTGCATTAATGGAATATGCCTTCTAATCAGGAGGTACATCCAGGAGAGGATGAGACCTTCATTGCGCGGGTAGGAAGGCAGAGGGGTGGGGTTGGTGGTCACTGGCACTTTGGCTGCAGAGTGTATGTGGAACGAGATGCCCGAAGCTGTGCATCAGGCAGAGCTGCCCTGAAATACGAGGTCTCCTTTCCCTGTTGGGGTGGGGTTTGTCTTTTTTTGGAATGCAACTTCCTTGGGCTGAGCATAATTCAAATAACCTGTGACTGATAGCTGTTATTAGTGCTTCTCTTCTCAGATAGAGTTCAGGGAGGGTGTGAAAAGAGGGCAGCCAGGAGCCAGATCTGCCCCATTTGGGATGGATCTTTTCCATCTATATGTGGCACCTGTGCTTCAGAAATGATGCAAAGACTTTTTTAGTGGATGAGTTCCGTATTTTTTCCTCCAAATCATGTGCAATGTCAGGCATAGTTTCGCTGCCTAAAATACCTACTTCTTGGGCTTGTTTTCACTATGGAAAGTATGTCGTGTTTTCTGACTTGTCTCAAACAATTCACTTTAGTTACCCAAGGCACAGGATCAAGAAGATGAGGGACTTCTGTAATCCTCTTGCAAATTTGCTGAGGTCAGTAGAGTTTTCCTACCTGAGCCCTGTGAGCTGACCTTACAGAAAATATGGCTGCCTTATCTTGACTATACTTCCCTCAGAGTAGGTGACATGCAGTAGTTAACCTGCAGTTAAAATAAAACAAAAATCTCCCTCCCATGAATTGAGATCCCAAATACTCTCCTAAACTTCCTTCCTGTGCTTCTGCTGATATTGCCAGTACTAACACAGCTCTTGCTAACTGAGTTGCTGGTGTACCCTCGTGGGACTTTTCTCTTTCCCATTGGATGTGGATGGCGATCTGGGAGAAGGATCCTTATGTGTACCCAAATACAGAAGACAAAGGACTGTAGCCGTAGCTCACAGGAAAGTTTGTTTTGTTGTTTCACTGTAGCTTTAGGTCAGTCTGTTTTCCATGGCATGCAGTTGGCCCAGTTCTAAATAGTGTACAGGCTTGCATTTCCTCTGTGTATTTTTCTGTATATATTCATCAATGTATCAATATCTATATATATTTCTCTTATAAAAAGTTTAAAACTCCATAGAGCCTTTTAAGGCAATGACACAAACTATGGTGTTATTAAAAGACACAAACATGTTGCCTTATTCTTATATTTAGCCCAAATTACAGTGAGTGGAGAGTGATTTAGTAGGGCTTTGGGGATGTAATTGAGTGCATTAGCAGTCTTAAAAAATCAGATTGTGAATCAAATTCTGGCTCATGCACGAGAACTTTTGACTTGCTGAGTTAGTCTGTTGGATTTCACAGAGCCAGCAAATTCATGAAGTATATGGATTATTGGCCTTTCAGCAACTCCTTTTTCCCTTTTTAAACATGTCAAATTTGCTAATAGTTAAAAAGCTGTTTTCATTCTAAGTATGGACATTTCATATTATAAAATCATTTTGGTAACTGCAGACTCCTAGTTAACAGTTTCCTGTCCTTTCTTGGTAAAGTTGATGTTCCAGGAGATTTGCATTGGCACAAATCACTGTCCAACCTCAAAGGGCCGCACAGACTGTGCATCTCCTCCTCCCTCCGAGCTGTTCTTCGCTCCTCCAGCAGTCACGACACAGTCAGGATGGCAAAACAGGTTCCTTAGCCAGAGGAAAGTACTGGAGACAACATTACCAGTTTTTTTTTTTTCTGGCGTGAAACTCTTGCAAGCAAGCACATTTACTGGTTTTCTTAATGCCCTGACACCTGGAGCTCTGCTATTTCACAGGAATCTGTTTCCCATTTTAAGAAACGTGGTTTTCTAGAGAAGCTTCAGGAGCCTTCAGTGTAATTTAATGGCTTAATTTTATAGCACAAATAGTAAGATACCAATATTTATTTTTGTTTGGATAAGTCTCCTTGTTCTTTTTGAGGCTTAGCTCCTGATTTTTGAATACATGGCATTGGAAAAAAAAATCATAAACATTCAAATACTTTCATAAATGAATTCTCTTGGGCTGCAAGCAGGGAGAGCTAGAATTCTTACATTAGCATGGAAGTGCCTTAGGCCTTTCTTCTTTCTCCTTTATTGATACCATCTGAAGCATCTTCAGAGTCAGGTTCTAGAGTCATTAGATCTGGATTTATATGGGTGAGACATTGCTAATTAGCCATCACACTCAGTTTACACCAGTCCAGCTGACACCTCTCTTCGCGGAAATCTGTAGAATTACGTGATTTACATGGGTATCACTACAAGTGTACATCCCCTTACAGCAAGCAAGGTCAGGGGACTGTACCAGGTTTGAGCACGACAGGCTGGGTGGCAACTAGCAACTTCAATCATTATTGGAGCATTACTGTGCTTTGCTGCAGCACCTCTTCTCCACGTACAGCGTGAGTTGGGTTAACCCTGGCCGTAAAGCTCCTCCGACAATTTGAAATACTGCTGTTACAGCTAATGGGACTTGCACATCCTAAGCCTTTAGATCACTTTGAGCACCTTAGACTAAATTTAAAAAAAAAGGGAGAAAAAAACAGTGTTAAGCTAATGTTAAGGGTCTAACTTAAACTCTCAAAAAACAAGAGGATTTGGCATCATTATCTCTGCCTGTTCCTGGGTATTACTGCTGTTGTGATCCCTTATAAGAAGGACTCTGACCTGTGTGAGATTGAGAGCTTGGGTGAAAAAAATAAACCACTTTAACGAGCAAACATTTAATAGCTTTAATACAAGATTTCCCAGCCTGCTGCAATTTCATTTTAAAATCACGTGTTATTATGAAAAAGCCATACTCTGACAGTTGTGCTGCGTAATAGAGTCCTAGGGCCTAATTCTGCCATGTTTGCATTAAGCAACACTTTGTTCCAGGAGCAGTCATATGGCAATTACCAGGAGTATGTTACTGCACACCATGAGTAAACATGTGATTTAATTACCTGGTGGAAGATTCTCGTTAGTGTAAAAAGAAATATTGACCTTTCCAAAGTCTAATACCTGAAGTTTAGCAAGACTAGATAAAGTTCTTTTCTATCTAAAAGCCAAGAGTATTCCTTGAGCATCGGGAACTCCTTGTAAAAATGTGATGGGAAAAGTTGGCCACAGCTCTGGAAGAAGTGCGGTACGGGCTGGAGCCTGCACCATTCCCGGGGATGGGAATTTTTCCTTTGACTTGGCGGAGAGCAAGATAAAGATCAGTTTGCTGAGCTCTGAGGGACCAGTTAAACAACTCTGGTGTTGGTCGCATTCTCATGGTAAGCCTATGGACTAAATGTGCAACTACTTCAACAAGTTAATGCCTCTAAATTAACACTGATAAATTAACTAACCTAATACTTTACAGTAAATAATGTCTGTTGTGTGCCATATTTTAGCATGTTGGGATCTGAAGAGATTTATAACAGAAGAGTGGAGTGTGCACTCTGATGAGGGAGAGCAACAGTCTGCAAGCACATCTTACATGTACCTTACTTTTAGGGATCTTAACTGGGCATTAATCAGTATATGCTTTATCAGCAAAGTTCTCCTTTCAAGTCTATTTACATACAACACACTAATCACGTTTAATCAGATTTTGTTTCAGAGGGAGCGGCAAGAATCTCTGACGACAAAACTTGTCTTAGTGTGTTGTGTTTGCAGGTAGTTCAAAGGAGGGAGTTACATGCCGTAGAGTTTATTCTCATCAGACTGACGTAAAGAAAATCCACTCATTGCTCACATGGGTTTCTTCATTTTTTTGGTTGTTCTTCATTGAGTGTCTTAGTGTTTTTGTCTGAAAGATGTTTTGCTGCCCTGCAGATTGCTCTATTGTTTATCGCTATAAAGCTGTTGAGCTGGATTCTCAGCTAAGCTCTCTTCTGACTCTGGAGGTGCATCTTCTCGGGTGATGATTTTGAAGTTGGAAGCCAAGGGAGCAGAAGATCCTGGTGTATGCTCGCAGAGAGCTAGAATGGCTCTGACCAGGACGGCTGCTGTGTGCGCTGGGTGTAGCCATGGTGTGGCAGTTACATTGACCTCAGGTCAGGAGAGCCACAGAAAGCAAACCTGGGAGAGATGAGACGAATGGGGATTATAGGGTGGAGGTTTTGGCCTGGGAGGGAAGAGTGCTCTCTCCTTAAAACAACCCAACAAATTACGTGTGGTTTGCTTCTGTTAATGGAACTCATTTTGTGCACTGAAAAGATTTAGAGCAACAGCATTAGCCAACAGCATTTAACAATTTATCTTCTAGTAGTTAAATAGTTGGTTTCATAGGGTGAGGAATCAGGATCTGCCTCCTTTCCTCACTGAGTCCTTTCTGGTTTGCAGACCAGCCAGGTTGCCTGTCTTGTCTTCTCCACTTGACTGTATTGCAGCTGGCATTGTAGCATGTGCCATGGTGAAGAAAGGGTGCCTGGAAATGCTATGGCAGGACCGTGAGCCCACGAAGAGCAGGGACAGCCATTAGCTGTCCAGCATTACAGTCACCTTTGCTTCCCAAGTCACACATCCTGAGGGTTACACAGTGTATCATTTTGTTCATTGTCTGAAAATTTTGTGTGACTAGGGACAGTCTGTTTATTCATAAATATCAGCCCATTAACTTTGTTTAACTTCTCTGATTGTATCTTGGCAAATAGTTAACTGCAGTACTGTAGACCATAAGTGCCTATAGATGCTATGCCTTTTTGGGTAAGGATTTTTATCGGGGTCTTACCTTGGCCTTCAGAGAAATGCAGAGAAAAAATGGACTCATAATTAACCATATGACTTTTGCTCAGACAACTTACTGCCTGGCTTGCAGATGGAGTTGGATTCGTATGCAGTGTTGGTATGTTTGCTTTGTGGCATATATAAGCAAATTTGTGTGCAAGGTTGCTGGAATACAGTAGACACCAAGTCTGCCGTACCTTCTGCATAGTGCAACTGTCATGCAGAAGATTCCTACCCTGTGCCACAGAAATATCTCAGGTGGTTCTCATTCCCACACAAGGGAAATAGATTTCTTATTTCATTACTTTTGCACTCTCCAAAGTATTGAGTGAGGACTCTGTGGCAGGCAGTGTTGAAATGTTGAAAAGTAGAAGATAATGGAAGGACAAAAAAATGTTCCCCTTCACAGCGGGAATCCCTCTCTACTAAAGTAAACAGAAAGAATTAATCTATAAATTCCCTTTTAAAACTTCCATCTATTAAAATAGGATTATTTGAACAACATAATACAGGAAGTTATGTAAAGATTTTAATGGTGTGCCTTGTACCACTTTCAATTATTAATAGAGATCTCTTTCATTAATTATATTTTGCTGTTTTGATGAGTAAGTGTTTTCACCTGAAGACGATGAGTGAAAACTATGAAAGTTTTGGCGGAGTGCGTCGCTCTGGCGGATGGATGGCCCTGGGCCTGCTTGGGGCGGCTCGTCAAGTAGGTGCCCGTTGCTCCTGAGGTGTCAGTGGGAGCTGCTTGGAGGGAAAACACTGCTTGACTTCTCATCCTGGTGGCAGCTGTGCTGCTTAGATGAATACTGCAGTAAGAGAGCTCGGTTTATGCCGCTTTGAGTAAGAGCTTGATCATACAAGCCTTACTTTATCAGATTTGTCTTCTTAGACCAAGACCAGAGGTCGTTGCAGAGCATGTCTGAGAAGTAGCTCTTACAAGGGTGGACCTGAGTTGACTCCTCTGGCATGGGCCGTACCTCCTCGCAGTTTAGGCCTTGCAGTGAGATTCCTCAGAGGTGTGACGGTTTCCAGGATCAAAAGAGTAGATTAACAGAAAAGTGTTTAATATGGAGATTTATGAACTTCCTGTATCACACGTGGAGATAGATATTTGAGAACTAAAGTGACCACAAATGGCATGTGTTATACAGTTAGAACCATGTATCAATCTCCCAGCTATGGCACGTGGGGCGATGCAACTGTCCCCTTTGGTCACAGCTCATTGTCTTCAACTCAAAATGTTAGCCCTCTTTTTTTTCTTTTTGTGCTGCTTTTATAAACCTTTGGGCAGGAGCGCATTCTTGGCATTGTTGGGTGTTTTGGGGGAAAGCAATTCCATGCATTCTTAGCTTTGGGAAGTGATCAGGCAGAAAGGCGTGAGCTAACGTCAGATGATTTATCATTGTTCCACCAGAAAAGGGACACAAGACCTTAAACAACTACTGGCTGTGTAAGCCCAGAAAGTTATTTTACATAGGGTTGTTTAAGCCTGAAATAGGAATATTGATAGCCTTGCATACTGGAGAGGTGCACTCTTGTTTAAAACCGCAGGCATTACATACTTGCATGTTAATTTTGATAACGCAATAATGAGCAAAAGTGTAAAAAGGAGAGATTTGCTTTCAGGAAAAATATTAAGACTGTGAAGGCTTAATATGTCAAAATGTTGGGTACTTTGTTCAGTGCAGGCGGTCTTTATCTTTGTGTTTATAACAATGGTCTTCTCCAACCTAGGGTTTAAGTTCATTGATGTTCTGTCTTGGTGAATAAAGAACTCCCTTTCTGTGATGCTGAGAGAAAGAAAACGGCCTGCTTCACTGAGATTCCCCTTTTAGTAGATCCAAAATCAGTTACTGGACATCTGATCTTATGTTCCTGAGTTATTCATAGCAGAAACCTTGCATTTAAGCCCCTTTTTTATTCTACTGCATATACTGTGTAGTAGAAATTGGCTAATTTAAATACAGTAGTTGTAAAAGGAGTATGTTAAGTGCTGTCTCAATTTCACTCTCTTTCAGAAAGCACTAGCGAATCAAATAGGCAGTAAATTGTTTTAATTTGCTTATGAGTTCAGTAAGAATTATGTACAAAGCCATCACACTTCTAGGTTTTCTTGGACAAGTCTCCTTTCTCTTCCCAGCAATTTTGTCCAGGCAGAAAAACAGGACTTTGCCTATATGAAAGTGCCTATGTCGGGCCCTTCGATATGTACTTTAACCGTGTGAAAATTTTGCCTAAGGAGGTATTTGGTAAGTAGGCTAATTAAAAGCAAGCACTAGGGCAGATTTGCTAAAGATACTGTTGGAAGTTGTTTCTCTGTATAAACAGAAAGAAAGAAATAGGAGCAAGAAAAAATACAGAAGTAATTGTAAAGGGTGAACCTCACTGTAATGTACAGCTCTTAGATTTACTTAGGTTTTTCCTCTTGCTTTAGGCAGTCACTGAACATTTCCATATAGCAGTGATGCAAAATGACCCACCTTCCACATTTGTTTGACTGTCACGTCAGAAGAAGAGCTGCTTGAAAGGGTGAAAACATTATTTTGCGTCCTTCGGGCCTGAACCAGAACAGTAACTAGCACAGCTGCTACTTCGGCTTTAAAGATAACACTGCTGTGAAGACTTGGCTGGTTTTAGGTACATAGTTTTCTGGGTGATAGTCTTTTGAAGTTTGTGATGGACTACTTTGTACAAACACATGCATGAAGTCCTTCCAGCCCTGGGTCGTGATAAAGCCTCTTTAAAGAAATCAAGCAGTGTATTTTGTTCTGGTTCACAAAAGTGGTATGGAATAACGTAGTGAAAACCTTTGCTGCTTAGTGAATCGGGAGAGAAACAGCAGTCTGGCCCTGGAGGGAAGAGAGTCATGATACACAGAGCCTCGAGAAGGTGAGGTCCCAGGGCCTTTGGGTTTATATTCCAAAAGAAATAAAATACATTTTCTTTTAGAGAGAAGTCATTCTAATTCTGACTTCCTTCAAACGGGAACCATGGGCAGAGTCAGGAGATGGCTATGAAGCAAAGCGGCCCCCCAAGGTGTGAGGGTGAGGACTGAGGGAAGTGGGAGGGAAAGGAAAAGGCTGTCTGTTGTGGGAAGCTGCTGGTGTTGGACACGCTTACTTAATCCTAAAGGTTTGCCTTTCCTGACTGCTCCAGAGTTCCCTCCCAGCCCTCCTGGGTGAGAAATACCTGGTACCCTGGACCTGGCAAAACGTCCATCTCTGAGGGTGTAGAGATTTCTGTTTACAGCGTTTTTAAAAGAGGGAATACGTGGAAGGGGAGGAATTCGTGATGGGTCTTGGGGAACATCTTGTGTTTCCCAGCATGCGAAGGACACAGGAGTTAAACTCATTGCTTGGAAGATATGACTGTCAATATATGTGTTTGTCCTCAATCCATCCATATATATATACATCTCTGTGTGTGTGTATGTCTGTCTATGTAATATATAGTCATATATTGGGATTTTATATGGCAGTGCAACTTCCAGTTTTGTAAAGAGAGTGTTGAGTGAGAAATTGCCTACATTGTTATATAATTACGTAGTAGCATTTGGACTAGATGGAAAATAGTGAACAAAAATACTTCTTTGAGTTAAAAAACAAAATGAAACAAAAAACCCAAACAAAAAAAAAGCCCCATTCCTATAAATGAAAAATTATCATATTCAGCATCTGCAGCTGGAAATGATTCACCTTCAAACCTGAAAGTGAAAACTCCTTAAAATGAAGGAGTTGGGAAAAAACAGAAAAAAATCATAAACCCAGAAATGTACATTCAATTTTAGAAATTTGAGCTTTAATACTCTAAGAAAGGTGAAGGCATTTGTCTTATTGCGGTATACATACATGTGTGTCTGTTTTCAGTCACAGTACTATAAACCTCATCAGAACCACTGGATTTACTTCATGTTGGCATCTGTGAATGCGAGAATAATCTTTGGTTTGTGATCTTAATGTTTTAGCTCCTCACCAGAACCCAAATCCATAGGTAAAACACGCTAATATTTTCCTGTGAAAGTGTGAATTCACAAGGGAAAAAAATGAATGCATGGAACGGTATCGTTAAAGTTGAAAGCTAAAGAGAAATTGTGTGAAGTGCTAAAACGCAGATACTTAGGCTCAGATCTGCTTCCATTATAGCTAATGCCAAAATTCCTTTTGTTTTCACCGGGAGCTGGATTAGGACTTTTATTGCTATCACTCCAGTTTGAATTCCTTCTCTTGATCTTGATCTTGACAATCACTTTTTCCATTACAGTTCCATTAGAGATTTAAAACACAGTATAATAAAACTCAGTGAAAAAAATAACTTAATGCTCCTAAATTATTATGCAAATGGTACAAATTTAAACTCATTCACATCATTGCAGTTCTCTCTTTACGCCGAACAATAGAATCTAAACTTTATTCTTTTCACTTGCTAATCAATTTTTAGTTCACTGTCTTTTTTTTCCAGGGGTTTCTGGAATATCAAAATAATTGAAAATAATTGGTCTTTCAGTTGTTTTACAGTTAGTACTTGGACAATTAAAAATGAACAGATTATGCACGTTGTATTTTAGTAAAACAATTATTATTCAGTGGCCTTTATTCAGTGGCCTCCATGGAGTATGCCTGGCAGCGCTCAGCCCCAAACCAATGGAGACCAGTCCAGATCACAGAACTGGCCTCTGTATTTTGGCAGCAACTGAAATTGCTATTATCAAGTTTCCGCAAGGAAGCAAAAATAAAAAGACTGAACTATCCTCTTTTTCCCAGGGAGAAGTTGCTGCAGCAGAAATTTGGGAGCAGGGGCAGCGCAGAGGCTGCAGGTGTCAGAGGGTGCCGGGTCAGCTACATCTCTTCTTCATTCGCTTTGGCATTTTTTCTAAGACTGAGGTAGAGGTGTCTATTTTGGGGCCATATGTAGATCTAAATAAACAGACCTTAGACGGTCTATATCGATGTAGTAAATTCAGTCACAGGTGACCTCAGTAGGGCAATCTTCCATATTATGTATTTACATAATTCTGAAAAATCGTAGACTTGATTTTAAAGACTATTCATTCAGAATTTGCCTCTAGAAATAAATGGGTGTTAACTGGAGCTGCTGTTGACTTTCAGTGTGCAACTTTGCTGTCATTCAGACTGATCATGATTTATTTTCATTTATATGGTTTTGATATGAATTTGAAGATGTGATACAAAGATATGGTTTGAAGAAAATTTATATACTGTGTCTAAAATGTTTGTGGTGGAGAACCAAAGCGTTTTCTTCCATTTTGGTTGTGGGTCTCCATGATGTGAGTTCATTTGCCTCCAGCTTCTGCACAGGATAGCTGTAGGAGCATTGCTGTACTGTTTGACCACTTCATTTGGCAAATATTACAGACAATTAAAGACAGCTTGAAAAATGACTGTATTTTTCAGATTTGAAAGAGCTTTTGTAAAGAGACCAGCCTCTTGTCCACAGTCAATATGCAACACAGCTTTCCTGCTACACCAAGTAATAATGCCTGACGCAGACAAGGGAAATTCTGCAAGTGCCGACTCCCTGCGAGCTGCCAGGAGCTGAATCTGGTTTGGGACATTTCCACGGCTTATCTACGTTAGCAGGGTCTTCAGGTACTGCATACAGACACTGAGTAAACAGTGGTACGGTAAAAGGCATCGTTCCTTCTTCAGTACATAAGGGCACACAAGCATTAGGTGCAGAGTCTTAAGTCAGTCCCGGCAGCCTGTTGCTCCCTGTGAAGCTCAGGCCAGTACATATGCTGGTTAATGAAGCAGATGCGCGTGGCCTCCAAAACTTTTGGCTGTCCTTATGACAGGGCAGTTTTTTAATAGGGATAACATGAGGCTAGGGAGCCTGCCACGTTCACCCGGTGCTGGCTCTGTGGTGGCTGTTAGGGAGCATGAGCATGTTCATGCGTTTTGCCTGTGTGGTTGGACCAGGAAAAGTAGAGTTTAGATAGACCCAGTTAATGGAAATATTAGAGACACGTTATACCTAGGTTTTTCCCTTTCTTTTCATACATTTTATTCTACATACATTTCAAGCAGAATGAGAATTGCCAAAAGGAACAAGCGCCGTGCGCAGACGGTGAAGTCTGAATTCAGCAGCACACAGCGGGCCAAGGGCTGGGAGCTGGGGAGTGCAGCCTTTCACGGGGCTCCAGACTGGGTAGGGTAGCCCACATGCAAATCTGATTTGAACTGTACAAGCACTTTTGGGATGGGTCGTGCTGGGACAGGTGTTCCAGATCATTCCCCTATTCCCAGGGCACATGTATTACCATTTCGGCATTTGGTTGAGACTCACAGAGCTAAGTTAGCTTTGCTGTTGAAATCGGGAATGCCAAGTTCTCTCTTCAGTAACAGTCGTGTAAACCTCATCAAAATTGATGGAGTTACTTCGTGTTGGCATCTTTGGGGGTGAGGACAGTGATGTTTTAGCTTCCCGCCAGACTTCAAATACACAGATAAAAAGGAACTGGTTTCTTTTGCCTTGCTACAAACCAACCAGCTTTTCTCCAACCAGATTTGAGTTGAGTTTTGGAGGCTCGAGTCTTTCATTCATCATGCATGACGCACGGTGCGAAGCTGCCCTGCTCGAGCTCTTGTGCTCCCTTGCTTTGCAACAGCTCTGTTGGCAAGCTCACAGGTGGGCAGGTTTGCCTGGAAATGTGCATCGAACCAATGTGGTTTCATTCTTCAAGGGTCCTCTAACACTCCGCCCAAAAGTTGCTGATAAAATTGTCTTTTCCCTGCAGATTTAGAAAGATCTCTCAGCTCCACTTTTAAGTAAATTTACATTATTTAATGGCATGTGGTGACAAATCTTACGTGTTGCACAGCACTGGAGTGACTTCTGCACCTGTGGCTGGAGGGGCAGCTCCTGCTTGATACCCCTTTAGGGCAGCAAATAGTACTGCCCCAGTACCATGTTCCCAGCCCCAAACAGTGTTACTGAATTTCTCTAACAGAGTTGCAGGGTTTTTTTAATCATTATACACACACACAAAAAAAAAAATCTGTGTCCGTTCTGACCACAGTAGGTTTAAGGGCTATGCAAAGGGATTTCACTAAGGAGGGGTGTTGGGGGGAAAGGTGTGATCCAGGCTGGTACAGCTGCAAGGACTTCAGCAGAGTCATTGCCAGCAGCTTTCTGCTTTCTCCTTTCAAAGGAGAGACAGGTATGGCCAGTGTGGAGTGTTACCTGCCTAAAAAAAATCCCCTGGTCCCATATGCTCTCTGCGAGGCCTCTCAGGTGGGTGAACACAAGCTTAGTAGAAGAGAACAGCTCAAATAGTAATCAGGTGGTTGTTTGGATAGTAATATTTTTTTATCCTTTTCCTCACAAAAGGCTTCATCAAGGTGTGGGTTACTTGTTAACAGCTGAAGTCAAGTGGTGATAGGCGAACCTTTCTCTCTATTTACACAACATAACACAAGAAAGCTGTGTTTTTGAAATAGTCTGTGTAAGGACTGTGAAAACAAATGTCTCCACCCTTCACAAACAAAGGCTTTACTGGAAAGGCCGTTTGCCACGTATAGAGCAGAGAAAAAGAAAAAAAAAGGGTAAAAATACCCTGTTCACGATGGAAATGAGAATCCTGGCCGTTCTTCCCTCCATGTTTGCAAACACATCTCTGGTGACTCCATGAGCTCTGCAGAGCTGAGCACAAAAGAGGGAGAGAAAAGCTTTGGGGGAACAGTCTGCACATCAACCACCTCCCAAACCAGTGCATTTCTGAAACAGGTTTGAGAAGAGGCTAATGCCATTTGGCTCCTCTACAAGCTCCTAGGCATAGATTGCTGATGGGGGCCTTAGTTTCTGAAGGTTGATGCTTGGCTATACCTCACTCCTGCCCTGAAGGTACCCGTTCGTGCTAGTTAGTCACCGGTCTTATATTTTGTACACGTTAGCTACTGCTTCCCAAGCAACCCGAGGTGCACCACAAACAGGTCGCAACATGACCCTTTAAAATGCTGAAAGGTTAGAATGCAGCAAGTGGGATTTTCAGCACATTAAAAAAAAAAATCTTGTAAACCTTTCATCCCCAGATTTTTAATGGACATTTTTAGTGTGTGTATCTTTCTAGGAAAAAAATTTACTTGAGGAGATCTAGAAGTATAAATTCACCTGTAAATTGAATTGGGAAGGAACGTAAGATTAGACTCCTCTCCAGCATTTTTGAAATCGTGCAGTAGGATACAAGACCTTGTAATGATTTTTCCAGTTGCTTACTTTTATTTTTTTCAATACAGCTAGCTTTCTGTCTGCCTCTTATTCTTCAAAATGAGGCTTGGTATGAATTGGGAGGTGTCTCAGATCTTAGCAAATAGGGTATCTGAGCTCTACACCAACTGCAGTTGTGGGTCTCCCCCACGTCAAACAAAATCCCAGAAAGGAGCGTTTTTTTCTCTTTGTCCATGCAGTCCAGAGGAACACTTGGTTGTCTTCTCCTTCCTTGTTCCAAAAAAGGTCTGCAGTAGAGGCTTTGTTTGCAGAACATAAGGCTGTTTGAAGTCTCTTAGGCTCCTGTTTCTGAAATAGTGGTCTGCAAAACAGCACAGAGAGACCGTTTGGTGCACTTCGGAAACTGTATAGTGTTTTCAATTTAACATTTGCTGCTAAGGTCGCATTTTGGTGCTCAGAGAAGACAGGTGGCCCAAAAGCGTGGACATTGCTTCTGCAAATCTTATCTATGTTAGTTGAGGCAGTGCTCAGCAACCTGCAGCGTGCCAGAAGCGGTACGTGGGCAGCGTTGAGTGACATGGCACGGGGCAGGCGATGGGGAGCAGAGTGGGAGTCGCTGCTGCGGTGGCCCCGTACCCTGGCTGGGGACACTTGTACGTAGGACATTTTAGCAAAGTTTAGTGCTGGAGTGTAAAGGAGCTAAGCAGCCCGAGCTGGGAGCGTTGGAGGCAGGGTGTGAGGGGCAGGAGCGGACTACACCTCCTAATAATAATTAACTGCTTACTCCAGACTAGACGAAAAATTTGCAAACTGTTTCATTTTCTTTTTTTAATCCCTTTTTACGTTCTGATATAAATGGTAGAATTATGAAGATCACCCAAATAAGCTGGGGTGGCAAATGGACTGACCGTTATACAGGAAAGGATGTTACGTTGGCGTTCCTGTCTTCAGTTGAAATACATTCAGCTGCGTTCTATGAAGATATTATTTTACTCAATTTATTATTTTTTAATTTGCAAGGTAAACTTTAATTTGGTGCCAAAAGGTCAGGTCATGAATATTTTTAAATTTTTAGTTATTTAACTTTGCTTTTAAGAAGTCTTTCAGTGACCCAACATTTGCAACTTAACTATGCTAATTCTCTGTGTCCTGTAAAATAACTCTTGAAAGCCACTGAATAAAATGAGGAAGAAGAAACATAAGGTAATGATCAATAAAATTTATCAGGAGCGGGGTGCCACTGACTTGCCCAGACCTAAATACTATTGATCAGTGATGACTGTGTTTACAGCACGTTAGCCCTTGCAGAAGCAGCTTGTCCAAGAACCCGCTTAGTTTCTCTTGGCAAAGGTAGCCTCTGATGCAAGGAGGAAGAACATCACCTGGGTTCCAGCCTTGAATGGCTGCCGACCCCTGCGCTAACCTGCGTTAGTCAGTGGAGACAGATCGATGTGCTTCTCCCAGCATGTTTTAAAATGTTGCTAAAACCTTCCAAATGCTAGTCTATACAAGTTAACCAGCTAAATTTTCTCTCTCTTCAGTGCTGTAGGAAGGCGTGCTGTGTATGTCTGAGCTTTACCTGAGCTCAGTTGTTTGCTCTGGTTTGGAGCAATATGGGAATAACAGATGATACACATTCTTTCTCACAAACGTATTCTTTTTTCCATACTCCTCCTTAAATGAGCTTGTGCCAGAAGTCGCTGAGATGTTAGGAAGGCTCCAGAAGCCGGTAATTTGCTCACTTAGAGCTCCACAAAAGGTACCAATTTTTTGTATGGTTCTTACCATATAAAGGCAAATATAATTAAGAAATTGAGTCAGTTTACAAATACGTCATGGATCATATAATAAACTGCAATTGTTGACATTTATGGAGGCTTTTTCTCCCAAACATTGTTTATGAAAGGCAACTGGCAAAGGCAGCGAGACAAAAACTGCTGTAGGCTCCTTTTCTGGGCAGCGCTCAGCCTCCCCAGCTCCTCCTCTCTCCTCAGCGTATCTTTTGAAGCTCCCTTTTAGTATTTTCATGTATGTACATGTGCAACACTTCAAGTGGTGCAGTAGTTGATTTTCTTGTACTGAGAGCTGTGGGACGTTAATTGCTGGGCTGGTTTTAATGGGTTTCACCTGAATGCTGGCTTTCCCCTGGGGAGGCTGCGGTGCATGTCTGTGATTTCAGCCGTTGTCCGGGGCTTGGCAGAGCCGCACAGCGTGGGTGTCCCAGGCCAGGCACAGAGTGTCCTGCCGGGTTGCCAGATGTCGCGTGGGACCATCACCTTCACCAGGTCAGTGTGGAGACCTCCAGCTGTCTCCAGCAGCACAGACCTTTGTGCATCGCAGCCCCAAATTAACCTCTGGAACAGCTGTAGGCGCACGCACGGTCTTGCTCTTCGCAGGAGAGCAGAAGTACATCAAAGCACCATAGCTGTTGTCATCAAGAAAGGGTCAGGGTATGGCCTGTTCTTGAAGCAGCCGGTAAATTAGCCATCAGCTTTTTCTTATTTTGGTCTGCTGTGGGTTACATCCCATTCTTGTACCAGAATCATCTACTCCAGTCAGTAGCAGCTGATCTGAACTAAAAAACTCTTGCTTGAGGCAAAATGCATATTCTCTCTTCATTACCCACACCAGACTGGTGAGAAAAAACGAAGGCGGGGGAGGCAGCGAAAACTAGATCAGGAAAAGAGTTGAAGGACCAGGGGCTGAGCTGAAGCCTCATCTGCATTCAGTTTTTCTCACATATCTTGTGTGCTCAGAGGTATGGTTAGTTGGATTCAGGAGAAGGAAAATAAGGGTTAGCCAAGCGATGACCTGGAGCTGAGCTTCTCCAAAGCTGGCAGTGTTGGGTTGCAAAGTTGTGTTTCGGTGGAAGCTGCATCCTGTGGGGATCTTCGAGGAACAATAGCATCTTTCATACTTCCTGGATATAAAACACATGAATCAACTCACCTGAGGCTGAAGTCAGGAGCAGCTGACATCAGCCACGGGAGCCGAGTCGCTCATTCTTTCAGAGTTAGCGCATTTCCCGACCGACCCAGTCTGCGCTCCGGAGGCTGTCTCCCTCCCTCCCCGCCGATACGAGCTGGGGACAGATGTTTCATACACTTCTTTCCTTGTGTCAGATGACCTGCCGCTCCCACAGAGCCCACCATGCGGGAGCCCAGTGAGAGGCCCGGGTGGATGCTCCTGTTGCTGGACATAACACTGGGCAAGAGGTGTTGTGTCGTGGCCTTGGTGGCATCCTCACCCGGGTGTGGTACCCTGCACCGCGCAGGGTGTCGAGGACAGTCCTGCCCAGCGTGGCATGGGGACAGCCCTGCTCTCCCTCCCGATGGGCAGCTGGGGATCAGCGTGCAGGGCTTGGCTTTTCGGATGGTCCATGTGAAGTCCCACAGTCATGTCTGAGAGACCACCTTTTTTCCCCCCAAATTTCTGTAGTTGGAATTTTAGTGCAAAAGGTCCCAGAGTGACCGAGCTGGGATCGAACCTATCCACAAGAAAACCCCTTGGTGCAAAATTTCCCCCCTTCTCGCGCTGCATGAATCGGTGTTTGGGACACCAATAAAAGCCAGAGAGAAGCGAAGTTAAACTCATTTAATCTTTGTCTTTTGCCGTGGCATTCAACCTGGTGTCAAAGACTTATATTAATAGGATTATTCTCTTGTCAGATGGGAGCTGGAGATAGTCGTCCCAGATGTGCATGCCTGGTTTGAAGGGGTGATTATCTTGTTGGTGTCAGTACTTGGCCTCTTATCAAAGGGACTCTCACGCACATCACCTTTCAGCTCCTCACTCTCAGCTCTGCAAGGAGGAAGAGGAGTACACTTAAACAATTTCCAGCTAGTAAGCCAACATTTGTCATTTTTTTCCTCCGGGGCAGTAGTGTCAAGATGAACAGGCTCCCGAGTTTGTCGGGTAGGAGGTAGGATGGCAGAAGGTTTCTCATGGTTGAGGACGACAGATGAGGACAGAGCTGCCACACTGCAGCGGGAGGGTTACTGTGTGGCTTATTGCTGAGCACATGGCGCCTGTTGGAGCCTTTTGAGTGGTTGGGATTTGGTTTAAGGTAGAAGATCATGTCTTTGCTCTGCCAACTGCAGGGTGTATCTGCTCGAGAAACAGCAAAATGTTGTGTTGCTTTTGGTTGGCATCATTTAAAAAGACCCTGAACTGTTAAAATGCAGCTTAAAATCTGAAAGCGTTACCAACTGGCTCGAGAGGTGACCTTGGAGAAGAATCAGAAATTGAGTAAATATTCACTTTTTAAAAAATCATCTATTATTTCAACTTTATCAATATATCAAATAGATTAACTGGGAAGTCTGGTGTTTCTGGATTCATTTACATGAACCACTTAGTATCTTTTTGTAACGAAGGTATCAAGAAGAGAAACCAACTGTTTCCTACCTCTAAAATCCCCAAACATTGTTTGGTGCCTGTCACTGTGTCACCAGGCTAAACACGGGCGTACGTCCTTCTGAAACCAGCCAGAATATAATAAATACAGGAGCTTCAATCTCCGTTGTTCACTGGAAGGGAAAGTTTGTCCTTTCCCAAGGCACATTGACAAGAGGCTGTTTAATTGAGCTGAACAAACCGGTACTTGGGGGGGCCGCGCCGCGTGAGGGGGAGCTGCTGGAGGAAGAGCAGCAGTGGCCTGCGGGGTGGCTGGATGGGGGAAACCCACGCTCGGCGAGGAGTCCCGGCTTGAAATGTTGAATGCGCATTCTCCGGATGACTTCATGAAATGCCGAGAGCCAAGCCCACATGCTGCACTGCAACCGGCAGCGAGAGAGAGAGATTAAACTAGGGGAGGTGGCAGTTAAAGTAAGTAGGTGTGTCGCTCCCAGTTAGATTTGCACATGCAGCCACTGCGAGCTTAACTTATGGTGGCCATCTCTTGGGTCCAGGTGGACTGGAAGTTACTTCTGTAATTCAAATAAAAACACTCTAAAGATATTTAACTTTTATCATGTATCATTAAAATCGGTAACTAGTCTACGTAAGGAAAGTGCCACCAGAGAAGTTTGTGTTGGGTTAAATTAGCTTGTGTCATGTTTGAATCCTGCAGATAGTGGCATCACTAGAATTAAAGCTTTTCTTGTTGTATTTGGCAAATCACTTTTAAATATGCTGGCTACTGTGTTCATTACTAACCCGTGATTACTAAAACTACCATGTCGTTGCATTGCCAGCTAGTTCTTGTTTTCATTTTAAGACCTCTCAAGTCTCATCTCTTGCCATTAGATTCTACTATTTCTGTAGCACACAACTGTTTCATAGCTCTGCTAGCAGAAAATAAAGATTTTTTTGTTACAGTGTGTGAAAACACATAGTGTGTTAAAATTCCCTACCTCTTTGCAAGGTGTGAAAAGCCAAGCAAGGTTATATTGCACTGTGATCTCTTCCTGATGTCCGAATTCAGTTTCCTCTTATAGTTGCTTTGGTTTTCACCCCATTTATTCACTTCCATAATATTTTACTTCTTTATTCTTCTGCGTTATCAGTTTGGGGGTTTTTTGTTAGCAATGTCTAGCATTGCATCACCCACCCCTCTGCCTCTGTCTCTATTCTCTCCCTCCATTGCAAGTCCAAGAATCATTGTTCTCTGTTTAGTGATGTTGCCTAGGTCACAAATTGCATCATTTATTAACATTTTTACCATAGCTTGCTTGTTTCCCATACCCTCTACATTGTGTGTGTACATTAATGTAGTTGTCACTGAGGGCTTATATTTTACTCTTTTAATTAGTATTTTGACTTTTGAGGGGTTTTTAAGCCATAAAAAGTGCCAATGGAGAGTTGGATTTGCAGGGTCATGTATTGAGCCATTTCCCTAGCCTCGCAGAAAACCCAGATTACGTAGACCTGAGAGGCACGTGTGTGTTAGGACGATGTTTACATATAGTGGGGCTGAGAGCAGCAGAAGCAAACACCAGCCATCAGCATACAATGTGTGTCTTAGCTTCTTGTAATGTGTACTGCGGCATACAATTGGGAAGCGAGAATATATATTTAGGAAGTAAGAAAAATAATTTATCTTTTCTTTTATGCTTTATGCTGGAGCCAGTGATGAGACTTCCGAGTCAAGTGCCTCCCCTGTTTTTTTCCACTTATCTTGAAGCTCTTCTGAATTGTCAGCTGTGAACACAGGGAGGTTAGCACCCTCTTTGCTTAAGACCATTTAATCTTAGTACTAACCTTTCATCACAGAAAGCACCCGTGAGCCCTGCCAATGCAGGTCCGTTTCTGCAGCACTCCTGCATCCTTTGGCTGCTGCGTGGTGTCTCTGTTGCCTTGCGGTGGGTACCAGAGCAATCTCAGAGAGGGCTTCCCCTTGGCTTTTCTCGTCTCACATTTCTAGCGTGACCCTATTAAGCATTAACTTGCCTGCTGCTCATCTTTATAGTTTTCACCTGGAAATAGTGACTCAGAATATCCCCCTGTATTCCTGAGGTTATTTTCCCTCCATACATTTATTGTATTAATCCCGTCCTAGCTCCCAGAAGGCAACATAGCATCCCATTCTCCTTGTTACAGACCACAGGTCTGGCTCTTCACCATGAAGCTACCAGTCATGGTCACTCACTTCATTCCCCTGTGTCGTGGTTTAACCTCAGTTGGCAACTGAGCACCACACAGCCGCTCGCTCAACCCCCCCCCCAGTGGGATGGGGGAGAGAATCGGAAGGGTAAAAGTGAGAAAACTCGTGGGTTGAGATAAAAACAGTTTAATAGGTAAAGCAAAAGCCGCGCACGCAAGCAAAGCAAAACAAGGAATTAATTCACTACTTCCCATGGGCAGGCAGGTGTTCAGCCATCTCCAGGAAAGCAGGACCCCCTCACGCGTAACGGTTACTTGGGAAGACAAACGCCATAACTTTGAATGTCCCCCCCCTTCCTTCTTCTTCCCCCAGCTTTATATACTGAGCATGACGTCACATGGTATGGAATATCCCTTTGGCCAGTTTGGGTCAGCTGTCCTGGCTGTGCCCCCTCCCAGCTTCTTGTGCCCCTCCAGCCTTCTCAGTCGGTAGAGCATGGGAAGCTGGAAAGTCCTTGACTAGTGTAGACACTACCTAGCAACAACTAAAACATCGGTGTGTTATCAATGTTGTTCTCACCCTAAATCCAAAACACAGCACTGTACCAGCTACTAGGAAGGAAATTAACTCTGTCCCTGCCAAAACCAGGACACCCTGTCTCATGTTTGCCTCTTGACTGTTTGGAGAGTTTTGGGTACATGTCTCTTGGTCCATGCAGTGGTCTCTGTGGGAGCTGCAGCTCAGTCAGTCTGAGCAGTCCCTAAGCCCACACAGTAAGTTCTCCACAAACATATGCACTGGGACCACAAATCCTCTTCTGCAGACTCCTCTGCTGCGTTACTGTTATCTTCTTGTATGTTAGCAGCCTGCTGAGAGCCAGAGCAAGATGTACAAACACAGAACAGACATCCATCCCTTGGGGCTGAGAAAAGAGATGATAAAAGTTTGTCGGGCTCACTCAGGGTGAAGGGTGGTGGCAGGGCAAGGCCAACAGTCAGCCATGTACATTTACATCTATGTTTGCAATTGGGACCCTTCTTTATCCACATTAACATATGAAGAAGGCATCAGTGACTGAAGCCACTTGTGCCTGCTCTCATCCGCCATCACAGGCAGGCAGTTTCCCATAGGTGCCTCAGGAGAGTTTACAGTGAGAAAAGGAGGGAGGACTTTGTGGCCACTCTGGGAGGTGGAGGAAAGTGCAGACATGTGAGAGGAGATGAAACACAGGGGAAATCCGATATTGGGAGATGGAGCTCTGCCACGTTGGCAGAGCAGAGGGTAAGTGGCAATGCGTCATGAGTAGAGGCAGCAGAGTGACCATAATGGTGTGGAAATCTCAGTGCACCATGCCTACAGCAAAATGTGAGCTCTCTGAAACAGTTCCCCGGCTCATGAGGATCCTATGAGCCACTACACTGCTGCTTTGAGGACTAAATTTGCTTTTGTTGGTGTGCCACTTCTCCTTTCTTTCCCACCTCCTTTGAGCTCTTGTAGGGAGTACTTCCTACAGTACCCGGTTTTCTTCTTTGCAAGCTCTGCAGGTTTCTGCATCTGCTCCAACAGAAGCATCTGCTCCAGACAAGGGCTGACAGGACCTGAGCCCACACCAGTAGTACTGAACAAAAATAATATGTAATTCCCCTTGAATGATTAATTTTCATATCTGCATTCATGGTTTTCCCCTGCTTGTGCTTCTCTGCCCCACTTCTTTACTGACTGTGGACAATTTGCATTTGAAGTAGTTGGCTTCAGTATTAGTAGATGTTTTGTGGCAGTTTGGAATGCCAAACTGGGCCCTGTTCACCTCCCCAAATGTGCATCTGCCTCCTTGCCCTGCTTTGCATATCTAGCAGCTGAGTAGAGAGGGATTAGCCTCTAGACAGGGCTTTCAGAAACAGACTTTATTAAAGGTGCAGGATGGAGCTCAGTGATCACCTCTGATTACTGGTGCAAATGCTTTAAGAAGAGAAATTAGAGCAATGGCGTATTAAGAGGTGGGTTCTCAGGTCTTAATATCTCAAGCAGTTCAGTCTTTTTAAAGTGATTTGGTCAGATTCTGCCTTCTGGTACCTGTGTGCAAATCTGGAGTAACCCCAGTACACCAAAGATGTTGCAGAGCAGAGTTATTTTGCTGGAGGCAATTCAGCATCCCTATCCCTTCACCACTTGCTCCTTCAAGTAGAGACTGTTTGAGTTCTGTGCTGCTGAGCACGTTACTTTACTCAGAAAGGAGAGAGGGAAGCACCATATTTATTTCACAGTGATACTATTCTGTGTTTCATGCTCATATGACCTCGTTGGTGTCACATTATTTCTTACTACTCAGCTTCTGCTGGTAACTTGGGATTTCATTTGGTATTTTCTAGGACGGTATAATTATTCAAATCCCACCACTTGCACAGCGGTGCACAGTGTGCACCGAGTGAGATCAGTACGTTTAAAGTAATTACAGGAACATCATTGCTTGATTGGCAAGTTAAAACATTTGTGAAAGAGAGGTACAAGATGCACTCAGAGACCTAAGGAGCCTCCCTGTATTTCCACGGTCTCCAAAGCGCTTCCCAGACTACTCAGTCAGTAAAATGCAGCAGATGTTAAATGGTGCTATTTATTAATAAATTGCAACATCCTATCTATTGGCCTTGGGTAGTGTCTGGGTATGAGTCATGGACCTGTACAAAAAAAACCCCTAACAAATTCTGGTTATGAGTGTGGATATAAGGGGGAAAAAAAGTGTATTAGGTAGGTAATATTAAAATGTTTCCTCTTTTTGGGTGGTGACTTAACTTTAACCACCTGTTACAGCATTTTCTGAAGCCTCGGGTTACTGTTATAGAAACAATGTGCAGGAGATGTCTTGAGCCAACTGAGAAAGCAAGTCGAGAGAGGTCATTTTACAGAGCTCGAGCTCTTTTACAGAGTAAGTTGCCAGCACAGGAGGCTGGTGGCATAGCAGTTTCCTGTTCACGAGGGCCTCTTTCAAAGACAAATGCGAAAGGATTTAGCCATTAAACACAGAGCCGGCAGCAATCCTGGAGTGAGAACGTGGAGTTGGATTTCCCTAAGAGGAGACTGTGAAATGTCGTTGCGAAACAGGTCTCTGAAAAAGAGGCAAAGACAAATGGGTAATTTTTTCAGGGCTAGAATATTTTATTTTGCGCTTGAAAGTTCTTTGAAATTTTACTGGATTTTTTTTTACTTTTAATTATACATCCATCCTTAATTAGAAAGGGGGTTTTTTAATGAAACTGAAGTAGAAGATACATTTGGCAAAAGGGGAAGCCCTTTTCAATTTTACTGTAATGACATTAAAGTAAGTTAGAGGTCATCAAGGCTCAAGTCTGGCCACACCCCACCCTGCAGGCTTCATGCCTGTGAACAGTTCCCCCCCCCCCCGCCAAAATGCAGTGTCAAAAGTTTGCTTCTGCTTCGCTGCTCAGCGTAGCTCACCCTTGTGAACTGTCCTGCTCCACCTCCACCTCCTTGTAGTTACAAATGCGTAAGTTTGTTTTGGCTTGGAAGGAAGAAAGAAAATAAAAAGAGGAGTAAAAGCCAGCTTCTCTGGGGTAATTCTGTGATCTTGTGGGGGTATTGGAGGAAGAGCTGCTCCACCTCTCGCTAGCAGTCACGGGAGTCAGCTGTAACGGGGACAGCCTGAGCTGGAGGTCAAGAGCAGGGACTCTACACAGTCGTCCTTACCAGTACAGGATTTTGAGTTATATACAGACATCAAAAACATATATGGGGTGATAGAAATTATCTAGGTCACTCCCAATGAAAGTCTCACTGGAATGGATATGTTTCTGTTAATTTATACTGGTTTCAGTGACACGATATTGGGAGATTTCTGGTAGAAGTGTTTGTTCTCCACTAGACGCTTTCTGCAGACGTTGCAGCCAGCTGTTGTGATACCTTTGTGTGCATCTTGCTCTGTGTTTATTTGACATGAGGGGTGATGTCTGCGTGACAAATTGTGGAGCCAGGTTGGGTGACAGCCAGGTATCACCGCTGGCCACCGCACTGCCCCCAGCCCTCCTGCCTGTGCTGCCTCTGACCTGGAGCGTGCCGAAGCCCTCTCCCTTCCCAGCACACCTTTATGGGAATTTTTCTGTCCTTTCCACTAAGGTTGCCCCATGCTGTGCCACTGCTGCCTGCGCTGCTCAGGCACCCCAGCAGCCCTATAAACCTCTCCTGATCCGGGTTGCAGCTGCTTTGCCTTTCTCCCCATCACCAGCTGTCACATCCAGAGAGAAATACATCTCTCTATGCAAATCCTGAATCTTTGCTTCCCTTTCCCAAGAGTCCACCTGTGAGACATTCAAGGAAATTAATGCTTCAAGCAGCCAGTGCTGTGAGGTCCTGCAGCTGTGGACCACCATGGGTAGGATTTGGCTACCTCAGACATCAGCAGGTTTCTTGCAGGCTGGGAGGCAGAGAGGGGTTTCTGGTGTGCCCTGCAGAGAGAAGGAGCAGGTCTCCTCACAGGCCCACGGGGCATTTGCAGGGGTTATTGACCCAGTGCAGTGACTGTGAGTGCTATAACTCAGTGCCCTGTCAGCCTTTAGAAAGCTCCTTCATGGAGATGCTCAGCACTGGCCACGTACAGTAATATCAGCCTAAATCTAAACAGGGTTAAAGAAGTTTCTGAAAACTGAGGAAATTTTAGAAAAATACCTAAAATACACTTTTCTTCCAAGAGCTGTATGACTGGATTGATGCCATGACATAAGCCTAATTTTATCGGTGGAGAGAGAGACAAGAGTGGCTGCACTCAAGGGCGCACACTGTAGAGCCGATGTCCTGTCTGTACAGATGGCCCAGGAGCTCAGGTGATGAAAATGTGTGCTGTGGATGCTGAAACAGCAAATCCTTTCTACTAATTAAACTTCACCAATTATCTGAGCTCTTGGGAAGTGATTCCACAGTATGAAGCATCCTGCAGGAATTCAGATAAGCTCTTTGCAGAGAAAATCCTGATTTACAGACAGCTGCTTTTCACAGTGTGTAGTACAAATTTTTTTAAAAATAAAATTAGTATTTGTACTCACTCAGGGATAATTATCCCATGCTGCATACATACAAATGGCTGACACAGGGGTTTGGTGTGTTTTATAGAAAGGCGATAGGACCTCTACTAACGGGTGGTGAAATCTCACCCTTCTGACTGAGTGGTTTCTCGGGAAGCCGCACTCTCTTGGAGTCATACCAAAGTACAGTCTGGGAGCTGGGGCTGAAGGCTTCATGTCCAGCGGTCCCATAATGCTTAGGCTCTGCTGATATCAGTGGGACTACATGGGTAAGGATTCCTAGAATGAGGATTTTCATATTTTCCCTGAGTGATTTACATTTTGAGGCTCCACATTAACGGTGACAGATTTTGAGGATATTTTGCAGAGGCTCAGTATTTTGTATTTTTTCATAAAGTACAACTAAAACAATGAAAAATAATGCCTTTAAAGATATTAATAGCAATCTACTGCTACTATAATGAAGGAAAGATATATATTCATTAGACCTTGTAGAAAATACAAACAGCCTTGAGAAAACTCAGTGTACAATGAAGCTTTTTTCCATGGGTAGATTATTCCATGGAGTCAAAAAGTGCTTCTTCCACGGCACCAGTAAGGTCACCATATGTCCAGCTTTCACTGGATATGTCCTCTTTTCCACTTGGAAATTTTGCCTGGGTTGAAAAAGAGGACTTTGCTGCTGGATGTCAGGACGTCCAGCGATCTGGTAGGAGCAGTAGTTTCAACGGGATGTCTGGAAATGGTGGATAAATTGTTACTGCACCGGTAAAACTTTGTGCTGTGCATGATGCAGGTGGCATGAGGAATCATCCTGCCCTGCCGAGGTGATGGCTCGGTGGTGGGCATGTGCCTGCTGGGTGTCGGCACTTGCCCGTAATGAGTGCTTGTCTGGATCATCTGCAGCCTTGGCAGAGTAGGAAGGAAAGAACCATCACCCAGAATAGAAAGACACAGTCACCCTGCCCTTGGCCAGAAGCACGAGACTGCCGGGCAGGGTCTAGCCTGGTACCCTCCTGGTGATGCCCTGCTAACACTGTGGTAAGATCAAGGATGTATTGAGAGCACCAGTGTTTTCCTCTGTTATCCAGTGTAGTAAATTCCTTTAATCATCTGCTTATGGAAATTGTTGGGTAGCCTTATATTAGTTCTAGAATGCAAAATACCTGTTTCGCTCAAGATCTGTGTCTCACAAAGTGTCTGGCAGAAAATTTTTTCTGATTCTTAAAGAAGTGAATCGTGTAGTTCTGAATGCATTTCTACAGCTCAGCTGAATAGAAATCATTAGATAGGCATCTGAGATTACAGTATCGTTTCTGAAGATCAGTGTAGTTTCTGTGTTTCACCAGTGGCTCCGAGTCACTGATGTTACCCACTGTAATCTGTCATAACTTGACCTGCCCTTTCTCTGCATCAGCTTCCCAAGATGACGTATAGCGATAGGAGTCAAGCTCTTGCATTCTCCTGATTTTGTCTGTGGGGCTGCTTTGCTCTTTGGGAAAGTTTCAGAGAGAAAAATGCCCACTGCAGGTTCAGGACTATAGAAGCAGGAAACATGTGCTTTGTTCTTTTTGATTCATGTCCAGCATACTAGTTTTAACGGCAGGGATCCAAGAATAACCTTCTCAGTTGACCGTGCGGCCAAAAATATGATGATCTCATTGCCAGTGGCAAGTGACATGTAGATGGTTAGCTAAGCAAAGTTCTTTTTTGTTTTTACATTGCATTTTCAAAAGATTGTGTGGGCTGCCTATCAACAGAGACTCTGGACAAAGTACATAGAGTTTTTTCTATCAATATTGCCAGTGCCCGGTGAGTCTTTTCCAAAACTACAAAAGTTTGGTAAGGGTGGTTTTGCCTGTTTATTTTATCTTTCTGTTCTTATTTCTTTATTTTAGTCACATGATGCAAGCAAATATTTTTTATTTCAGTTTCTTATTTGCTTATTTGCTTCTTATTCTGATTAACTCAGCAGATGTCAGTTAACAGAAAAGATCAGCAAAACTGGTCAGTTGAAAATCTAGTAAGAAAAAAGAAAACCTATTCCCTTTGAAACCAAAAATGGGGAAAAATGTGATATTTTGTTAAAGAAAATATTTTCATTCTGGGGATTTCTAATCAGGTCAAGCTAATTGAAAGTCTGAATTCTTCAGACTGTGGGAGATGGGTGTATTTTGTGTCAGATCCCAGCGGACAGACCTTGATGCTCCCCATCACTTCTCTTGATTTTGATCTACTTCTTATTAAAAACTCTTAAACATTAATTGAACCTGAGAGAGAAAGAGAGAAAAGAGGGCGTTATAAAGGCTCTGAAACCTTTCCTTTAGGACATGTGTGTTACAGGTGGAACATCTGTGCCCCAGTCATTGCTCCCATCAACAAATTTGATGTGAACTGAAGCAGCACAAGAGCGTTACCCTGCTTGTGTGGGTCCCTTGTGTTCGAGCATGTTCAAATCTCCTGGGGCAGAAGGAGTAGCTTGAACTGACCTTTCCTGTGCCCGGTGCATGTGGAAGCTGACACGTAGCCATTACTGCTTGTCCTTCCCCGGATGGATAGCCCTCTGTTTTTTCCTTGTATTAATTTGCACATGGTCTTATGATGACTGCAACTACAGAAAACTGAAAAAAAAATACATGTATGCCTAAGAACCCTCTTAGTTTCCCAAGCTGTGCTTCGGCAGAGCACAAGCACAGTCAGCAACCTGTTGAGCTACCACAGCTGAATTTTTCTGGTGTTTTTTCTGTTTCAGGGAGCTGAGCAAGTTTCTGCATTTCGTGGTATATCAATAACTCTTTCAGCTGATATGTAGCTGTTTTGAAAGCTTGGCTGTAAATAGAAATTACATCAGAAAAACGTGACCATCATCTTTTTTCATTGTTCCCTCCTTTGTTTTCTAGTCAAGATAGCAAACCTGAACTCCGTCCAGCGGGAAGTGTCCCCATGATTTCACTGTGGGTTGCAGCAAGGAGCAGAGTGTATCTCCAGGCAAAAGGAACATGGGAATATGGAGACATTTAGAAAAATAAATGTAACAGATTTCATTTTGCTGACACTGTTTTGAAAGGATCCTTTTGAGGTTACTAATACACAGTACGAGTGCAAACGCTGAGGCAGAGAAGCTATTTCCTTATCACTGCTCCTGGTTTTGAAACTCCCAGGCCCCCACCCAAACTCTTTCCACCCCCCTTGCCATCCCCAAAATAGTTTTCATCCACTCCTGCTTTGAAACCACAGAGAGAGATTTGAGCAGAGCCTTGGCTTGCCTGGGGAAGTTCTTGCTTTAATCAGACCGAGTGAGTAAAAATGTTTGCAAGGGATGCGTAGCTACGAGGAGAATGGGGGCTTTTGTGCGGACCCATCGGTTGCTCCCCCAGCAGCACAGCTGGGCAGGCTGAGTGGGGGCTCTCTCTTTTGAAGTGGGGTTACTGACGTAAAAGTGTGTCTCGGGGTAAACACGCTGCTATTATCTCACTCTGTACTAAAAACATCATTTACTTGAAGACGATGCCCTGAATGGAGATTAACGCTGGAGCATCCCATGACTGCAGTTTAGTTTATCTGGTGCTTTCATGGATCTTTAAGAAACCTGTTTCGAGTCCTGTATACAACTGGTTACAGCTGGGAAGGTAGAGATGCCCATGAATAGACCTTTGGCTGTGGGGTGAGTGGGTGACTGGGGTTCCCATGCCTGGGCTTCGTGCACCTCGATGCTCACCAGCATCTCCCCCTGCCCAGCAGTGCTCTGTCCAAGCCACTGTGGCCACCGCTGCGGTGCACTGCAAGATGTCGCTGCAGGCAATGCCAGCCTGCTGGGAAACCAGCGCTTGTCTTTTAGCTATGGACATTTAGCTATGCATTTAATTACAATGAAAATGTAAATGATATTAAAAGCCTCTCCCTTTAAAGTTCAGAGAGGCTTAAAAATTATCGCAGTAATTAGGCAATAGTTTTGATTATATATGAAACAAGATCAAGCTTTATGGGAGGTGGCGGAGCCCCCAGCAAGTCAGTCTGTGAATCTATTTGGTGTAGCAATCTGGAGTGGAGTTTTTCATCTGAACAGGTCTGATGAGTGCCATAAGACGCACAGTCTCCAGGGACATTAGCATGAAATGGAAACCTGCCTCTTCAGCTGGAGTTCAAAAGCTGTGTCGCAGCTCACTTGCTGGCTGTGGAGCAGCAGCAGGGTGGGCTCCTGGGCTGTGCATCCCCTCCAAGGGCCTGTGCGGCCAGGAGCCGGGCAGGGGAGCACTGCTGGTGATGGCAGGCAGGGAATTGGCCCGAGCCACGACGCTGGGGCAGGCTCAGCCCCGCTGCCAAGCAGGCCCAGGTAGAGGAGTCTTGCCAGTCCTTGCTAACAAGGAAAACCAGCTGAGGTACACGGAGATGTGCAGAGCCCAGGAAGGAAAATCAGTTTGCATTTTAGCTAGCAGGGAAATCTCCTCATCAGTAAAATGGTCTGGAAGGAGCTGGTTATTAACGTGCTCACGCTATCTTCCCACATATCGTACTTCCCTCTAAGTTTCCTTCATCCTTGTGCTTTCTGCTCAGGACAGGTCTTTGTTTCCACCTGCCCGCCTTGCTGCTGCTGCATCCCTGCCAGCTTCTCCTGCCTGCATCTCATCCCCCACAGCAGTTATACCCCATGTGCACCAGGTACCTGAAGAGCAAGAGGTGATGCTGCAGGAGGGTGTTGGGGGGAGTTAGGTGTCTTTGCAGCCTTGCTGCGGTCAGAATTCAAGAGTGCTTATTCCTGCCAGGAGATCCAACTTGCCTTACTTCCCACCGTCCGGAAATATTCCCCCAGACTAGTGTTATCAACCCAATTAGCATTTCAAAATTCTCAGCTTGCAGGTGCTAGTTTCAGAAAAGCTAACAGCAATCTTCTACAATGTTGAGCAATCCAGTTGGCATCAATTTGTTCTTAATCCCCTGTTCAAGCTGCAAACCAAAATATGTTTTTTTTTCTTTGCAGTATTGTGTACAAAGTAAATAATCCTGAACAGCACAGGCTGCATTAAAGATAATGATGCCAAAATCAGTAAGTTTTTTTCTCTTACACATCGGGAATTCACAGTTGCTTTATGTACAGTTTCTCCTCCTACAGCTTGGGTTTTTTAGCTGTCTGATTTAGCTAGTACTGCTATGCTGCTGCCAAGGGGACCACGGAGTGAGACCTGCCGTGAGTCGCAAGCCCCAAGTCCCATGCCCACCTTCCCCAGGTGTCCCAGATATCCATCGTGGTCAGGATGAAGGGATGACTCGTCTTGCAAAAAGAAGTACATTAAAGTTTGACTTGAAGTATTTTTAAGAGTGTCTGCAGCCTGTGAGCATTACAGGTGGCTTCGTGTTGTGGTTTAACCTCAACCGGCAACTAAGCCCCACACAGCCGCTCGCTCACTCCCCCCCAGTGGGACAGGGGAGAGAATCGGAAGGGTAAAAGTGAGAAAACTCGTGGGCCGAGACAAAGACAGTTTAACAGGTAAAGCCAAAGCTGCGCACCCAAGCAAAGCAAAACAAGGAATTCATTCACTACTTCCCATGGGCAGGCAGGCGTTCAGCCATCCCCAGGAAAGCAGGGCTCCATCACGCGTAACGGTTACTTGGGAAGACAAACACCGCAACTCCGAACGTCCCCCCCTTCCTTCTTCTTCCCCCAGCTTTATGTGCTGAGCATGATGTCGTATGGTATGGAATATCCCTTTGGCCAGTTGGGGTCAGCTGTCCCGGCTGTGCCCCCTCCCAGCTTCTCGCTGGCAGGGCATGGGAAGCTGAAAAGTCCTTGACTAGTGTGAGCACTACTTAGCAACAGCTAAAACATTGGTGTGTTATCAACATTGTTCCCACCCTAAATCCAAAACACAGCACTGTACCAGCTACTATGAAGAAAATTAACTCTGTCCCTGCCGAAACCAGGACACTTTGCCTGGAGGTGTCTGGACAGACTTGTCGGGATCCTTTGCTTGCACTGACCCTGACATCATTTCACAGGTGCAGGTGTGGCTAACACTGTCATGGGGCAGTGCAGTGGCAGGGCACAAGCTGGCATAGCCACAACCCAAGTACGTACCCCGTGTCCTGGGTGGGCCGGGGCAAACCCCTCAGGTGCTCTGAGCTGCCACAGTGGCAGCAGGACGGTGCTGGAGGCAGTGTGGTTAACGATGGTTTAGGGAGAGCTGGTCGCTGGTGCAGTCATACATAGGCACTCACTCTGTGCCACCGTGGACCATTGCCTGTCCTCTGGCAATCTTCCAGCCTTGGACTAGTTAATCCCAGATACCTTCTTTTCCCCCCTTTTCCCCAGGACACTCCCCTCCTGTGTAGCTCAGTCAGGACTGAGCCCCCATTGCTGGTGTGCTTGCATACCCTGTGTGGCTCAGCTGCCTTCTGTTTTACCTTGCCCTGTGGTCTAAAATCCCCCCCATAACATGACATAACACATCTTTCTCTTCCCCCTTCCTGTGGCCCTTCTGAACCCTCTTTTTTTCAAAGGACACCAGACAACATTGGACAGTGTTTTTAAAACTGAGCATCTGCAGAAGGGGGGCTGCAGCTGCTCATCCTTCCTGGAAATTTAGAGAAGTCAAGGTACGGATTCAGGTACCTGATTTTAGGAAAACCCTTACAACCTTTGCAACTCATGCTATGCAGTTCATGCTGCATGCTTCTACTGTCTGCATGCTTGCCCTGCTCATCCCTCATCTTTTGCTTTCTGCTCTTGCCATCTTGATTTTCAACCCTAAGCCTTTTTCTGGGCAGACTGTTGCTCTTGTTTGGGCCTGCCGGGTTGGGAATGAAGTTCTGCACAAGTGCACTGGCAAGGACTCAAGGAATTAGGCTCTAGGCCCAATTTTGGCCGGGATCGAAGCCCACTGAAGTCAGTGGGAACCTTCCTGTTGACCTCATGGGGTTTGGAGCAGACCTGGGCTTTGATGTCCTTCAGTGATTCCAACGTGAACCTTTGGTACTGTGTGAATAATAGATAATTATTTTTATATATCCTTTCCAAAGCTCACAACTTGTGTTGGCAGTCAGTGCTCCTCAATGCGCAAAGCTGAGACTGGGAGTCTGAAATGAAAGGACAAAAGCAATGACATAAGCTTCACGTGGCCGAGGGGAATAATTTCCGTGTCATTTCATCCGACTTGATATAAAGAAGAAATTGCTCAGCAGCAGCTTTTCCAATCCCAACGAAAGGGAGGCTTTGACAGAATCCATTAGTGCCTAAGAAATGATAGGACATTATACAAAATATGTTTATGTTTTTCCAAAAGGAGGTGTGTATGTCAAGGACATTACTTTTCTGTTATTGCACCATTTAGTATCACTTTTCTCTAGCAAAAGAGAAATTTGTACTTTCATCTGTTCCTACCAGAAAACAGGAACTACTTAGGGATGCACAGCAGACGTGACGTTTGCCGCTGCCCATCGCTCTGGCCTTTCAGAGATCTAAGGCCAACACCAGCCCCCGCGTCCTTTGCCAAGGTGCCCTGAAGGCACTCAAACTGGGGTCACGTACACAGTTTCTGTCCTGAAACACTTCTCCAGTGAGGCTGTTCGCTAACTGGGAAGACCCTGGGGTAGGGTCTCTGTAAATTCACAGTTATGCCTATTTTCATTTTCCTTTCTGGTAGTGTTTTCTGCTGTTTTGGCAAAGCATCTTACTTCGGTTCGCACCCGCCATTTTCTGTGCAGTTTACTTTCTTTCAGGATATTTTCTCTGTGCTATAAGCCCCTGAACTTTTCCATAATATAAAAAATATTTTAAGACTTTTCTTATGGGTGCTCGTAGACTTCTCATTTCTACTCATAGAAGTGAAGCTTTGTAGTGCCTACAGCTGTGGTTTGGAAGGGATGATATTAATACACTGATGTTTTATGCATTTTAAATCTGTTTGCATGGTGGTGGAAGCACAATGCAAGGAAGAGACTCGGCCCTGCAAGACTTGCAGACTTTCTGAGGCAAACTGAAGCTTAGCGCAGGACTATGCATCTCACTTTTATGGACGTCTGCTGATTTTGGTTCCAGCTTTGCTCAGGCAGCCAAGTATTGCCTGCAGTCTCCATTGCTATGAGCTGGTGCTACTTACATGCTACTGCAACCCAGGCGGTGGAGAGGACACTAAAAGTGTGGCATCCTCATCATTAAATCAAGGCTTAGTACTGGACTAGGTGTGTATTAACTACCATATGTAAAGACATGGCTGGAAGCAATGGGGGGTGGAGGTTTGATCATTCAAAGGCACGTTACCAAGCTATGTTTGCTACCTATGGGCACGCCTGCTTCTTACGAGCTGGAAAGAGCAAGAGGTTATTTGAACCTATGGAGTGTCCTTCTTCTACGTTTTGCTAGCCAAGGAGTTTGCATGGCTGTCGTAAACTCTGACATCTGTTACTTCCAGATGCATTATAAAGCAGAATTAGAGTAGATGTGGGTTGGGCTATCTATGAAGAAAAGCTCTGATGCTAAAGTATTTATATAAAATATTCAGCTTTGATATGCAGCCCTAGGACCTTTGTGTATAATAAACCAAAAAAGTGTTAATTATTTTATTTCTGCCGACTTAAAAAACAAACAAAAAGATCCTTTCTGGCCAGGTACTGCCATTGCCAAATGTGCATTTCAGTTAAACTTTGCTGTGTTTACATTTCCAGCTAATAAAATTCTTTGGTTTATGGACTGCCAGAAGATAGAAAGCTGAGATTAAAGTCTCGGATTTGATTGGGTTTGTTGTAAAGTAAGGGTAATCATGACACAATGACTATTTAATAAATTCTTAGTTATTACTGCATTTTAGAGATGCTGAAGCTTTTGTCAGCCTTACTGTCTTCTTTTTCCTTTGTCATGCAGCAGGGTATGTGATTGCTAGTAAATCTTTTCATTAGTTTGATGCAGGATGAAGATGGCTAGTTCTGTTTTTAAGGAGCCTATTCAGCAGTGACAATGACACAAAAGACGAAACAGTCTGCTTTGATTTCCACCTTCTGGAGATTTCTTTTGTAGAAAGCATACGTAAAATAATATTGCCAGGATATAAATTCAGTGTGCAGGGACTGCATTCGTAATGAACACCTCTTCTCCTGTGCAGCCACCCGGCCGTCCAGAATCCTCTTTGTCCACACTGACGTGTGAGACACTAAGAGTCTTTTATTTTAATCTTTCCACCTTGTTTTTGATAAACTGGGCTGCAACAGCTTTTGAAATATCCTTTTACGATTTGTTTAAGATATTTATGTTGCCTTCATTATTCCAGTATCTCAGCATTTCAGCATCTGCACCTACTACTCCACAGTGTACCTGTAAGTGCCATTATCCCCACTCGACAGAAGAGAAACTTGAGGACAGAGTGGCAAAAGCCATTGGTACAAGGGTTTTAGGAGCCAATCCCGCAACAGGACAGATCAAATCCTATCTTCCTCCTTGGTCCATCCTGCATTTCCCTTTTCTCAGGCTATCTGGGTGGCAGGGGCTTGGCCTGCTAAGATCCAGGCTGTCTGCTCAAGCCAGATGCCTATGTGTCCCATCTGCCAGCACGGCTCATGTTTTTAGAGCTCCTTCAGGAAGACTCCTGCATCCAGCCAGTTTGCTGAAGCCAAGCAGATGATGGCTGTGAGAACCAGTGACAGTTAAGCCTTGCATATGTGCATGTATTCATCTGTGCGAAGGTCTGCTCCAAAGAGTAAAGTGTAGCCAGAGTTCCTCCTGTGTGGCATCACTTGAAGGGTGTTTCACACCCCTGACTGAAGCCATCTTGCATCTGCCAAAACATAATAGGGACTTTTTATAGCTGTATCATAAGACCTTTGAAAAATCAGGTTGTTAGAGCCTTTTTAGCAGAATAACAGATTGGTTGTGCGTGTATATCAGATAGCTGCATATGGTAGGCATGTCAGACAGTGAAAGGACATAAAGTATTACTGCTCCATAAAATAGTACTTCCTAATATTATTTTTCTCACATTTCTGGCAGTAAGCATTTGAAACTTCCATGGAGTATTTCGCCTGTGAATCTCAAAACACATATTATCATCTATTTAGGGCTTAATTCAATTCCCAGTAAAGATGAGGACAAAATTTCCACTTTCTTTATTGCACTTGTTCCAGCCCTCAAAGCGAATGCTGTCTATTGAAAGTAGAATAGATACTAATTTGGTCCCATAAAACCACAGATTGTTTCAACTTTCCATGAATTTCTGAATGAATAGATGATTGGATCCCATGATGCTGCTCTCAGACTCACTGGTGATATGAAAGAGGCACTTGTGCAGCAGGCTGTATAGCCGTGCCGTTCTTTTGTTGCCTATAGTACACATGCTTAGCTCCTTTTTACTCTTTTTTTTATTTTAATGCTCTGCAACAGGGCTGCACAAAGCCGCACTGGCTTTTAAAACACAACTTCATTTTGCAGCTATACGTCTGCGCCTGGTTTTCTTTTGTGCTGGCTGCAGAACAAGGAGGCTGTGCGGTATCTGACACCGGGCTTTTTCCAGTGATTTATTAACTGTGTCAGAATAGCTGTTGTGAATGCTGGGAAGCTCTTGCATATTGTGACAGTTGATATTGATTATGACAGTTTGTAGACTCTAGTGCGTTGTCAGACAGTGGATTGTATTTTGTCTTCTTACTATACATACCATGGGCTATAGATCATAGTGTTTTCTTAAGAAAAGGACCCATTGTCCAGCATTCTCGCTGGTATGAGAGAACTTCTGTAACGTATTGTGCAACAAATAGCAAAATAGTTCAGGCAGCCTATGGGACAGGCAGGCAAATGTCAATTGCTTTAGGAAAAAAAAAAATGTGAATAGTTTGTTCTGCTTCTGGCCTTTCAGGGGAATGAGCTGTGCAGTTGACAGAAGTGGGTAAACTAGTCTGAGGATGTCATTTATGAAAATACGATGCATCCTGTATTGTCTGTTGGCCAGAAATCCACAAACAGCGCAGGAGGAGGACGTTGCAATGAGGATTTTGGCCTGCCATCATTTTAAAAGGTTGCTTTGGGTCTTGGTGGAAGCTGAAACTACACGTTTCTAGAAGGAGACTGAGGAAGAGGAGATAAAGATTTCTGCAAACTTGGGAGAAAGTGAAAGCTGGCACGTGAGCTTCTGTGAGGGGCACATCAAACAGATCACCCCGCATAATGACCTCTTCTGACTGTTTGGTTTTAGCTAGGCAGTAGTAAAGTAGCACACAGGAGAAAAGATTTTTCTGTTTGCCTAAAAGCTGCTTCAGTGTAGAAAAAAAGTCAACAGCTGAGCTTTTACAGATAACCTGATCAGGAGGAGGGAGTCAAAAGCCATTTGGTTAATTATGCTGCCGTAATTTACTATATTGCTACTATGTCACTGGAGGAAAAATCTTCCAACAATACATTTCTTTTTAAAACAAAACAGCACTTGAGGTGTAGCAATGACAGTGAATAGGAAAGGAGCCATTTTGATTTTTCTGTTCTTGAAAGACCTTTTATAAGAGACCATAATGGGTCATAAACTTTCACTTTGAGATAGTAAACCTTAGGAAAATGACCTTTAGCAATCCATGCTATTAGAATTTTGATCTCACACTGGGTGTAGACTGATTCAATTGCAGTTTCTGCTGCGATTTTACATTGATGTGATTAAAAATCCATTTCCGCACATACCTTATGGTTTAATTGAAATAAATGTAATAGCAGGTCACTTGTGAAATGGTTATTTCTGGGATACTTTGTGCCAAGGCTATGGCACTGAGCTGGGACCTAGGGGAACTGGATTCAGTTCTTAACCCCCCTGTGGGCTTGATATTGGCCACTTTAACCAGTTCATCTCGCTCATGAGATTAACTCACCCCCGTTTCTGGTTGTTTATTTACACTATGAGATCTTTGAGAAGGAACATTTCCTATCAGAAGCCAGTCGTGATCTCTCCTGGGATTTCTAGATGCTGCTATAATACTAACCGTATTTTCTGCAATGCAGTCTGTATTTTCTTAATCAGTCCTTAATGTTAGCAAGGAGACAGAATTAAACTAAGTGGTTTGGTTTTAGTGATGATGCAACTTCCCATTCCATGCTTACATTGAATTTGGATTAATTATAGCACTCACTGTGTCATAATTATGTTTCATAATGATAGAATGCTCTAGACTTTGTCCATTCACAGCACTACTGTAAGCCTCACGGTGTACTGAGATTTTACAGTGGCATCTCTCAGTCCAGTGTCAGGTATTAGTGCTATATTTATATAAGTATGGGTTTTGTTGCAGAACATCCACAGCAATATCCAAAATGCTTTAAAGGAAGGATAAAATGGAAGAGTTTTTAAATGTCTGCTTTTCTGGTGAGGAATGAAGAAGTTCAGGTGTTCAAATGTGAAGACATGTTTCCTTAGATGACTTTTATCTAAAGCTCCGGTCACAATTCTCTGTCTGTGCATAGTTCTGCCTCCTTAAGCCTGAGACGACGCCTGGAGAAGATAATTTTGGTGTTGCGCTGTGAAAAGCGGCAGCTTCCCAGCACCGGTTATAGACTAGCAGTGATGTGTATGAAGATGCGTTCAGTCGCTATCATGAGAGGCCCCTTCCCCTTCCCCTTGGCCATCCTAGGGCTCTCAGGCTGTCTGTTTGCTCATTAGCCCTGGCCAGTTGTTTGCCTGGGATGTTCTCCAGGTGTTCTGGGCTCTTCAAGATGTCTCTGGTCCTTTGAGTTGCAATCCTTAGGAGATTTTGTTTTGTTTTCCTGAGTAAAGGCATTGATAATCACTGCAGAAGGTGCATTTCCCTCTCCCACCCCAGTGCCCTGAAATGCCTTGCAGGTCTGTTTTATTTCCAGGAGCTGTGGAGCCTCCTTGTCCTTAGGTTGAAGCCTGCTCTCTGACGTCGCTGTGATCTTTCTCTCTTCCCTTCAGATGGTGTCCACAGTGTCACGGCAGTCTGCACCCTGCGCGTCACCATCATCACAGACGACATGCTCACCAACAGTATCACGGTGCGGCTGGAGAACATGTCCCAGGAGAGGTTCCTTTCTCCCCTCCTGTCCCTGTTCGTGGAGGGGGTGGCGACAGTGCTCTCTACCGCCAAGGATGGCATCTTTGTTTTCAACATCCAAAACGACACAGACGTCAGCTCCAATATACTGAACGTGACCTTCTCAGCTTTGCTCCCCGGTGGCATTCGAAACAAGTTCTTCCCCTCCGAGGACCTGCAGGAGCAGATCTACCTCAACAGGACCCTGCTGACCATGATTTCCACGCAGAGGGTGCTGCCCTTTGATGATAACATCTGCTTGCGTGAGCCCTGTGAGAACTACATGAAGTGCGTCTCTGTCCTGAAGTTCGACAGCTCGGCCCCGTTCATCAGCTCCAACACTGTCCTGTTCCGCCCCATCCACCCCATCAATGGGCTGCGGTGCCGATGCCCCCCAGGCTTCACGGGCGACTACTGTGAAACGGAAATTGACCTCTGCTACTCCAACCCCTGCGGGAGCAACGGGCTGTGCCGGAGCCGAGAAGGGGGCTACACTTGTGAATGCTATGAGGACTACACTGGTATGTGTTTATCTTATCTTTGACCCGTGATTTATATGTTAGACCATAAGCCAGGCCAGCTCTGTGTCAAGCTGAAATAGCTGACATTCTTAGTCAAAGGGAGAAAAACTCCTGGTGCTGCCTTCTGGTCGGGAGAAGGCTTGTGAGTGTCACACATCACGTAGGGTAAGTCCCGTGTCACTTAGGCTAAGTCCTATATCTTAGTGCACACATGGTGGTAGGAACCATGCATTGCTCCAGGCCATGCAGGGGGCCAACAGCTGCTGAAGCAACTCATATTGTGTGAGTTTCTTCTCAAAATGCTTTATGCAAACATATTCCTTTTATCTGGAAGGAAAAAGGTGGGACACATCCCCTGGTTCATGGTTTTGCATGTTAACGCCTTCCTGGCCCCTTAGCAGTCCTCTGGTACCAGGGTATGGTGGGGGTGCACAGCCTCGGCAGGAGGTCGTCAACACTTGGTTGTCAACAAGCGCAGAGCATGAGGATGGTTCATGGTCCCAAAGTCCCACTGGGGGCTGTTCCCAGTGCTGCCTCTCACCGCTGAAGTTATAAAAAATTGAAACCATAAATTAGTTTACATGTCTCCTTGTAAAAATATCTAGATGATGTGTATGCCTACTGGGCTGGATCCAGCCCTCTAGGTGGACGGGCTTTCCTTCAATTCCTGTGGCCTTTGGCTCAGGGCTGTAATTGAAAATGCGACGGTGGAAGGAGCCAGGAGTCAGTGAGCAGGGACATGGCAGCAGCAATTGAGCTGGGCTTTCCCCAGCAAGGGGGAGAGGAGATGCTCCCCAAGATCAGCATGGGGCTTAGGGCAGCAGGACCTTCCTAAGGAGATGCAGACAAACTTTTTGCCTGACCGGTGAAACCCTGAATAGAGCTGTGAGGTGGCTGGGATATTTGGTCTTTGTTGAGGACCAGGCTCCTGCCAAGCTCCTGCCAGGCTTCTCATGAATGACTTCCACAGTGAAATACATTATAAAGTCCATTATCCATTACATATAGCTAATGCAAATTACGTGCAGCATTCGGTATCACAAAATAGCTTTTATGACCAGCTGATTTCATTTAACAGGTTTATGTACTATTATACTGTAAAAAAGAATGGTTAGAAGTAGCAAGTTTCATTAAACAAAGATATGCATATAAACAGAGTTAATTTATCCATGTCTTAGGTTTTGAAATGACATGCATTCCTATATCACATTTTGAGGGTGCCTTACTAGAAATCTTCAGGAAAAAAAGCTAAATATACTTTAAAAATGAAAGAGAATAATCTTATATTAATAATTGATGAACATATTTAATAATTAACGCTGCAGTCAGAACAGACACGGTACATATTTAGAGGAGAGGCACCATATTATTCATACACAAAGAAAGATTTGATCTGTAACTGTATCTTCAGTGCATAGTTGTTGAGTTAAAAATTAACTGTCTTGCTGCCAGGATATTAAAGTGATCAGAAGTTAAGGAGTGAGCGCTGCTTATAGCCTTGAGATCTTTAGGTTTCAGAGTTAACTACGCTTCAGTGAAACACTTCATTCTTTGGAAGGACAGTTCGGGTCGTGATCGCAGTCAGGTTGGCCAGGGGAAAACACACCCAACCATGATCAAGAGGGCTCTGGAATCCCTTACCCTGTAAATTGATACAAATGTTATTGAATATTTCTGTTTTATTGCTGAATGAATGCAGTAGAAATTTGGTATCTACTCAGTGGTTGGTTTATGTTACATTAGTGCCTTTAGGCTCCATGTTGTATGAGAATGCTTTTTCCATCAAACCTGACACACTTACCCACATATGGTGGTCATTAGTCGGTTGATCTTCATCCCCTTTACAGAACGAGGTGGAAGATGTTGTCAACAAGCAATCTATTACCAGAAATATTTTATGAAGATGCGTTATTGAATCTTGTCCCTATTTGCCTTAAGAACTTTTGTTTTACTTATGATTTTTGTCCTTTCTTTAAATACACTCATATTCATTTGCAAGTTCAGTTTGTATCTATTAATCATAATACTGTGTTTTCCACTTGTATATAAATATTTATTGTTTACAACGATCCTGATTTTATATCTATTCAATATTTAAACAGCATAGGTTGGTTTGAATAGCAGCAGTGTGTATTGGCTCATGGAACGCAGTGATTGTAAATCAGAATGAGCAGAGAATTGCTAAGGCTGAAAGTTGGGAGATTCTGGTATTACCGAAATGTTGCTGTGGTATTAACTCAGTGCAGTAACATGCCAGTATGAAGTACTTATGAATCTTTAATTAATTGTAAAAGATGAAATATGAATGGTAATAGTCAATGAAATGCAGCCTGCTCCGGGAGCTCTCATATTTCCATTTCCCAATTAAAAGCCTATGTAGAAAAATAATTACAAGAAAATACTAAGATCTGTCATCTCTCTGGGGAGATATGCTGCAACTCGATGAGAAATCACTACACAATCACAACCCTGTACTGAATCTATCTGACTGGTCACCTGCTAAAAATATAGCGTTTATTTCCTATAGAAGATAATTATGTCCTATCTTAATCAGATGGAATTTCCCCCCATTTTTCCACCCCGCTTTGAAGCCCTCCATTTGTTTTGATGTAATTGTTAGTCATTTATACATGATGAAAGTTTCTCTGTCTTCAGGAGTCTTCTGTTACGGGCACAAAGGTAAACTGAGCTTCTACAAGATATTTCTGAAACCTGATCACTGGCTGGTTTGGGGTGTTTTGGAATTGGCTTCACTTCCTGTGGTGTAAGGACGTGAGTGAAGAAAGACATATATTTTTAATCATTATTTTTTTTTCAGAATAGTGACGCCTTTAACTTCTTTTCTTCATATACAAATTAATGTAGAGAAGGGAACAATGTACACACTAACAATCGTGCCATTGTTGGCAGGGAGCTATGTGCATGGGTAAGGGGTTAAAGGATGTATTTTAAGTTAAGTAAACAAATTTAATGAACTTGAACACTGTGGAAAGCCTGTGTAATTTTTCCAGCTTTATTTCATGTATCTTTGAGCACTGCAGAAGCAGCTGAGATGAACTATAGGTGAAGGCTTGGACAGAGGTGGAATTGTCCGTACTCCCCAGGGGCAAATCCCTGAAGAACAAACGCATCATGTCATCCACACTGGTATTGGAGGCATGGTTGCCACAGCGGTTCCTGAATGATGCCTCCTATAGGATATACCACTGCAGCCATAAGTCGCCACCTTTTTGGGTGTGAATTCCCACGATTCCTGCCTTGCTGTGAGCGGGTGTCTCCTGCCATCACTGGGTCATCCCGCAGCTCTCGCTGCAGTTCGATGCCCATGGTCCTTCTGCTCAGCAGCCGCCGCAACCGCTCTCCTCTGCAGTTGTGCTCCCAAAAAGTAAACTGTAATTGTCACAGAACAAAAGCACTCCAAGGGGTAAAAAAAACCCAACCCCTGAAATAAGGAAGAGATTTAGTGTTCCCACAGTTCTCCTTAGCACAGGGCATTCTCTCTGCCTCCTTTGCTACCTAACCCCTAGCAAGGAGCAATTTCTAGGGAAAAAGGTCATCAGGGAATTTCCCATATCCTCCGCATCTCTCCTTGTATTTCCTTTCAGAGAGGGGAGAAATCTTAAGTGGTTGTAAATCTTCTAGTAATCAAATACAGCAATTAGAGATCTTTTACGTGTTACACATTTTTCCTCCTAATTTATTTTTGTGATACCATATTGACATGAGGAATCACGATATCTAACTTGGCCGCCATGAATTCTTTGTGTCTTGAGAAGGTAATTATAGCTGTTTCCACAGCATCGTGCCCGAAGTCCCTATTCGTATTGTTTAGTAAGTTCTCAGCATTTGGCTTTTGCAAACATATAGCGGTAAAAGAAAATGTGAAGATTTGCTTCTGTGTTATCTTTACTTATATCCATTCTTCAGATAGTAATTTCCCAGCTCAGACTGATACCAGATTCTCATTCTTCAGGCCAGAGAGATTTATTTGGGAGAATTTCAGCTTTCAGGTAGAGAAACCTGGCAGCCAGGGTAGCCGTAATGAGTGTTTTATCTTGGGCAAGAGGGTCTGAAATTCCATTCTCAGTTACACTTCTGCAGCTCCGCTGGAGCGGTGGGATCACAGGTGTGTAACAGCCAAAATCCTGTGCAGCAAACCTTCATTTGATTCCTTCATGTTCCTTACTGCATCTTTAACTCCTTGTTTAGCTTATGAAAGGCCATGGTTTTGCAACGGCAAGGCTGAACAAATATTATCCTCACAGGGTTGTGGGGCTTTGCCAGCACTTTCAAACAGCCGTGACCACGTTTGTCTTTGCCACAAAACACAAAAGAAGAAAGTCTGTCGTTCCCAAACACTCCCACAAATGTAGGGATATTGTCTACAGTATGGGACAGCTTCGTGGGTCATTTCTCTGATACCTCATTCAAATGTTAAGGCGATGCAGTGAAGGCACTAAAATGTTTTATATCAGTGCTGCCTTAACAGTGTCCCTTAGTCCAGGTCTTCAAAGTTAAGCTGCTGGATTCCAGGTGCATTTATATAATAAACATACAAAAACAGTGGCAAGGTCTAATACTGTTAAAAATAGTATATTCATTTTCAAGAGTTTAATTACAGCTATTAGGGCGCTGGGTGATTTGCACCATTTTCAGAATTTAAAGGCTGTATCTTTTCCCATTCGCAAGAGCCTTAACAGTTTTTCATGGAATTTTTCTGCTGATTCTGGATGCAGGAAAAGTTGAGTGCTGACTATCAGCCTTTTAATAACTTTCTTTGTTTCTTGGTGCCTCAGAGGAGTATACCTGGTTCCCTTTCCTTACAGTTTCTGTATGGCACTACCGTGAGAAGGCTTATGTAGGGTGGTTGCACCCCAGTGAAGGTCTGTATAATGCTGCAGGTCTAGAAATTTTTCTTCTTTTTCAGCAGTGCTATGCCATGCTGTTTTGATGTTTGTAGTGAAACTAAGTCTTCGTAACTGCAACACAGTTTCCCTTTGATTGCTGTGGACCTGGTGCTCTCTGCAGCTGAGATAAGTTTTTCACATCTGATGGAGAGATAAATGATTGTTTGCTTATAAGATCCTTCCTTATGATTAGTACTCCTTAGTTTTGTTCTCTGCACAGATGTCCCAGTACAGTCTTTTCCATCAGTCTTCAACTTTCTCTGTCTCATCAGCATGAAATTTTTGTGAGGAAAGCCCTCTTCTGCCTTCATTGAATAAGCAGACATCTCCATTGGTGTAGACGTGGCAAGCTGTGTCCCTGTGGTTGGCAGCGGTTGCGTACAGACGGGTACCTCTGTTTCCTCCCAGCCTGTGGCCCCTTCCAAGCCCCCAGGGGCTTGCAGCGCTTGGGCGGCTGGCGAAGACCCCGTAAGCAGTGCAGTGGATGGTCCAGAAGCAGAGCCTAACTCCTCCAAACATTTTTCAGAGCATGACTGGTGCAAAGGCTGGAAAAGCCTATCATTTTCTCTTTTTATGATCTTCACCACTCAGCTATGTACTGCGAGACATAGCGTCTCATAAATCTTACTCTCAGTGCTTTGAAGTTTCCCTATATGACCATTGCATTTACCCATGCCAAAAAGCAATGAACCCCAGATGTCGTCTCATGAGCTGACTTGGTATCTAAACATATAAGGAACCATACAACCTATTCTTTGCAATTAGCCATGGATAATAAGTCTTCCATTTGCTCTTGGGCAGTGCATGCTGCATTTGAAGAGCACAGCAGTCAATTGTGATATTTACTTTCCTTCCTCTCCTTTTAGCATGATGTCCATTCTGTATCATGAATTCCTGAAAATAAGTATTAGTTTTGGATATTCAGATTAAGAGGTATCACCTGGCAAAATTCTTGCTTTTGGGTCTATATATATTGTCAGAGAGCTATGACTTCAGATCATTACAAGCTGTACCTGTACAAACCACTTTTCATCTAAGGATTGCTATGGACTGTGCAAAAGTTACTAACAGCAAAGGAAGCCTCTGAGACACCCCTTTGAGCAAGAGGGTGTTGTCCCCCTCACCAAAGGGATGGGAAGCTGAGGCACAACATCTTCGCCTCTTCCAGGTCACATAAATGCAGTCAGTGGCAAGTCCAGAGCAGCTGAGGCAGCTCTTCTGCACCATTCCTGGGCTGCCCATGGCTGGAAACCTGGGGGAGATCCCCGTGAAAGACATTTCTTTCCTGACACAGGCTCTCAGCAGAAGCCTGTGTTTAAACACTCAACCTGCAGTGTTTAACTCAGAGATTTATTGTGCATGTTGAAATGGGTCCTTGCTTGTTTTTGTGGCAAGGCTCACTGTTAATGCATGCAGGGATGGGGCCAGCATGCCACATCCCTATGGCTGGACCCAAGTGATGCTGGATTGGACCTGAGGCTATGGCCCTGATAGCACAACTGCATGACTGCTTGCTCCAGAAGATAACTGAAACAATAAAAACAGAGTAAAGTTACATTTTTATATAACACAGTCAAAAGCTGAAGTCTATTAAACTTTTAAATATTGTCATGTTTCTGTTGATTATATTCTATCCATGTCACCAAGTCACAGGAGATGAATGTTGGAAATCTGGAGTTTATATCAGATTCACAGGACTCACTGAAGAGGTATGCTACTTCTATAGGTGGATTTTTATCTGGAGGATATGTCCTTCAGCTAATCTTCAAGCTATGCTTACTTGTCAGGATGCAAAAAGCCTTTTCTAATTGGATTACTGTGGTGTATTTGTTGACAGTTTAATTCTCAAACGGTGTAAATGGCCTGCAGCCTTCACATCAATCTGCTATGCCTTTTCCTAAACCCAAGCAAAGAGTTTTATCGCATTACCCTCATCCTGATGTGCATAAACTGGCTGCTGTTTAAAGTTTGAAAGTTTTCCCAGTCATGTATGAACCCTCCCTTGCCCCCCGCCCCAAGATGCTGCATGTGGGATCTTTGATTCGGCTGTATTGCTGCAAGTGCCGGGGGTTCAGATGCCTCTTCTGGAGCCTCGCGTCTTATCCTTCTTGCCCGTGGAAATACTTGCACTGATCAAAGTCCTCTGCTGTCATGTGGAAACCTAGCTACAGACTTAATGTTGTGTGTGTTCTTTTTAATTAGTTTTAGAATTGTTTGACAAGACTTCTGTTCTTATCAGGTGCTCCCACCGTGCTTTGTAAAAGCAAGCAGCAGATCACACAGCATTATAGTCACTTAGCCCTGGCTTCAGAAGCTACCTTAGAAGTTCATCTCCAATATACTTATGAGTTCAGCTCTTCCAAACAGTTCAGGGTCTAGGAAATCCTCCTTACTGATTACAGCTCATCTTCTTTTGCTTCTCCTTGAGATGGCTGTGTGGCTGGCCTGTTCTTCCCTTAATTTACCCACTCCCCTTATTTGTCACCTGCAGAGTTTATTACTGATGATTTTACACTTTCTCTCCTGTTGTTGATAATTTTAAGTAGCATATAGCTGAAATTCAGCATCCAGAGAACTTGGGCAATAACCTGTCTGAGGATGGTTCCATGCTTACAATTACATTTTTAGACCTACTTGCTATTGATGCCATTGATGTCTGTTAGATTACGTTACAATATGGGGAGAAGGTAGGTTCTTAATTGGGGGCTGTACGGTATGAAGTCGAAGAGCTTACAGACATGAGAGGCCTGCGAGCACGCACTGCAGCGTGACGGCATTGCTGCTGTTGAACAAGTGCTGCCCCAGCTTTTCTACAATGTAGGTGTTTACTATCGAGCCCTAATGGCCAGGTATAACCATAGGGTCATAGGATGGTTTGGGTTGGAAGGGACCTTTGAAGATCATCTAGTCCAAATCCCCTGCCATAGCTAACATTGGCTTCAGTCTCTTTCATTAAAGTCAAATCTCGTCAAATCCCTGATGTGAAAACAACGCATTTGGCCCTGAAACCGTGCCAAGCTAAGCTCGTGTTTGCTGTCAGGCAGCTGGCTTTACATGAGCAAGGCAGACTGCTAACCTGGCGTGGGTACCTGCCTACCTCTGGCACCTGACCTCTCCTTCCTTCCTCTTGCCAAGAAAATGTCCTCTGAGCATGACCTTATCGGTTAGTGGTGTTCAGTGGGAGAGAGATACGTATTGAGCACCTCGGGTTTCCTATTGGCATTCTGGTTAACAATGGACCAGTCTAAATTTAGGATTCCCTTTGTTCTAGCATATGTGAAATCTCTTTTATTGTCTTTAACCTGTTGTCCATATATTTCTTTTTGAATGATCTTGCTCCGTCAATTTTCAGCAGTTTTTAAGCTCTTGATTTGTACTCCTGGTTTTACATTGATGGGATTTCTGTTACCACACCTAAATGGGAGTCGCAATTCTCCCAGGCTTTTTGAAAACCTTTGTTATAATGCATTTGCTTATCTTCATTGGTATAACTAAAAAAAAGGTGGAAGGTGGAGCATAATTACATGAAGTGGAGCTATTTGATATTATAATTTTATAGGTACGTGTAAAACCCCTCCTCACTGACATAGCTAAATTCCCACACACTATCATAATTGTGAACATATATATGCATTGCAGAACATGATCTAAGAGAAACTACACACACTGAGATTTGTTTTAATTAAAATATTTTAAACAGCAGTTTATTAAACAATGGCCAACTTCTCTGTGACCATAGTTTACAATTGTGTTTTTATTAATTTAGCCAAGTTAAGCCTTGTGTAACGTAAGACTTGCGGGTTTTTCTCATAGTTTAATGTCAGAAAGGTTAGCTGGCTAAAATTTTAAGCCACACAAATGTGCTCTGATACACGCAAACATACACTTGCTAAGCGTCAAAATAGCCCATATATTAGACTACCCTTTAAGTGGTTTTTTTTGCCAATGGCTAGTTGGCTTGGTTGTTTTTTCCTCGCTGAAAACAAATCAGATGGGGAAAAAAGAGAAGAGAAAGGAGGAGGAAAAAAACCCAACAACTTGCCTTTAAGTTATTTGTGGAGAAGATAAAATCATAATGAGATAGTATTTTTTTCAATGTGCCTCATGTTCTGGAAAGCCCCTCACAATGTTCACAGCATATCAGAGTTGAAGGCAAAAAAAAAAAATTCCAGGAAGGCTGGAATTAAATATTTTAGATCTTCCAAAACAAAAAAAAGAAAGTTAACTTCCAAGGAACAAGGTAACGGGGCTCCCTTTCTCCTGGCTATAAATACAAAACTGGGAAGCAAAACTGGGAAGCCCCCTACAACACTGGGAAACAAAACTAGGAAGGCCCCTTATGATTCAGTAAAACGGAATTATGAAGAACATATGGGGCTTCTGTACATTTTCGTAATTCCCAAGTTAGACAGTTTTCTTTCTATCAGTAGATGAACAACAGGAAAGTGGCAGGAAGGACGGTTGGGTGCAGAGATGAGGGTATCGGGATAATGTCCTGTTAGGGAGGAAAAAATATAGTTTCTTGTGTGTCTGTTCTTTGTGTTGTGATGATTGAAAGTTTCGACAGATGAGCACCAGACTGAGGCACTTGGCCTTGAACATCAAGATAATTACGGTTCTGCAATACAGTTGTGCCGAGCATGGTGGGAACCACAACTTCATTGTTGTTGCAAATGCTCTTTTGTTTAGAGCATCATGGTTCAGTGCCTGCATCCCGGCCCCTGCTCCTCCTGGGGCAGGTTTTGTTCTGCAACCCGCACTGTATGGTGCTCCCAAATCGCAGCTTCCCGAGCAGTCATTGGCCTGAATTTTCAGTTTCTAAAAATCAAGATGAAGATACTTCAGGCTGTCTCTTAAATTCTCCATAGCTAAGCATATGAGTTATTAAACAGCATTTTCCAATACAATAATTTAAAAGCATATTTTAATTAGATAGGGCCACCCAGGTTGAAGGGGTCACCACACTGATGTGCGTATTCTAAGAAACTTTATTATGAAGATGAGTGTCTTATATTAATAATTAAACACAATCTAGATGACACAGTAAAGTATATTAACACTAACAAGACAGTAATAATTTAAAATGACTTTAAAATGAAACCATATTTTACACAAAGGCTGAATTTTAATCTACTAAACTGTTGTAACAAGAGTTAAGTACAAGTTGTGGAAGCTGGCTGGATTCATTTTTGATTAGTCTGTTTAATTTCTAGTAACTTTTTAATTTCTACCTATTCTGTAGATTTAAAAATACATTGATTTTGAGATTTTCTGTGAGTTGTGTGAGACATTACAATGACTTTTTCAAGAGTCATTACGAAAAATCAGTTTCCCTGATTAAGTTGCTTTTTGTTTTCAGTTTATGTTTATTGACCTGTGTAGGAAATATTTTTGAGACTACCAAAACATAAGATTATGGGATTATCTTTTTAACCCTAATCCTTTTAATTTGACAAGCAAGGGGGCATTTTTAATTTTTTTCAAAATTTGCCTTCAGTGTATAATAACGGAAATTTGATGAGCATCAGATTGTTTTTGCTAGTTCTATCTACCCTATCAAGCAAAACCTCTGAATTCCTACGATCCACAATAAAGTTATACAGTACTTTTGAGTATAACTTTCTCTTAACCTAATAATTCTCATATAAAATGAAAATATAAAGCTCTGAAATCCTAGCCTCCTAAGATGTAATTACAATAGTAGATTTACTTTAAGCATGTTTTTCAGTTGCTTTATTAATATTTTATGGCTTCTCTTCAATTATTCTCACTAATTGGCCATTATGCTTCTTTCCACCAGAGTTTCTGGGACAACATAGGACCTTAAGGAGCATGATTTGGTTTGAGGCCTGCCTATTTCTAAATGCCATCATTTTTACCATAGCATTGGACTATGCAGAAGATGTGAGAGTGAGATTTTCCTGTGAAAACTTCTGATTTATGGAAAACACAAAATGCAGGCTCTCGCCAGTCTTCCTTTAATGGAGGTGTGCAGAGTTAGCTGCTTGTGCAGTTAATCCCAGTGGGCTGCTGGGGACCAGCGCAGATGGTTTCTCCTGTGCTTTGTCTCTTGTTCTGAGCCGAAACATCGAGTCTGTAACAGCTACATTGAGAAAATTAAACAGGATCTTAGTGGAATAAGGGCTGGACTCTTCTAAAGAAAACAGTGATGTTTGCCATTGAAAGGGAGACCCTGAACTCCTTTTTCCCATATTCCCGAGCCCTTTTCTTTCTTCCTCTCTTTCTGAGGTCAGTTATTTGCAGGTATGTTCCCTTTTTCAACTGCTTCAAGATGTTAACTTGCTGAAAAATAAGTGCTAGACCTTTCCCCTTCCCTACAAATTTGGGAACTGGGAGTTGCAGCCCTTTGGTGTCCTTCTCTGTGGAAGGCAGCGTGAGCGGGATGCCTGACGCTGCCTGAAAGCATGTCTGGTTTTCCAACTCCTGAGTTCCTGTTGATAAAACTGCACACACACCCCTGGCACAGCCACCACGCCTTGCTTGCTTTCCTCATCCGCGTAAATAGTTTAATATCTTTTGAAAAGCTTGGTGTGAGGCCACAATGGCCTGTGGAACAACAGCCTTGGGGAATTAACGGTGCCAGTGGTAGCATTCAGTGCCCAGTAAGAATTGCAACTTTGCCTAATGAAATAGTCCTTTTTGTCATCTCAGCAGAGGCACACCGAGTCTATGAGTGCCCTTTTTCTTTCTCACTGCTGCCCATGGAACGAGATGAGAACTAGGCATGGCAGCTGGTTCCCATGCTGAAGTGCCTGCAGGTGCGCAGGGATGCAAATAGGGACCAGACTGCAAAGGCTGTCCCTAAGGGAACACGTCCTGCAAGACGCGGTGGCTGCTCCAGCCTTCGGTTCCTTCCATGTGCCCCTCCTCAAGTAATGCTCCTGGAGATAAATCAAGGGGCGCAGAGAGCAGAGAAAAAAAAATAATATCAGATGTATGTATAGTAAATGTAAAGGATGATTGTTTCTCTTAAAAATAAATGGAGGGAGGGATATTCCTCTGTAAATGAGTATACGTATGTTATGCAGAGGTGCGTTTTGTTCTTACACCTCCAGGTTTCTCATTGGTTTTAAGGTGGGATTTTAGGGAAGAGATTTATTCCAAGTAAGACATAATGCAAATTGCAGACACAATGGCATAACCTAATTTGGGTTTTATCTTTGACATCTACAGTAATGTTTTCCCCCTACTAAATACATCCAGAGATAAAGCTTAGGCTTTTGAAAGGCACTGCTTCATCACCATATCTTACCCCAAATAAGTGCGATTTGCATTATGATAAATCGTCTTACATATAAACCTGCCACAGAACTCAAACTGGAAATTTTGGTGCGTTTCTTTTTTCTCTTGTGTAGATTTGTGCTGTGTATAGTCCTGGGTGAGGGACAGAACCTAAAAAGGTGTCTAAAGCTTTAACCTACGGGTCAAATGCAGAGGGAGATGACACCTTGTGAGGGCACTGTACATTGCAACAAATGGTTCAACAATTTACAGAGCTTAGAGATAGTTGTAAAATCAGCCAAGAGTAAAGATTAAGACATTAAGAAATTAGCTGTTGGATCCCATAGAGCAAAAACTGTTGGTAGGTAGCTGTGGCAGGCTGAAGGCATGGATGTTTTATTTCTTGTTCTCCTCCACCACATCTAACACATTCCAAAAAAGTGCTTTTCCTCAACATTTCCTCAGAAGCCTGGGGGTGATTATGTCTGGTGCGATGGGAGCAGGCAGCGGGGAGAAGCCAGGCACGTTGCGTGCACCTCTTTTTTACTGTAGTGTCTGGCTCTTTGCTCATCAGAGCGCTACAGGAAAAAAAATTGCAGTACTTGTGATAAGTGTTGGTAGTGCTTCTGGTGTTCGTACCACTCCTGGCCTCATTGCTGGAAGGTGAAAGGCGAGCTATCTGGTGTAGACACAGTGGAAGCTTAATGACTGAGAATTTTTAATCCTCAACAAATATACGAGGAAGAGAGAACAGGTATTAAAGACTCAGTCGTGACTTTTGTCTGTGCTCTGTTCCTGCCAGCACTGGTGGAAGTTGCATGGGAGGACGAGGTCCAGCGACCATTCAAATTGACCATATATCATCTTGAGAACATGCTCATAATTTCTGGAATCCACAGGCTAATTCATTTCTCCAACAGATGTGCCCCAAATATCACTAATCCTCCTCAGTATTGTATCTTTTTTTCCCCCAATTATTCCTTCTCATTTAAATGCAAAAACACAAAAAAAACCCAAATCCCAAAACATCCATCCACCCATTCCTGCAGGCTGTTTTTTGTTTTGCTTTGTTTTGTGACCAAGGAAAGGGAGGAGGCGAGGAGAAGAGGAACATCTCTGCTCATACTGATGCTGCGCGTAGGATCTTGGGCCTGATTTTGGACTGGCGAGGGGCCAGGTACCATTTCAGTGGCTGCTCTGCGTGTGCAGTGCATATGCAGGCACAGCCCGAAGCAGCTTGAGAGATGGAGACCTGAGCTTTCCCTGCTTTTGCTTTTGTAAAATACAGTTTAGCTTGGTTGCTAGTGGGGAAGGATCAGGAGGCAGGATGGGGTCCTGGCCTTTCCCTTGCCTGTTTGGCCAGGGGAGTTTTTCATTGTGGCCATCCTTCTCCCAGGAGCTTGCAGGACCCCGGAACAGCCAGGGTGCAGATGCTGTCCCCAAGGACTCTGGTGGGAAGAAGAGCTGGGAAGGGTCAAGTAGCATCTTCCTGTTGGGGTGGGAGTGGGAATGGGAGCTCCCTCAGAGCAGCTGGTTTTGGTCATGTGTTTTGGACTGGAATTTGAACACCAAGAGCTCTCACACGCCTTGGGGCCAGCAGATGTCACCTGCAGCTTCAGAGGCAAATAAAATGAAAAGCCTCCCATGTTCATTATTTTGGAGCATCTCATGATTAAAGATCTCATGACCTTTATTTAGCCCAGTCTCATGATTTTTGGAAATCTGATTTGTGAGTTATCAAGGATGCCCGGAAGGCATTCTTTGTGGAAGAAGGCACAGGGAAGGGAGAAGGGTGATGGTAGAGGAGAGGGATGATACATAGCTGAGAAAGCACCGGTAGTTCTGCACACTCTCTTCGGACCAGCTCAGAGCTTAGTGCTTATGTCCACAGAAAAATTAAACTAGATCCAGAGATAAAACGGTGATTTCCTGAGTATCTTATTACAGGATGGTTTTCTATCTATCACCTCAGAGAGCTACTTGGCAAGCTATACATATAGTGTGTGAAAGGAATGTTTTTGTTGTTATTTTGCTTAGTGTTTTAAATTCAGGTTACTCTCTTGCAAATACATCTTGTTGAATCTGGAATGGTTAGCAACTTAAATTACAGAGGACAGCTGTCATTACGAGTCACTGGGATTTAGTCCTGAACAGTGTGAGTGTACGTCTCCGTGTGTGGTGTGTGCTTGCGTGTGTTTATGTATTTATGTTCTATTTTGCTTTAGCCTGTTTCTCATAATATGCCCTTACAGTGCAGAAAGCAGCAAAGGGAGCAGAAAGCAGAAGGAGAGGAGGGAGACCCGAGTGGACCTTAAGCTAATTTTAATTTTCCTAGATTAGTCTCAATTCTAAAAACGTAAATGAATAGTAAAAGGAAAGACCAAAGTATATTTTCAAATTTGAATGTTTAGTAGCAGCGTAATGTAGAAACCTCACAAAGTGACAACCATCAGTGCCAGCATTAAGTCTAACGAATGCGTCTGCACAGCCTCTCTGAAGTGGCAGTAGGGGATTGGCCATTGATTTCTAAGGGACCCAGATTTTACCTCTGCTCTTCAAATAGCACTTCTGAGTTACCTGCATAAAACAGTACATGAATATAGTTGTCCCCTAATTAACCACAGTCACTAGTACACCAATGGCTTCTAATTTCTATTTGATCCAGCTTCTCCTTCATTCAGAATGGCTTGGTTACTTTTGCTGGGTAACTTCTCTCATAAAACCAGTAGATGGTTTTTTGTTTGTTTGTATAATGTTTCATTGGTAAGTGGCATTTGCTGGGAGGTGAGGCTGACTTCTCCCATTTGGTTCTGAGTGTAGGCTCATGCACCACAGAGCCACTGAAGTAATGAATTTCCCTTTATGGGCAAAATCCAATATTCATTTTTATTATTTGACTTGTGCCTACGTTTTAGGCAAATCTTCCTGCAGTACATCCCTGCACAGTCAGTGGAGAGAGGTGGGTATCCACTGAAGGTGTGGATTCAGTTCGCTTAAGTCAAGCATGAGCCACTACACTCGCACAAGAGCCATCTAAAATGGCTTACAGCTGTATTTCCATAGCAGTTAAACCTTTCTAAGACCATTCCTTCATTCTTATTCCTGGGTGCATGGTCCTGCCTCCTTCCCTTGTGCCTGCTGTGCTATTCATCCCATCAATCCTAGGAGGGACCTAATCAGAAGATCAGTAACCCTACAATAAATAAATGAATGGTGTTTTGCCATCTTAGCTCCACAAATCGGTCAATGGCAGGATTACATGAATGCCAACACAAGGGAGGGGGAGGAAAGTGCAACGAGTTTGGGGAAGGGAGGGGACTATGGTAACTCCCACTCAGCCTAAACTATGGTGAAACCACCCCTAAAGTGGGTGCGTTGCATCCCAACCTCTTTATCTCTTGACCCAGTAGAGATTTCCAGGCCGATTCTGCAGCTAATTTGTTTTTAACAACCTTCTTATTACTTAGTGCACTGATTGCTTTAGTGCCAATTGTCATTTAAGGTTAGTAGCGGCTTAGTTACTAGAGGAAAAGGAGGATTGATTTTCCCATAATGTGCAAGACAGCAAATACATTTTTAATGATAGTTGGTTCTTTATTAGGGCAATGGGTCAATGGGAATTCTTTGAAGAATTTAGTTGCCCTATTTCTTCTTGTTTCTCCTTTCCACTTTAAAGTACATCATTTTAGGCTGGCTGCTTAATCAGCTTTTCAAAATGCTTTCCATTCTGGTGAAGCAAGTACAAACATGGGGAAGAAGATTAATATGTATCTAGAGCAAATGGCAGGATGGAGGAAAGGAGAGAAGAATCAGTTCAAGTCAAACAATTACAGATACTGAGTGAAAAATTAACAATTGTCTAGGGAAACTGGAAAAAAAAAAAGAAGAACATCAGTGCAGGTCTGCTGCTTCATGTAAATATATATTTAATGTAGTATTTCAGTTGAAAACAATCAGAGAATAGTACAAATTTTTGAGGACTAGTCCCTAAACAGGGATATTGTGGCAACACATCGCAGTAAACTGAAGTGTAGAGTAATTCTGTATTTATTCCAATAAATATAGAAATATAACCATAATTATGTTACACCTGGTATTGTGGTGTCCTCACTTACATAAAATTAATAGGAGAAATTTTATGATTAACATCTTTGTAAAGTTAGTCCTAAAATTGGAGAATACATATATGATGGTTGAGAGGAGGAAGCAGTGTCGAAAGCAGCTACGACGTTGTGATCTCAAGGGCTTTAAAGCCAGGAAGCATTACCTAAAGGGCTGTGTAAAAGCCACAGGACTTGTTGCTTTAAGAGTCATCGATATTAATTGAAAGCAAGTGAGATCAGCTACTATCCTGTAACAGTAAACTGTTTGCTGGCTTGGGCCAGGATGTTTTCAAAGCCCAAGAATCTCCCAGCAGATAACAGGCAGCCATGGCCCGTGTTATCTGGCAGTGCATGCTTTAGATTGAGCAGCTGGAGGGACTAAGCTTCACGTCTCCTGCGTGGATTCCACAGAGCTGTGGTATATAACTATTTTTTTAAGTGATTCCTAAAATGCTGGTCAGTGCGAAAAATGAAATTATATTAGCAAAGGGAATGCTGTGAGGAGCGAAGGGGAGTTTCACGGGCTGGGTGAGGGGGTGAGCTATTCTGGCATCGCCAGTGTCGCAGACCACCCCCAGGCTGCGTGCGGCGGCTATCTGGGCTGTGCTTTTATCACCCGAGCCCCTCCAGACCCTCGCTGCACAGCAGCTCTCCCTCCTTCTGTACTATTTTTTCCCACCAGACTGCAAGACATCCCCTCAGACAGCATGTCCCAGCCCTCCGACCTTCAGCTGCGAGCAGGCACACAGGCGCTTTTCATCCCGAAGGCTGGCGGATGCAGATCCCTTCCTTTTCAGCTCCTCAAGTAGCTCTTCCCTTAGGGCCTTCTGACTCTGGCTCCAGCCAGCAACCAGCCCATCCTTCAAGTCCATGCAGGCTTCAGTTCAAATTTTGAGGGCGCTTTTCAGGCCGTGCCTCAAAGCTCCCGCAGGGCAGTGCTGTGGGACAGCAATGTGTCCGGGATGAGGTGGCCGCCCTTGGAAGTGACAAGCCCAAGAGCCACGCAAAGGTGTGTTGTGTGGCCAAAAGGGGCTAGGTGCTCCTGATCAAAGCCCTGCTTCGAATACTTGCTCAGATGGCTACTTCATAAAGCCAAATATGCCATGTTTCTAAGTAATTTGAGGCACTTCTTTTACTTCTGGAAAAAAAGGGTAAATAGGGATTTATCAAGTTTCTTGGTAGACCTTTGTGCCTTGAAGCACAGTGATGTCTTGGAGTTACTGTAGAGATTTCAAAACCACTATTTAATATATTGGTAAATATACATAAAATATGAAAATTCAACATCAAAGAATATGCATCAAATGCAGTTCTCATTTGCATTACAGACTAAAGAGAATTCAGAATAATTTCAGTAACTGGGACATCAAATGATGCTACAGCTGAATGAACATAGGACAAAGGACCTTATTTAAAGTTGAACTACATTCTTTTAAATTACTTCTTTAAGCATCATAATGAAAAGGAGTAATAAACACAATTCCGTAGAACTTTTCTGTAAGCGTTCTTTTCTCTTAAATAGTTTTATGCCTGCATAGGTGTCTAAACAAATGGTCTATACATTCTTGTTATATCACAGAATTAATATAGAACCATCAATGACTTCCAGCTTAGGCTTTTATATTTTGCCTCCATATTGCCATGGCATTTCCACAACGTGCTACAGTGCCAGGAATCTCTCCTTATAGCTCGCTCCTTTTTCTCCCTGTGTATTCAAGCCTGTGCGTTATTTGCTTTTGCCAAATATATCATTCTGTTTTCAGAAAGCCTGGAAGATTACATTCCTCTCTGAGTTGGAGAGTTATTTCACAAAATATCCTACTACTTTTTTCAAAGCAACAAACCTGTGTTTAGTCTTTCTACAGGAATTGTGTTTTTCCAGGTTTTTGAGAGTTTTGGTACACGAGATGTGTGTGTTTTAAGGGGGATTGGCTGTGCTTATGCAGCGGATCATCAAGAAGTGCTTTCTGTAGTGTCCTCTTAGAGCATCTGATGTGTGTGTGCGCTTTGTTCGGCATATCCAATACACTGAGGGAATTTTCTGTCTTGGATGATACATACAATTTCTCCCAAAAGAAACACATTGTAGAGCATTTTACAGTATCAAGGAGAGTGTATTCACATAAGCTTGCCTGGTACTCAACAGTTAATAAATGGAAACAGGAAGATATTTATCAAGTGATTTTCACAGCATTTCATCTTCGTATATTGAAGTGAGAATATAGGAATATCAGTGCTGAATCAGAAAAGCTCTAAGCACAAGCTTGGAGATGAACTCTCAGCTATATGGTTTATTACTTCAGAGGTTTTGGCTTGCGCTCCCTGTAGGATGATGGGAAAGATTTATTTCATAATTTGTTAACTGTGAGAATTGTTACTATAGAGACATGTTCAGCTCCCCTGTGCTTTGTATTACATCCTTTTTAAATATACTGAAACACCCCAGTATATTGCTCACCAGGAGATACCCAGAAATGTGCTCGTCAGGAGGCAGTTGTACAATGGCTCTGCTTGTCATGGGGAGCACGGAGCCGGAGGTCCGTCCTCCGGAGCTGAGCCCACCTGGATGGGGCTTGCAGGTGGCTGACTGCATGATCACGGCACTCCGGTGTTTGGTCCTGCATTTTGCCAGCGTACATCGTACCTGCCTGAAGGGCATATGATGTTGATGAGAGAAGAGAAAGGCAGCAAAGCCGGAGAGCCGAAATGGCGGGGCTGTCCACCTCACCTTGTCTCAGAGATCGCTACACCTGGGGCAGTGGCTAAACCAGCTGCAAACCATTGCAGTTTACAGCCTGGCATAGAGAAGAGGCGCAGATCCAGGTCTGGATGTGGCAATACCGCTGGCTGCAACCTGCTGCCCGGCGCGGGCGGCTTTGGCGTGGGAACCTGTGGGAGCAGGGCTGCGGGAGCAGCAACTGGAGCAAAACTTTCCTTTTTAATTTGCCTTTGTTTGTGAGTCACTGCCCACAGCTCCCGCTGCTTTTACTTTCCTCCAGGAATGCATTTGCACGGTTTTAACTGCGCTTGAATTAATGTAATTGTATAATCTGGTGGCAAGTAATCATGCAAATATAGAACTGTTGCAAATGTATTCATTCCTTCAGCTGGCTGTGTTGTGTCATTTTGCTCTACGTTTATTTCTCAGACATTTTTACTGGGTAAAATTCAACTATATACGCCATCTTCAATTTCCCTGAACAATTTTACGTGCAGGATCTGAACATGCTTTATATCTTAGGAAGACACATGCCAAAGCATATATGTTAACTAATTAACTCACATAGAGGGTTTAGCTTTCTGTACAATGATTAATTCAGCAGCCGCTTTTGTTCCAACCGCAGATTTTTTAAGTGGATATCCTCTCTACATTATGAACACTAATTATTACTATCACAAATTATTATTATCACAAATTATTATTATCACAAATTATTTTTTTAAACTGTGATTCACTCTCAGATTTTGGGCAAACACAGGAAAAATTACGGCGTACATACAAAGCAAGACACTTGATTCTTTAGTACTTGCATTTAACACATCTTGATACAGACTTTTGAATAGAATAAAGTCAAAGCATTTGGGGTGAAAACGGCTTCAGCAAGCGGTACACAGAATCCGTAACTTCCACGGAGAGTTACTGCACACATCTCTGAAAGGTTCAGAAAATGGCTGTCACCTGCAGGATACATGGGAAAACGTGGAAGCAATACGTATGTCATCAACATCCTGCTTATTCTTTCTATAAATATTTTCTGAGTGTTGTCACGAGCTCAGCCGTGCCCTGCCGCTGCCATGGGCAGCAAAGCCAAATTCCACTCGAGGCGAAGTGCAAACACTTATCTGTTTACACAATTTCCAACCCATAGTGAAACGCCGGAGCAATTTACACATATTTTGGTTGACAGGGAGCGTGCAAGTTTTTAACTGGTGGTGTTACCTCCTCCCATATAGATCTATCTGTCACCAGCTTTATATTTATCACCGGGTCTGGAAGTGGCCAAGGAAACCGAAAATGGGGGCCAACGTTGTTGGATATTTGCAAGAGGATTGCTCAGCAAATCATATCCCGCACCCCCCTGAAAATTCAGACTTGAAAGATGATGCAGCATCCTTACCCCCCTGCAATTACAGGCTCGTACCTCGATTGCAGAGGGGGTCAGGTGCAGAAGTTTGGAAGCAGCTTAGTCTTTATCAGAAGCACTTGGGTAGCTGAGTGTCACAGCTTGCTGCTGTGGTGAGGTGTTGCCTTCCCTGACATCTGCTTCTCCCCTTGCAGGAGAGTACTGCGAGGTGAACGCTCGCTCCGGCCGCTGTGCTCCAGGGGTGTGTAAGAACGGAGGAACCTGTGTGAACCTCCTCATCGGGGGCTTCAAGTGCGAGTGTCCCCCAGGCGAATATGAGCGGCCATACTGCGAGATGACCACCAGGAGCTTCCCACCGCAGTCTTTTATCACCTTCAAGGGGCTGCGGCAGCGCTTCCACTTCACCGTCTCCCTCATGTAAGTCCCAGGGGGGAAGGGCGCTGTGGCTGGTGGCTTCTCTGCTTGAACTTGGGGGGTGTTTGTTAAGTATTGTCACCAACTAAATTATCTACATGTAGAGGTCACTCTGGGTATTTCTGACAGTGACTCCTGAGAGAGGGGCGCAATTGTGTTGTTTGAAAGCATTTGGTTTCTGCCCTGCTGAGGATGCCGCTGAGGTGCTAACTCCTGACCTCCTTCTTCTGCTGCAATGCGGGGTGATGGCGTGGAGAGAGGGGACACCAGGGCCTCTGGCCACCTCTCAGCAGCCCTCGGCTGGAGAGGCGCAAGGGTGGGTGGTGGGTTTGCCGCCTCTCGAGCGTGTCAGGTGTTTTTCTAGTTGTGCCTGTGGCCTCCTGACTTTCAGGTGCAGGCTGCTGGTTCCCAGCCTTGGGCTTGGGACAGCCCCAACTGTCCCAGCTCCTTGCCTCGCTCCTCTTGGCCTTCACACCCAGCTTCTGCTTCTGGTCCCATTCTGGATGCCAGGCACAACCAGCCTCATTCCCATCCCATCTGCCCCAATGTCCCCATGTTGGACAGTCTTCTCCTGGACTGGCTGTCACTTTTCCCATGGGGGCACTCAAGGAGGTGAGGGGAGCAATGATGGCAGCCGCGCTGCATGGACCAGGGCTCTCCTCCCCCAACTCACACATCCTGGGGGAAGAAACCCTCTTCTGGAGAAGGCTTCCTGGGTCAGGCATAGAGCTTGTCTACCGTGGAGCCAGAGCTCCAGGTGCACACACGCCTCTTCTCCGGAGAGGGTGTGGGTTTGCACTTTCCCATGGTTTAGCCGGTCAGGATCAACCTTTGGTTCTCTCTCACGGTTGACTGTGAGTAAACAGCACAAAATGTGTTAGCCCCGACCCCAAAGGGCAAGGCCATGGATTTGTTGATAGGTACAACAACAGCCACAACAACAGGCGTGTTTGTGCGTCTGTCCAGAGAACGTGCTCAGGGAGGACACCTCCAGGCACACGTCCCTTCCAGCACCCAGCAGTTACCTGGTGTTTTACATCTGTCAGAAGCCAGGCAGCTTCTTTCCATTTTATCCTTCATCTGCCTTAATCCTAAGGTCTGAAATTTTGTGGAATCTTGACATTTTGGTTAAATCAGAAAGCTCAGGCATGGTTTGCACATGAGACAAGGCAAGGAAGAGTTGCGTCTGTGAAGATTGTTTTAGAGCATCCGATCTAAGTACACGTAAAAGCTGAGGAGCAAAAGGCTCTATTGGACTTGTCGGACCTACAGTGAGTACAAAAGAGTGGTCTGGGCTGGCTGCCAGCACAAATTACGTTCACTACCCTTGGATTGTCCCCACAGCCACATGGTGTCATTTTTCAGGCTTTCAGGAAGAGACCTTTGACGTGTAGCGTGTTTCAAGTTAAAGTGACTCGAGTGCTCTGTGTAGGGGTTATTGAGAAATGGCAAACTACTGTGGCAAGGTAGTGCTTACACCAGGGTTTCTTCACCGCCTTTAAAACCAAAGATGGCATATTTAGTCATGAGCTAAACGCTATTCAGTCCACTCAGTATGATCATAAAAAGTCTAGACCATCATAGGGTTCATCCCACACTGTCTGCGATAACGACACATTTCGCTTTTCATACCTGAAGTTCACTTTTATTTACACTTGTTATTTCTTTGGCTTTTATTATCCTTCAATGCAGGTGGAAAACATTATGTGAGGATAAGCAAGAATTAGCAGTTTGACTAGATGACGATTTGCCGTTACATATTTTGTGATTTGGGAGCATTCATAAAATCCCAGGGTGTCTAGCTTCCCTCAGCCTCAAGTGACTCATGACCCGCTCCTGGCAAAGAGCAGGATGTTTGCATTGTCCAGTCTCATAACTAAAATGTGATTTTTTTAAAAAAGTATTTAGGGTACTGACCAGGCATGTCTTTCTGCTCCCAACATTATATGTCTTCCTTGCTTCCTTCCAACACTTGCTACTCATTCACCCCAAGAGACGCTGTCAGTGGAGAGGTTTTCTCACTATTTATTCAAAAGTCTCTGAGAAAGTGTCTTTTGTTTCCTATGTCCTGAGATTAAAAATACCCCTTCTATTAAAAAACAGTATTTTTTCTCCCCTGCTGGTGATAACCAGGCAAGTTCAAAAGCAGTAGTGTTTTAACTATTAGTATGATACAAAAGATGCTTTTGACTAGTGGCAAAGAATAGAACTGAGCACACATGGAGTAAAGAAATATAAAAAATAGCTTAATAATTTAATAGTTTAATAAATAATAGTTTAATAACTAAAATGATGGTAGAGAATTGTAAACATATCAGAAAAATATATTGAAACAGAACTAAGGTTCCTGTTGTTGCTGATGAAACTAAGTCTTTCTGCCCACTGAAGAAGCATCACTCATTTTTCTCATTTCTTTTGCTCATTTATATTCTGGATAGATCTGATCAAAAAAGTTTTGAAGAAGCAGTTATCCACCGAAAAATGCACTCTTGGGAAATGCTTTACAGGAACTGTATTCCTTTGGATGAAAAGTTTGATGGTGAAAAGTGAAAACCAGATCAGTGTTTTAATAATATTGAAATATTTCAACGGGATTGTCTTAATTAATTTAGTTTGTCTTTTACTTCTATAATATTATTTTATATTATGTTAAATACATTTAGAAATAAAGGTATATTTCAAAACTGATTAAAAATAATCAAATCAGTAGTATAATATCTTAATGGACTATAACGGATATTCTTTGGAGTTTGTGTTTTATTGGAAATGTCAAAATTTTGACTCCTTTTTTTTGAACCAGAACAATTAATTCTCCTTCAAGAATACTAAAAAATGTATGGAATAAAAATTCCCATTTCCATGTAGCTCAAGTTCAGGCTCCTGGTTCTGAAAGGTCTCTACTCGGTGTGATCCACAACATACATATGTCTGACAAACAACTTTTGTTAAAAAATATTCTTTGGTTTTGAAATTCTTTATTTCAAATACCAGACCTTGATGTTCTAAAATACTGCTTCTTTCACATTTTCTGAATGCAGGTTTTGTTGCATCGCGTGAGGGTCTTGCTAATAGACGTGACATGACAGGCACAAGAATCATTTCTTCTGTCCGTGGAAGGCGGTTTTCATTAGTTGTGTTCAGCATTCAATTCATTTGTAGGAAAAGTGGGTTAATTTAAATCAGGCATATTTCCTGAAGTTCAAGATACAAAATCAAACTACACTGCTAGTTGGAAACACAAGAAATTCCCATGATTTCTCTCTCTTTCTCTCTTTATATAATATTAATCTTTGTAAAAATGTTTATGTAAAATGTAATAATTTTTTTGCATTTCTAAGTAGATGAAAGCTGTGTGTAAATCCCCAAAGATAATAGGATTCAATTAAAAGTTATAAAATACACACAACACACAGAAATTTGCAAAAAAAGTTCTGTGCTGACAAAAAAACCCAGGCTTTTTTGAAAGTAGGGTCACCTCTTTTTCTGCAGGAAAGGTGTGATACATCCCATACTAGAAGCACAAGAAAAATAAAACCAAAAAACACTCATTGGCACTGATTTAGTGGAATCATTTAAGTGTTTATTTTCCTTCCTCCAATTGACTGACCTGTTGATTGATGCACCCTGATTGTCTACATGGCATTATTAAAGTAACTCTTATCTTTCTTTCCCCCTTGCCTCCCCATCAGGTCTTTTTAATCACTTGATGACTCTCCTTGTAGCCTCTAGCGTTTAGACAGCAAGCAAGCAGCAAGTATTCCCCCTTTGATGTGAAAATGCTTTCTAGCTTTCGGACTGTTTGCAAAGTGTAGTAAGTGCTACTGTTTGGCGAGTGTCAGATACTCACGCTGCATCATGCGTCTGCCTAATTTTACCCTTTGTGAGGGTCAGCATCCGCAGCAGATCTCTGCAGAGTAGATTTCTGTAATTCCCATCTTGCTTGCCTCTGTTGATTGGAAAAGAACAGATTTATCCTGCAGCTGACTCCTCAATTTTATAATTATCTGTTTGAGGAAAGATTCAAAGGCTTGCTTTTCTGCTAAATACAACGCCGTCTTTCTTCTGGGTGACTTGACCATCAGTCTTTAATTCATAAGCCATTAAGCATGAACTAACCCCTCGTCTCTGCGTTCTAGGTTTGCAACCAGGGAGAGGAATGCTCTCCTCCTCTACAACGGGCGTTTTAACGAGAAGCACGACTTCATTGCCTTGGAGATCATTGAGGAGCAGATCCAGCTCACGTTCTCTGCAGGTGAGGTGTTGCTCGAGTCGAGTGTTTCTGCTTGCAGTCAGGAGATCTTCTCAACCCATTTGGAAACGCACTTAAATGATTTTATACAGCTATTTGCTGTCTTGTTAATTGAGTAACCTGCTGACATTGTACAGTGAACAACTGATGCCAGGCATTGCAAAGTACTCCAGATTGTAGCGGTTTGTGGTGGTGACGCTCGCTGTCGTAGGCAGGAGCTTGTCAACATATCAGTTATAAAAGCCAGAGTTTATGACTACTATAAAAGATTGGCACTAGCCTGAAAGTTGGCCTCTGAGCCAATGTTTGCTTAAATGAGACTTCATTTTATCGGGCTGTGATAAACGACATGTGTTTATGCATTTTTACACTACGCCATCAGTGAAACTAGGTGCGTAAATGTTATCTAAAAAAATGCACGGAAGCCAAAGGAAAAGCTAGCAGACAAGTGAAAACTACCTGCCATTCATTAGGGATTGATGAGGAACAATGCTGTCCCTGGAATCCACTGCTGCACAGTAGAAGCATGTCCCCTTGGAAGAAGCTGTAACCCACAACAAATTTAGAACTAAGCTGCCCACTCATTGCTACAGTGGGCTAGGAAACAAGAAAGGGAGGCTTTGGCGTTTGCTTGCTTTCTGTGCTAGGACAAAGCCGGTGTCATTTGGTGCTTGTGGGAGCAGAGAGAGGGGAAGGCAAGTGAAGCTCAGGCTGGCACGTATCCCTACCACCATGGCCTTCTCCCAGAGGAGAGGTTTCCTCCAGAAAATCAGCCCCGGCAGTGGCAAAGCTCTTCCTGACAAAAGTGTGATCAGAACAAACCCTGACCATCCCAGCCTCAGCAGAGGAGCATTTCCCCAGTTAAAAAAGCCCAAGTTTTCATCCAAAAACTCATGCCCAGCTGTGCTAATTTCCATGACAGGGGTAGCAGGTGAAGCTGTTAGCACGCAGCTGTACAGTGTGGTTGAAGCCACCAGGAATCACCCCCTGGACTTCAGCAGGCTTGCTGAGGTTCTTGGTGGACCGCTTGGTGGACCACTTGTGTTCCTGCTTCAGCCCAGGAGCTGGGTGGGAAGGCTTTGGTGGCTTTACTAAACCTCAGCAGGGAAGACAGCCTCTAGTTGTCACAGGTTTAGGGGATGTTTTCCATCGGGACAAAAACAAATATCTG